>NW_024038890.1:0-600000 GCF_016077235.1 Cyprinodon tularosa | reverse complement strand
AGAAATTAAACAAATGTTGACAGAAACATGCCAAGAACAGTACGGGCCTGAGATTGTAGCTTTGAGTCACTCCACAAGAGAGTGAGATAGTATTTCCAAGGTATACAGCAAAATGTCTGTTAGATTTAAAAACCACATGTTAAAGGCATCCTTTGTTAACTTAAAAAATTATCCAATTAAGGTTTGTTTATCCATGTTTGATAATAAACTTCAATTAGTTGTTCTAGAGAGCTGCTCTTGTGTATACAAAATGACAAAATAAAATCTGTCTAAGTCTCTAAGTCTAAATATACTTTTTAACTAATATTTTATTTCTGTTCATTTTATTTTTTTTATTTTTGGGTCTACGGTAATATTTCAATCTTTTAAGAAATTCAATGCTGTATGTTACTTAGCTGTAATCTAAAGATGCTCATTGTAAACAAATTGAAGGCTTAAAAACCCCAATCTGTGTGCAATTATTCTGTATCACGTGTTTCACAGAGTGAATTAGGTTACGGAAATTAATTAAATGTTCAAAAATATTCTAAGTATTAAGCTGCAGCACCATGAGGTTTAACAGCACAGAAACAGCTAAACTAACAGAATGTGTAGACATCATCAGGTAAGTATATGTCAGCATCATAATTCCCAATAGAATTTAATCGATTATTACTTTAAATATTCCACTTCTACAGCGTAAAATTTCTAACATTTTTTATTTTCTTCTTTTAACAGATAGAAGAAAATACAGTGTCTAATAACGAAAAGAAAAATATGTTTTAGTAAATATAGAAAGTTATATAATGTGGTTGACAACTTCTATTAGTTTAGTTTTTTTTGACACCATATATATGAGCACATAGGGACTAATTTAGACAACTCTGGAGTAAATTAATGTTTGTAATCTCAACCAGCCTCAATAGACAAATCATCATGTATGTCTTTCCGATTCTTTCCTCCTCTTTTCCCCATTACTGTTCTTCCCATGTATGGGAGAATGAATAGGCCCAGACAGAGCAGGACAAAGACCTAACATGTTTTTCTCTCTTTTCTTCTGCGCATTGAGAGGATGAGCTGGACTGTACTAATAGTCATTGTGTGTGTGAATGGGACAGAGGACTTTTTGTGTGTGTGTTCCAGACAGAGGCGCATAAGGCAGGACTTAAGTAGATGTTCGCCAAAGCGTACGTAATGCCAGGGAAATATCAACTAATCCCTACACTCTTCTACCCTCCACCCCCTCCCTCAGCATCCATTCTTCTCCTCCTCACCATCATTATCTGTACCATCATCACTCCACTGTGCTGCTGCTACACTAAACTTTCAATAGACCTCTTAGATCAGGTTTGGACTCAATTTCCAAATTTCAGAGGGGAACTTTGGGCATGAAGTTGCTCACCAAGACAGTGTTCTGCACTCTCTCACTCTCACACAGCACACACTCATCTGGGGATTGTTGTTGTTTCTTAATCCTGGTGGATTAACACACTAACAGACTCATTTTACCTCAGCCCAAACAAAGAGAGATGTCAAATCATCTACTTAAAGTTAAAGTTGATGATCATGTTAACATGATATGAACTTGTACATGTTGGTAGGGGGTAGGGTGTGGTGATAGCCATACATGTGAGAATAGAAAAAAAAGCCATAAAACCCGTTGAGAATGGTGGTAATACCTTACACAAACAGCACTTAAACACACTTGTTTATGCATACATCTTTGAGTCTGCAGCTTTTACGGCAGGTGCCTGCACTGTGATTGCATAGGATGTCATTAGCCAGTATGCTAACTCCAATATTCTCCTGAAGCTGTGAATGTAAACTGCTTAAACACATAATCTTATATGCTCTGTAGGAAGCTCAGCCCCGTGTTAAACAGTGGTGCTGCAGAGCGTCCGCTAATCCACATACTAGACTCCAGATTAACAAGAGGGGATGGGTAGATGAGCGAGGGAGGGGTTAAAAAAATAACATGCCGGCCAGATTCAGACCCACCCCCATAGCATCATCATCATCATCATCATCATTGCACATTAACACGCATAGTTCCTTCCCCTGCTCGGCAGATTATAATGCTTAGTACTACCCCTGTGTCAGACAGTAAGAGGATCTCTGGGTGGCGTCCCATAGGCCTCTGCCATCGGTCTCCTCCTGCTCCTGGGTGAGAGGTCAAGGAGCAAGGGTATTAGAGGGGGCATGAAATGAAGTGTTTATAAAAGATATATACATTTGTTTTGATGACAGGGATTATTTGGAATCAACCACAATGCCCCCTAAGAATATGATAGGAGGCAAATGTAATAGTTTGAATTCTGATTACATTTGCAGTTTTCTAAGCGTGGTTTTGTTAAAACAGGACATATTACACATTTTCAATCTATAACATATGAAGCCCTCCAGAGACCAATTTCTTCAGGATTCCAGGCATGGGTATGATTTGCAGAAGTTTGACAGAAACAAGAAAATAGTATTTATTTTTAGAAGCTAAATGTTGGGGGGGGGGCTAAATGCAAATATGAAAGGCTTGTTTGAGGTCAGTTTTTTTACAAGGGAAAGAAAGAAAGAAAGAAAGAAAGAAAGAAAGAAAGAAAGAAAGAAAGAAAGAAAGAAAGAAAGAAAGAAAGAAAGAAAGAAAGAAAGAAAGAAAGAATAATTAGATGAAATGAATAAATGACCATTTACTACTAAAACATTGTTTGCTGAGCAGACTAACACCTCAGTAGTAAGTCACCTTTATGTGCCTGTAGCCATTTTTCCGTGAATGTACTTCGGATCGGAAGTCCCGCACTGTTCTGCAGATGTGATGTCAATCACGTCTAGGTTAAATGAGTGTAACCTAGAAAACAGTTGAAGTGTTATATTCACAGCTGGATTAAATGTGTAGTCTAAACTAGGAAGATTATATTTCTATAGCGTCCCTTCCATTGATGTTATTTATGAATTGAAATTTGAAACTTAACAAAGTTATAAATAAAAGTTAATTTACAATTAACATTGCATAGTCTGTGGTTACTATGAATTGGATGTTTGTATATCAAAATAAGTAAATATATCAAAAACAGTCTATTATGCTCTTTTTTTATTGTCATATTTATACGTTACTACTAGGCTATACTATACTATACTAGGCTCTACTAGATGCTATCATCTTTTCCAATGCAAATGTCATTTTTTAAGGCAGTAGTACCAGTAAATAAACAATAAGAGCCAGCATTGAGGAGCAAACACATCAAACTAAATACATGTTGAAAGCCAATACATTTTGCAGAATACCTTGATTAAATGTACCGATTAAATTGAATGGTCTAATAAGTAGACAAATGTAAAAATAATAAATTTTGCAAGGAGAGAAAGTCAAGAATTTTATTTTCATTGACAAGGATCACGTCTTTTATTTTCAGCTATTGAATTAACACTCAGCACCTCAGCAGCTCCTGGTCTGGACAGTTTTGCCATTTTCTCCACTGCTTTGGATGATTCTCTGTAAAAAACAAAGTGTATATGTCTCCTTGCACTGCACTCCGGTCGAGATAAAATGTAAACAAAGTGACACTTAGCTCACCTGAGCATGCATCCATAAATAGCATGTTGAAGGCTACATTCGGTCTCTTTGATCCTCTCACTGTAAACTTGCTGTGGTTCCCAGGTTGATCGCTCCTATAAGTCCTAATTCGGAACGTATTGGCATTTGCAGGTCTGAGAGAGAAGCTCATGTTTGCTGTGTACAGCATCATCTAGCCTGTGACTTGTTAGTCGGAGTGCTCTCTCTAGCCCTCTAAGACTATGATCTACTTGACTGTTTGTTTTGTCATATCAGAGCAGAAAGCTAGCATCCGCCACTGGCTTTCATTGTTTGACACTACTTTCCCCCTGTGAGACGGGTTTGAGAAAGGCATACAGCGGCCAACTACAGTTGTGTAGCGTTGTCATGCGTTCTTCAGCCCTCATTGAAGTCTCTCTCTGATTGGTCAGTAGCCACACATGTGCGCAAGCACTCATATTATATCAACTTTGGCCTTTGATCGTGTTCTTCAGTTTACTTAAGTCCACACTCAGTATGCCTGCTGCCGCCCCTCATTTCCATCATTTGTGCAGGATGCTGGTGTCCACCTCCTGTGGAATCTCCCTCCAGGTAGGGGATTTGTTAGCTGCTGATGCTTCTTTCTCCCTGTGAGTCCAGGTGGGGAAAGGCATACAGCTGCCGGCTATAGGTGAGTAGTATTGTCACAGTGGAATGCTTTCTCCTAGCCTGACGTAGTCCGACTCAATTCTAGTCAGAATATGAGTCTGATACTGCTCCATAGAGTTGTGATTATGGGGCGTGTTTCGAACGAACCAGGAAAAAAAATGCCTCTGCACTCAATTAGATAGACCTACAACCAATAAGAGCAACGGAGTGCGTGACGTATGTTAAGCGAGGCATAGTTGTTGTCCACAAAAATCAAAGCGTGCAGTTGCACGCCTAGAATAAGAAGATGAGCCTTGATCGCGTTTCTCTGTTCCTCTTTTAAAATTAATTTGCTGTCGATATCTTCTAGAACAGACCTAATAGCAGAATCTACTCACCCAAACTCTCCAGCGGCAGCCATTATTGTTGTCACCCAAGCGCGCTTCGGTCACGTGGTTGAATACGTTACTCTTGATCATCTGTCCATCATCGTATAAAGCCCGCCCTGACAATTTGATTGGATCGCCTGACAGTGGCCGATAATACTCGCGCTACTATGGAGTAGAGCCAGACCGAACTTCCCCGAACTCAAACCTTGTGGGCGGGACTAAGTTCGGACTGGCACCCAGGCTAGCTTTCTCCAACCCTTGTTGAAATCTCACTCTGGTTGGTCAATAGCCGTACACATGGGCGCGTGCTAAAATTATATTCATTTTGGCCTTTGAACGCTGTGTGCCTTCTGACTCCCCTCATTTCCAACGCCTGTGTAGGATGCTGGTATGCACCTCCTCCAGATGGAGGCTGGCCATGACCTGTGCCCCAAATACTTGAGGTGGGTCATCCCAGAGAAGCTCTGACTGACCCGTGCATAAACTGCAGCATCCTGCCCTTGTCTGTCAGGGAGAACAGGCTACATCAGGTTGAGAATTTGCCTTTGCAGCTGACCTGGCACCCTCAGGCATGCCTCAACTGTGTTCCAGGAGGCGAGGGGATGCGCCAGCTGAAGAGCATCATAGTCCGCAGAGGAAAAGCCTCAGCTGGACAACCTCGACAGGAGCACCCATCTCACCAAGAAGATGGTGAGATGGGTGCTCAAACTGAGGGAAATTCGTCTGGACAGACCACCTAAAGGGCATTGCATGTGCAGAACATGCAAAAAGGCAAAACCTTCAGGAAGCAGATCAGTGCCCAGATCCTATCCGATTCCGAGGACGCTGGTTTGGAAACCAAAGTTGGGACTGAAATCTTGAGCAATGGTTTGGGCTCCTCCAACTAAGCCCTCAAGAGGCTTAGTTGGAGGCCTCTTGAGGGCTTTCAGCACACAAATTTGCACAAATTGCCAAGGCAGCGCGTTTCGCTCTAGTGAGCTTCATAACAAGAGGCATCGATTCTGGAAAGACAAGTCCGAGTAGCGCCAACTCACTGTGGAGCTGAGTCCAGCGTGCATTTTACAGTGTGACCAGATATATCACATCAGAGCATCGGGCCCCACAGTGTGAGAACATACATTGCTGAGCTGTGAACTTTTAAACCCTGCGGTTCCGTTATACAGTGTGAGCTATTAAAAAAGCTGAAAAGTTTAGGAGAATGCAGTCATAGCTTTCTGATTTGCTATTTACCCCTTATTGATAAGCCTAGGGTGACCAGATGTCCTCTATTTCCTGGACATGTCCTGTAAGGCAGGCTGGGGGGAAGCACACCGTCACCGGGTCGGGTTCGGTCGAGCCGTCCCCGGTTGGCTCTGTCCAGTCAGAAGCCCAGCAGAAACCCAAATCTGTTCACCATAGGTAGCCTAAGCCATTAGCTTCAGTAAATGAATTCAACAACACAAGAAGGAAAAACATCAAGATAGTTATCCACTGTAGGTTATTCGTCCCTTAAATTCCATATACCAAGAACTGTTCCTTTTATATCCTATATAAGCAAATAAAAAAATATGGAATGTAATACATTCAGCTTTCTTTCACACCTTTGCAAAAACGCACATTAGCAACTGTTATTCTCTTGGCCCACCCAGTCATCCAAATACCAGCTGTGAGTTTTAACATTCGTAAAGCTGTTGCAGAATCCTCCACTGGTTTAAAGCGTTAAGATCCACTTCATAAAATACACTATCAGGCAGCACTGAGCTTGAAAAACCTTGTAAGTCTCTGTTAGCAATTTCCTCCCCATTTCAGCATCAAGATTTATTAAACTCTCCCAGAGAAATCAACGACGACTAAATTATTTTTGAGAAAGGGCCTCAGGCAACCTAGGCATATTTGATATGCTTAAAGAAAAAATTTAATATATTTTTATTAGGAAGAACAAGAAGAGGGGAGAGAAGAGGAAAAAAGACTGACTCAAAGTAAAAGTAGACTTAATATCTTAATGGCTTTGTGTGGAAAAAAAAATGATAATAGAGAAATCCAATTAAAAGCTGATGATTGGCACTGTGAGGTAGAGACATGAAACTGTTTGTCTGCACCACTGGCTCTATATAAAGCTTTGATTAGATGATACTAGTAATAGCAGCACCCAGACTAATAGGCTCTATATTTTTAACTCAGGCTCTGAGCACTTAACACAGATGTGTAGTGCTAACATTAAAAAGGACACGGACAAAATGGCTGACTATATATCACAAAAGTATATTCACCACATTAGGAAAGGAAATGTTTTCAGATTTGGATGAGGTGCTGAAATGATACTGAGCCATATTGGCTGTGTGCACGTGTGTGGTGGCTAAGCGGTTCCCCTAATGCCTCTCAAGGTGACTTGGCCTCCCTCCTTCAGGGCTTTCCTTTCAATTCTTTTTGGGATTGAAATTATGATGAAGTAATTTTTCCACAGAAATTGCCTATGTCACTTGTGGTATCTGTCGGCAAATTTCTCAAGTGTATCCCTCTATCCCTCATCTCCTGCTCTTTGGCATTTCTTTTTTTTTTCTTTCTTTCTTCAGCAGAACTCGTACTTGACATGTCAATGTGTCAATGTCACATTACGAGGAGGCAATATATGTAACAATTTTACACATGAGCTGACAGGAGAAAATTTATGAACGTCCTCTTTATTTTGCTGCGGAACGGCCCATCTTGGAGGTTTTTTAGTTCATCACAAACCTACATGTTTGTAGGTAATATACAGAAAAATAAAAGTCTCAGAAAACATCTGCATACAAATTCACGAGAGTACACAATGTGCCTAGTCCTCCCCCCCCCTCCCCGCACACACAGACACACGTACGCCTCACAGTATTATGTTACAGTGAAAAATCACCTGCTTGTTTCAGGGGAAAATAAGAAGCAGTGTGGAACATGTCGTCAGATTGGAGAGGGAGATTCCTCTGAGACCTGTGGCCTAATTTCTTACTTTCAAGAGGAAACTTATCTAATTATTCATAAGTTAACTTCCTAGTGGTCGATTCAAGGGCAGCACTCAGTGGTGTGACTGACTGTTAGTGCCTTAACGGAAACAGGGCGATCAAAACCTTCCTCTTCTTTTACAAGCTGTACTTTTCCAAACTGAGGTTCTGCTAAAATCTAATGTTAGCTGAAGCATAAAGTTGTGTGTTCTTGTCTCATGTGACTCAGTCCAACAGGTACGTGAAAACTAATCACATCAGGGAGAATTGTTCAGCAGGTCTAATGGTTCAGTTTTTGTGTTTTACTGTCATGGCACTCACGAACAAGGAAATATTTATTTGTATTTATAATAACAACAAACAATAATATTTAGACATTTTTAACAACTAATAAGCCATTTAACACCATAACTTCACCTACCGTGAGTTTAATAAGCTTTTTCTAGCCATAGCAGTAGGGATCAGAAAACATTAGAATCGGTTCAGTTTTAAAATAAGCAGACATACTCTTTATGCCCCCAAACATTTATTCTACAGAATTAAGGACCAATGACCATTTGCATGATCCAGAAAGAAAGTCATGTGGTCAAATGAGTCTACAATATAACTTTTTGGTCATAATTCCACTAACCCTGTTTGGAGGAAGAAGAGTGACGAGTACCATCCCCAGAACACCATCCCTACAGTGAAGCATGAGGGTGGTAGCATCATGCTTTGGGGTGTTATTCTGCACATGGGACAGGGCGATTGCACTGTATTAAGGAGAGGATGACCGGGGCCATTATTGTGAGGTTTTGGGGAACAAAACTTCCCTCAGTTAGAGCATTGAAGATGGGTCGAGGCTGGGTCTTCCAACATGACAATGACCCGAAGCACACAGCCAAGATAACCAAGGATTGGCTCTGGAATAAGCATATCAAGGTTCTGGCAAGGTTTAGCCAGTGTCCAGACCTAAACCCAATAGAGAATCTTGGGAGGGAGTTTAAACTCCAAAAACTTGACTGATCTAGACAAGATCTGTTTGGATGAATGGGCCAAAATCCCCCCTGCAGTGTGTGCAAACCTGATGAAAAACTGTGTTTAACCGTCGTGGCACTCAAGAACATGGAAATATTTATTTGTATTTATAGTAACAGCCAACAATAATATTTTGACATTTTTTACAACTAATAAGCTAGTTAACACTATAGCTTCACCTACCGTGAGTTTAATAAGTTTTTTCTAGCCATAGCAGTAGGGACTCACAATCACTGTAATCAGAAAACATTAGAATGAGCAGACACACTCTTTATGCCCCCAACTAACACCACACAACTTGAGCAGGAGGCGGCTCCACCTCATCATTGCGAAAGTACATAATAAACATATACTGCTTCAATGTAGAGCAATATATATTACAAACAAAATTATTTATTTAATGAGAAGATATATTTAGATATAGACAGACGGACAGACAGACAGACAGACAGACAGACAGACAGACAGACAGACAGACAGACAGACAGACAGACAGACAGACAGACAGACAGACAGACAGACAGACAGACAGACAGACAGACAGACAGACAGACAGACAGACAGACAGATAGATAGATAGATAGATAGATAGATTGATTGATTGATTGATTGATTGATTGATTGATTGATTGATTGATTGATCCCGGACTCATGGTCCAATAAATACATACATAGAAATAAAAGAAAAATAGTTACCATAGTACCATTATCGACTAAATAGGATCTTTAAGAAGACAGGCATACCAGTGTCTCCACAGCTTAGACTCATATGCAGCCTTTGCAGGTTGACTTTTCTATGTGTAGTCCACAGGTGAGCAATGTACAGAGAGGTACAATATGCATTAAACAGTTCCACTTTGACTTTATCAGTACATGAACCGAATTTACGAGCAAGGGTATTAGCTTGAACATACAACAATCTATATTGTCTACAAATATCATCATCGTCTGACAGATTTTCTGTGACGATGTGCCCAAGATACTTGGTTTTGTTTGTAACACCCAGCACAGTATTTGACAGCAGAAAATTTGGAAACTCAGTAGATTTATCTTCCTTACTCCTAAAAAGCTGTCAGTTTTTCCAATTGTTATAAGAACAATTGCAAAAAATCTGATAAACAGTAATATCTTTGCTTTGAATAGTTTTATACATTATTAGTTTATGTATTCTTTTTTCCTCAGAGGAAAAAAAAATCAATGCTTGATTTGATTTCTTAATTTTTTCATATGCGTTTCCTGAATATAAAAAAATTTCATCTTTTCACTAACAACATAGAGCTATTTGCCAATCTTTCTACTCAATAATGCATCATTTCATTGTCATTAATGTCTAGGCTTACCTATCAATGTACTGTAACATGCACGAGAAAAAGACTGGCTACAACCCAGAGGGCTCCAAATCCAGCCCTGGAGCACAACGGTACAAAAGGTTTTCTATTAGACCCCTCTGTCTGTCCATCTATCCATCTCAACATTTTCATATAATACATATAATAATGTAAGTAACAATGCTTTAAAGGATACATTATTCTCTGACCTTGTGTTAATTACATTTTCTGGTTCTGTCTCTCCTCAATAAATATCCCTGATTTATGGTTTAAAACTCTGTTGTTGTGTGATTATTCCACAGTGGTGGGGCTACTGGTCATTTTATTGTAAACTATCTAATATATAATGAGATAAATAACTAAGACCACAAAAGCCAACCACATGAGGGCACTACAAAAAGGCAGAGAACATTTTATAACACAAGTCACTACTAATTAGATAACATTAAGGCAAAATATAGGAAAACAGAAACAATAATGAACGCTGTGATGCCTACTGTACATCACAGTTTAACCAGCTGTTCTTTAGCAAAATTCAAAAATGTTGTCATGGGTTCACTAACAGAGCTGTTGCAAGTAATAAGACATTTAGTAGAACCAGATCATGAGACAAAAAGACAGAAGGACATGAGATCCCATCTCAGGGTGCATCGCTGCTCTCTCCTTCTCCTAGTTGAACCCTTAGGCATGGCCCAGTCTGCTCGCTTCCTCCCTCATACCACCATATGGACAGAGCAGCCTCAAGTATATCTCATCAAACACAGCCTCTCAGTTCCTTCTCCCTCAACCAATTATATACATATTTGGTCATGTGAAAGTAATCATGTGATTTTTAGCCATCTCTATGGCTTTGGAGGATGAGTGAATGGGTGGCAATGAGGGGTAATCCTTCTTAATGGAGCCCCCAACCCTCAGATGGATTGGATCGGGCTGGAACTCGTTCTGATTTGTCCAAAATGGAGGAAAGCTTGTGTTCTGAAGAACCTACCCTCCAGCCCAGACTCCCCACCCTCTCTACTGATATCCCTGGTTTTCACCTTTCTTCACCCTATTCTTCTCTCTCCCTGCCTGTCCTTGAAGAGAGATACTACACACTGACCAGTCTGCGATTTGCTCACGCTTGCTTTGGTCATTACATCACAATCATGGAGCTGTTGGTACAGGAAATAAAGGATGAGGAAAATTGAGGGGAGGGGAGAAAAAAGCGACAGATGAAATGTAGGTCAGTGGAGATGTGCTCGGGGCAGTTTCTCTCTCTGTTTCCGTCTGCTCGTCTCACTCCCTGGGCCACAGCTAAAGAGGCTAAGAGAGACGAGGGGCAAAAGTGCGTCTCACCCACACCAGCCATTGTAAAGCTCTACCTTGCAGACTGGCAGACTTTCGCAGCAGCATCCACTCCGATGATGGTCCCTGAACAAGGTGTGAGGCTGACAGCGAGGGGCAGGAGTGCCTTTTGTCAGCAAAGCTACTCTGATACATTTATGACATAATATTATGTGTATTTGTAATTTGCTCACATCTCCCTAAGCAAATAGCAACAGAGGCAATAAAGTGGTTCAGGTGAGGTCTCTAGCAACCAATCTAAAAAGAGACTCACAGACTTTATTGTCATCTATTAAACTGAAATTACATTTAAACACAAAATGTAGGATTCAGCTACTTTACATGTGTGTTTACTGTTTCATAATAATGGTGCTTACATTAATGACATAAGGTAAAATTGAGATTTGTTGACAGCATTAATCAGCTTTGTGGGCATGCTAGGAACTGATTTATGCTAGTTTAAATACTTTCATTGATAATAGGGATGAATAAGAGAGCTCTAACAAGCATAAATAAACTGAGACAGTTGGCAGTCTACTTTAAATAAGGCTAAAACAACCATTCTGTTTACATTTGGAGGATTTACATTATGGATCACATCATTTATAATGTCAGTATATTTCAGTTTACTAAAATCCACAGATGTTCAGTCTTAGTATAATGCAATCCTGGACATAATGTAACATGGAACTATTCTTTACTTTCTATGCCATATTTTTAGCATTTCTAGAGGAAGTAGAGGAACCCCGCTCTGAGAACCATTTATCCGAGCATCTCTGCATTCTGCGGTGTTAGATTTATTATCCTGAATGTCTAATAAATGACCTTTGTAGGCTAATCATGAACAGGGCCAACTAGAGATTAGAAGGCCGTGTAGAGCACTGGAAAGTGGCTCACAAGTTGGGTTTACCAATGTAAATTCTTTTTTGAAAGTGCAAAAGGAAGGTTGATGTTTAGATTTTCATCTTTAAGATGCTTTCACTTAAAGCTACAGTGTGTAACTTTTAGCGACATCTAGCGCTCAGACTGCAGACTGCAGCAACATGATCATCTCCCCCCCACCGCTTCTCCCCCCCAACAGTACGGCGAGCGTTACGGGACAAAATGTCTTCCACGACGTCCGCATCACCTACCTTCGCAACTGATGAGGTTTGTTTACATAGATAATTTTACAGATAGTATTTCATTAGTCTGTATAGGGTATAGATTTCATGTAGACTTAAGATAATAAATATACCCGTTATTTTTTCTACATGGTTGTGACATTTTGGCGATCTCGCAATCACTAGTTTGTTGGCTCTGCGCTGCCGTAGCGCAAAGATGTCTGCCTCCATGGCTGCGAGACCCGCTCCTATGTAATTATAAATAACGAATTCTAAGGCAACGCAAATAATAAGGTTAAGAGGCTGAGCTCGTAGATGATGATAAAATAACATAGTTATGTATAATATATTACATTTCTGACTGTATATCCCTGTAATTATTACACACTGTAGCTTTAACAGGAAACAGTGTAACAGGAAAATATATGGGTTCTTCTATTAGCTGGTTTGATAGCTCACCTTGTATAAAGTACAGACATTTATTCTACAGAATTAGGGACCAATGACCATTTGGATGATCCAGAGGAGTCATGGGAGAAAGTCGTGTGGTCAGATGACTAAAATAGAACCTTTTGGTCATACTTCCACTTACCCTGTTTGGAGGAGGAAGAGTGACGAGTACCATCCCCAGAACATCATCCCTAGTGTGAGGCATAGGGGTGGTAGCATCATGCTTTGGGGTGTTTTTCTGCACATGGGATAGAGCAACTGCACTGAACTAAGGAGAGGATGACCGGGGCCATGTATTGTGAGATTTTGGGGAACAACCTCCTCCCCTCAGTTAGAGCATTGAAGATGGGTCGAGGCTGGGTCTTCCAACATGACAATGACCCGAAGCACACAGCCAAGATAACCAAGGAGTGGCTCTGGAAGCATATCAAGGTTCTGGCATGGCTTAGCTCAGCAACAGCCCAGAAACCTGACTGATCCAGAGAAGATCTGTATGGATGAATGGGCCAAAATCCCCCCCCCTGCAGTGTGTGCAAACCTGTTGACAAACTACAGGAAATGTTTGACCTTTGTAACTGCAAACAAGGTCTACCTTACCAAATAATAACATTGATTTTCTCAGGTGTTAAAAATTCTTATTTGCAGCTGTATCATACAAATACATAGTTAAAAAAAATCATACATTGTGATTTCTGTATTTATTTATTTTTTAGATTATATCTCTCACAGTGGACATGCACCTACGATGACAATTTCAGACCCCTCCATGATTTCTAAGTGGGGGAACGTGCAAAATAGCAGGGAGTTCAAATACTTATTTTCCTCACTGTATATAGGGAATATTTTCAGCAAATGCTTAAAGTTTATTTAGAAGCATTAAATACATAGAAATTAACTAAATGTGTGCATTACAATGAGAACCAATATACACTATATTGCCAAAAGTATTTGCTCACCCATCCAAATTATTGGAATCAGGTGTTCCAATCACTTCCATGGCCACAGGTGTATAAATTCAAGCACCTAGGCATGCAGACTGTTTTTACAAACATTTGTGAAAGAATGGGTCGCTCTCAGGAGCTCAGTGAATTCCAGCGTGGAACTGTGATAGGATGCCACCTGTGCAACAAATCCAGTCGTGAAATTTCCTCGCTCCTAAATATTCCACAGTCAACTGTCAGCTGTATTATAAGAAAATGGAAGTGTTTGGGAACGACAGCAACTCAGCCACGAAGAGGTAGGCCACGTAAACTGACGGAGCGGGGTCAGCGGATGCTGACGCGCATAGTGCGAAGAGGTCGCCAACTTTCTGCAGAGTCAATCACTACAGACCTCCAAACTTCATGTGGCCTTCAGATTAGCTCAAGAACAGTGCGCAGAGAGCTTCATGGAATGGGTTTCCATGGTCGAGCAGCTGCATCCAAGCCATACATCACCAAGTGCAATGCAAAGCGTCGGATGCGGTGGTGTAAAGCACGCCGCCACTGGACTCTAGAGCAGTGGAGACGCGTTCTCTGGAGTGACGAATCGCGCTTCTCCATCTGGCAATCTGATGGACGGGTCTGGGTTTGGCGGTTGCCAGGAGAACGGTACTTGTCTGACTGCATTGTGCCAAGTGTAAAGTTTGGTGGAGGGGGGATTATGGTGTGAGGTTGTTTTTCAGGAGCTGGGCTTGGCCCCTTAGTTCCAGTGAAAGGAACTCTGAATGCTTCAGCATACCAAGACATTTTGGACAATTCCATGCTCCCAACTTTGTGGGAACAGTTTGGAGCTGGCCCCTTCCTCTTCCAACATGACTGTGCACCAGTGCACAAAGCAAGGTCCATAAAGACATGGATGACAGAGTCTGGTGTGGATGAACTTGACTGGCCTGCACAGAGTCCTGACCTCAACCCGATAGAACACCTTTGGGATGAATTAGAGCGGAGACTGAGAGCCAGGCCTTCTCGTCCAACATCAGTGTGCGACCTCACAAATGCGCTTCTGGAAGAATGGTCAAAAATTCCCATAAACACACTCCTAAACCTTGTGGACAGCCTTCCCAGAAGAGTTGAAGCTGTTCTAGCTGCAAAGGGTGGACCGACGTCATATTGAACCCTATGGATTAGGAACGGGATGTCACTTAAGCTCATATGTGAGTCAAGGCAGGTGAGCAAATACTTTTGGCAATATAGTGTATTTTAACAACACACTGTTATTGTCTTGTGTGGGATGGCCTTCGTTGTCCACCAGAAAGTTGGAACATTTGTATATTTTTATTTGAAAAGGCCATCCTTGGACTACTGTGCTCCTACATCTGTAATTTAATCACACTGACTGTTACCCTTTGTGTTTAAATCTCTTGTTACTCTATGTTCGATTGAAATGAACCGAACTGGGAAAAGGGGGTTTATTTACTTTGATTCATCTACATGAAACATTCTACAGAAACACTGGAAATAAAAACCATTTATTATACTGTACAATTTTAAGATGATACTGTGAACATTTGAAATTGCCTCCCTAAATGAAAAGCTCAGCAAAGCTCTCAGACAGTAAGACATTTACATTAAACATGGAGTGTTTGGGTTTAGGTCTGTCTGAGTTTATCAAATAAGTTTTTCACTGTTAACATTGTTATTATGTGTTGTATGAAAGGGATGGAGAGTGTAATGAAGGGCTGACAGATTTGGTCTGGAAATGTACCATGTATTAAAGGAAATTTTGCAGAATATTGTAGTGTTGGTTGATACAGAGCTCATATTAAACATTTATATCATACATTGCACCTCTTGCCTCCATCAGTAGTTTTGATTGACTGTTTTCTGATCAAATTATTTTTTCTTTTTACTTCTGTAACAGTGCAACCACATCATTTTCTGCTCTTGTAAATTAATTCCCCACTGCTTGGATTCTACTGGTCTTTTAATTCTGCTCAGCTCTAAGTCTGCAGAACTTGGATCTCTCAACTCGTAACTTTTCTCTTTTGGTCTTCAATGTAATTTCTACGAATGAATACCTTCTGACAAGTGTTTCTGATAACTCAATTGGTGTGATTGAGATGGATTTGTTGTTTCTATATCAGTATTGGCTATCTGTGAGAAAATTTTGCTTTTCAATGAACTTATCTAACCATACTGCAGATACTCTTTTAAGATTCTTTTTAAAACTACTTTTTAAAAAATAGTATATAATAAGTATATAAATGCCTTTTCCTTTGCCTTAAATGTTGACATTAATAATTTTAATTGGAGTAGAGTAGAGGAGGGTAAATCTGGTACAATGAAAACCATGTCTAATTTTCTTTCACCTGGTTCACTTACACAGATAATTTTAAACCAGTCACCCTAAACTCAAATCAAGGGCTGTTTTCCTTGTGTCCTTTGCCCTACACACCTAAAGCAAATTGCTAAACTACCTCACCAGCATGCAGTCAGGCTATGGAGAGCTCTGCTGGTGAGCTCATATTGGAGTTAGGTGTGTTGAGACACAGATTTGTTTCAAAGTTGCAAGACACCAGTCCTGAAGACACTGCCTCATTAGACCCTGTATTTGCTGTGCAGTTGAAAATGCATATGGTTAGAAATAATCTCTGTACAGGCTTTTTACTTTCTAGACATCCATCAATTCAGATTGACATACTGTTACTATTGAATACTGTTAGATGTTTTATTTAGGCTGTTATTTAGGCTTTAGGCTGTTGATGACAGAAGTAATTTAGCCCCACTGATAGCAAAACCTCCTGATTTAAGACCAAGACAGTAATTTCTTGAACCCCTTTCCAGCCAAAAAAGATGTTTTAAATCCGGGAACAATTCGCTTTTAGTGGCAGTGGGAACAGCTCACTGAGCCGTGTCCGCACGGCAAGCGAACCGGTTAAAATCCCTTTTAAACGACTCAGCTCTGATAATCATCCAGTAGGAACATTGGACCCGGGTTGACAGGCTAATATTGGTGATGCCACTGAGAGCAAGGAATGTTCTAAAACAAAACATTGCACCTGTTGCTTTTTGATCAAACAAGCCAATACAACTCTGTTTACTTTTGATCAACATGGCGCAACACTGGTATGGGGATTCTGACAGATAAGGACAGCAAAACAATACTAAACACTTACTGTGCTCTGGCTTCCTTACATGTTGCTCTCCATTGTTTACTTTCCCACTGGTGATATCATCAACGCAAACCCAGCAGTATTATGTCACCAGACATGCAGAGTCCAAGCAGCTTGCCAGCACGGGGTGTGTGTGGGGGACGGGGGGGTGATGTAAGGTGTTTTCCAACCCTAGGGGAATATACCTGTAAGCTTCCCCATTAGGATCTTTACCAGGATAGCCGAGAGGAGAGAGCCGAGAGTCAAACCTACTCAGCTGGAGGTTCAAGGAGTTGCCCAACTTGTCCACATGTGCTTTGTGGACCTGGGATCGTCTGATCTCTGTACAATATATCATTGATGGGCAGGATTTTAAGAAGCATGCAGCAGCCAGAAGAGAACTGGTTTGTGGACCACCAGGTTTTTCTCCTGTACTTTTAGTGAATGATGTAGTTCTACAGACTCCCTTCAGCTAAGACTTACAGCAAGAGTTGGCATGGTTTATAATTGAGTTTAAAAGTGGCCAGAATGAAGATGAGCTCCTCCAAACCCGAGTCCATATTTTTCAACTGGAAAAGGGTGGTTTGTCCCCTTCAGGTTGGAGAGGAGCTGCTGCCTCATTAGGAATAGTTCAAGTATCTTGCAGTCCTGTTAACAAGTAAGAGGAGAATGAAATGGAAGAGTGACAGAATGATCCATGCAACTGCCCCCATAATGCAGGCCGTGCACCGGGCTGTTGTGAAGACAGACCTGAGCAAAAAATCAAAACTCTAAATTTACCTGTCAATTTAGCTTCACCTGTGCTCATGAAATCTGGTCCGTAACTAAAAGAATAAGATCCTGGATACAAGCAGCTAAAATAAATTTCCTCCACACTTGAAGGGTGAGGAGCTGGGCCATCTAGTAGACGCTCAGACTACTTTAATGCAGCTGTCCAACAGCTGTGGTGCTGAACAGCACGTAGCTTTTTCTTGCTTTTCAAGTCATGTTTAAAATGTATTCTCATTGGTAAAAAAAAAGTTACCGTCAGTTTCATGTTTAGGTCATGTTTAACATAGCGCAGTTACATACTGTATGGACTCTGACTAAATGAACATCAGATTAAGAAGATAAAAAAACAAAACAAATGCATCACTATAAATCAGATGGATGTTTTCTGATGGATGTTTGTGATGCTAATTAACAAGTTAACGAAAGAAACGGGTCCATTTCTCTGAGCTGGTTCAGGGTCGGCTTTGGAGGCGCCTGTGCAGCGTCTTATCTCTCCGCCAAAACTGGCTGTCACACTGCAGCATTGATAGGGTCTAACACAGTTGCTCCTGGCTCATAAATATACATCATTCTCTCTTTATATTTGAACACACAAAAATATCCTTGTAAAAAATCAGCTGATGAGAAATATGTTATAATAATGGGTAAAGATTTTAATTAGTTGAGTTTAAAAAGCAGCATGCCTTTAGAAATAAAACTCATATATGTTTTACATTCATTGAAATACACAGCTTGTTCTATTTCAAAGCATGAAGAAAAAAGTTGATCAATATGCAATAACTCTGTGGAAGGTGTGATAAAGGGTTTGTTTAATGTAAACCCTCAAGTTTTCTGTTCGATTAGGGTCTGATTGGGGCTGAACATATATTAAATTACATTAAACCACCAAGATGCTGTTTTTTAATGTTTACAAGCTCATCGTAGAATGGTGGTTTTATATGCAATCATCATTGCCATTCTGACTGATCTGCGGATACATGGCCTTATATACAGCAAAGGGATCCACTTTGAATTATGACATCTTTCTATAAGAATCCCATTTAACCCTCTCAGGAAGTATAGGTACGAGATCTTTTCTTTTGGATCAGGACAGATGGGGAACCTTTGAGCCCTAAATGCAGGGTCAACACTGGTCCTTTGCTGATCTTTGCTACTGAAACCTATGAAAAACCCAGCAGAGCTGCTGTTTTTGAGATTTTATGACTTCTATCACATTCCTTTGAAGAAAAAAAGTGTTTGTATGCAGTCTGATATAGTGCACCTGCATGAAGAAAAGATCGTGAGTAACCAATTCACCTGTCAGTGATCATAATGTTTGGTCTTATCTCTGTCTACTAATAAAGCTCCTGTGTTTATTAATTGGTCTGCCATGGCAAGGTTATCAGCTCCCTTAAAAATGCTGTCTAGATCTGATCCTGCGCATGAATTTCACAATGCTGAGTGAATGTAGAAACTTTACCGTTCTCAGAAGGTTAATAGAGTTGTGTGTGTGCGGGTCTGTGTGTGTGTTAAAGCTCCAGGCGATTGCAAAGAGAGAGTGGGAGGAGCGGAAAGTGCTCCAGTCCAATCCGGGCCGCCGGGTAAAGCCTCTCCTCTGCGCTCTCCCCTCCCTCAGCCCGCAGAAAACAGTGAAACCCTCCCATAGAGGTGAGAGCGCAGATGTCACGAGAAACGCGTCCACACGTCCAGAGCACAACGACCGACCTCAGCCCGCCTTCCTGCGCCCCAGTCCGGGATGCTGTTTTAGCGCAGACACGCTTTGCACTCAGGGCAGCCGCTGCCGGGGGACGCTGACGCAGATCATCCACGCTCCTTTTGTCGCCGCGGTGTTATTTTGAACCAGGGATCTTTGCCACCCCACAAAAGCAAAGCAAAGCACAGCAGCCACCCTGTTTTAAGTGTTTATTTTTGGTTCTTCATGACTGCTGCTTTGGGAAGCGAGTCTCAGCACCAGCTCCAGCAGCGCCAACACGATGCGAGGTAAGACCATCATCCACGCACACACACCGCTTTATCCCAATATTTACTTATCTGTGTTATTTAGCACTTTTATTTCAGACCTGCCAGAATCACATTACAATAAAAAAGTTTATTTTCTGCATGTTTGTTGCGGAACAAGGGTTGACTTCTAAATCCACTTGGATCAATTGTTGCAAAATTAAAAGTGGCAGGATTCGGTCCGGACACAGTCAGAAACACAAAGTAGTTGACACTTATTTTAACGGGTCTATTGTCGGGTGATCAGCTTTATTGAACGGTGTTGTGGGGTTATAGGAAACTTTTTATGCGCTCCACTAACCCATTTCCTCTCAAACGCTGAACTTTAACGTTAAAGTCGTCCTGAGCGCACACAAATGCGCACAAATTTACGCCCTGTGTTTTACGCATAGATAACGCACTGACCCACGGGTTATCCCAGTCTATAAACCATTTCTTGCAGGAAAATTAAGTTCAAATCGGAATATTCTAGTTTTATTTGAATATCTGCATGCAGGTTATTATCATTTCAAGTCTAATAACATCTTATGATTAATACTTTAATTTTTTGTTTTGGATCTCACTTTGTTTTTCTTAACTTTGCGCATTTAATTATTATTCAGATTACCACATTCTCTGATTATGCATGATAGAGATTTTTAATCTAGTCTTTAAATCAGACTGATTTAACTGGTTAAACCCCCTCGTGGGGCCACAGGCCAAATATGTTTGAAAACATATTGAAAATATATCTGAATGCTTGGATGTTTGTGTATTGAATTCATCGAAAATATTCGTATCCACCTGCAAACATCCTATTAAACTGAATCAGAATTTTCTTTAAACACATCTTTTTTTTTAAAAAGAATTACCTATTCGAGGGAAACCACGAAGAAATTGAACTTTAAACAATATTTTAGTTATTTTAGTCATACATGTGAGAGCATATTATTCAGAGAAATACCAGGTGAAAATTATAAATGCAAAAATGATATTATGATATTAGGTATTAAAATAAATGTACCGATATGGCATTTCCTTGTCGATACCAATATCCGATCCTCTTTTCAGCCTTATCTGCTTTTTTCATTTTCTTCTTCAGGATACTAATTTTAAAACCAAACACTAAACAGAAATGTATAGATTATTCCCCTTTATGTCCCACATATCTCTTAGACTTAAATTTATTTTTGTCATTTTGTATACACAAGAGTAAACAAAAAGAAATTTCGTTTAACACTGCTCTAGACAATTCGATTTTTTAAAGTGCAGTCTTGAAACAGTAATAAATATCCCTACACATCCCTATACATATCCCAAACTTGTATCTGATTTTTATTAAACTTTAAAAAAGTGACTCAAGTACCGACTCGTGTTTATTGGATAAAAATAGTGACTTTTTTAAAGTTTTGGTTGTGTAAGTGCTATAAAGTTTGATGGTTTGGAGCTTTTGACTTGCTCATACCTGAAAAGAGCCAATTAGGTGAACATTGAACAAGATCTGAGATTGACTGATTGCTGGATAATCATTAGGGAAGGGAAAAGTTGTAATATTTATGAAAATAAGAAAAATAAACAAAGAATTTTTAAATATTTTGATTTAGTTTTCAGTTCAAACAGCAGCTTCAAATGCAAATAAAAGTCTCTTTATCCCTCTTAATGTCTTCTGAGGTGATGTGCTGCAGTAGCTTCAGGCTGTCAAACCTTGGGCCACTAAAACCACGAGAAGGCCCCCCACCTCTCGCTGTAATCCCAGGCAAACTCCTCTCATCCACCTTGTATTTTGTCCATGTTCTAATGGGTCTTGCGTCCACTCTCGTGCACAGAGGCTTTTTGGGATGGATGGGGGGGGGGGGCATACCAAAAGCTCCTGCTTTCACTTTATAGCCGTGCTCGGCAGAAGAGGCCCCTGAAGCGTCTCCCTCTCCCCTCTTCACCATGGCCCCTCCCTCCTACCTCCTCTCTCTCTCCATCTTCCTCTCTCCCTCTGCACGCCCCAAAGGGTTTTGTCAGATAGAATTAAATCAGTGTGGGTTGCGCGGCCCCCGCTTCCAACCTGTGTCTGTGTGTGTGTGTGTGGGTGTGTGTGTGTGAAGGCTGAGCTGCCCTTACACAGAAATTTGCTCACAACCAAGGTTATGAAAAATAGAGGCCTCTCATGAGCCGTGGTAATTAACATTTAACAAAAGCTACAACTCCTGAAGCCTCGAACGAAGATGATGTCACCACAACGCCCGGCGTTGAGCAGCCAGGAAAAATAACTGACACAATACTGTCGGAAAAACACAATCAGCATCTAAGGACGTTTGTTCGTGTAAGAAGGGTCAGCACTGAGTACGCCAAATAACTGTGTGGATGTCGATGTACGACGCGTTAGTGACGTTATTGGAAATCATTTCGATGCCAACCAGGCTAGACTTCAAGTTTTTATTAAAGGTCAAAACCACAATATTTATGATTTAATCACTGAGCTATAACTCAGTTCTAAATGTGTAAGATTATGTAATAGATTTTTAATCTGAGAGTCATTTATTACCATCTAAAATCAATATATATAACAAGGCCTGAATAAAGATTTTATCTGAGGTTTGAATGAAACAGAGTTGATTATTTACATTTAGTGTCAAAGGAGGAATACAAAAATCACCACATCCATTCCATCAGAGTGAAGCTTAAACATAAGAACCAGATATCTTTGTCTTACTGTGAGTCTTTCAGTTTTAGCCTATGAGATCTCCTTCTTAGATGCTTTGGGGGTCAAATAAGTTTAGCCACAGTTGGAGCAACAGGGAAGGGGGGGCACTGTCATTTAATCTCTAGGGGTAATAACTTGTATATCACAGCCTTTACTACATTTTCACAGTTACAGAGGTCTGAGAAGCATTAGACGATGCATAAAAGTGGAAATGATGTATCTCAGAGAACACAAAAAACGCACTCAGACACAAAAAAGCTGCTGCGCTACGCATGACGGCCTCATGCCAATAGAATTAGTCCCATCCTGCTTTACGTTGGAGGCTTGTGCGACTATCGATTTGTCCAGCTCCAGAGCAACCCTGCTGATCAATTTTTAGTCAAAGCCATCGGAAACAGTCTGTCCGGATGGATCTTTGGAACATAAACCTAAAAGGCCTTTGTTTATATTTGATGTAAAATAGGAGCATTTTGGGCAAAAACAGGTTACGCATTTACTGCTGTGAGCAAACCAATGATTAGAAATATAAAAAAAAGTGATGTAGGCCTGTTTTAAAACAAAGAGAAAGTGTCTAAATATGGCTGCAGGATGACTGGGCTAATAAAATACCCCAGCTAAGTCTGGCTTTTTGTTTATTCTCCATGTGCCAGGTACCTATGGCCCTCAAAGTTTAAACATCCGATATTTTTAAAAACCAAAGACGGCTAAGTGTAAATAGCCATAAAACTAGATGTCAATGGAAGTCCAGTGTTGGAGGGAAAAGTCCTTACTCTATATAAGTTACAATTACATTTGCATTAGTAGAGGAGAAATAATTAGGCATTTTCATACTGATAATCTGTTTTCTTTGTGTCTGAGATTTGATCTTTTCTTTTTATCTTAAGAAAAATAAAACATAAAGAAATGCAGAAGTTTATTTGATAGAGGAAAGAAAGGAAATTTCACTCATCCCATTTATGAGTTCAAGCCTATGTCTCTAGGGTTTACCTTATTTTCAATTTAAAATTTGGTTGTTGCATTTATACAATGTGAACAGTGAGATTTGTTTGATTTGATGCATTTAATAAATAGGGGGAGAAATCTGAGTTTTCAGCATTGCCATTGTCAATAAATGTTCCAATAATGATCTCTAGTTGATTGATTGGTGCATCTCAAATATTACTGTTATCTGTAGGTCTGCACAAAACTAAAAATTATTACATATGAACTGAAACACTTCATAGTTACTGTTAAGCCAGCAGCTTAGAGACCCGTCAGTTAGGAAACCGGTTAGCGAGTTGTTATTTTAAGCAAATTGGTGTTATCCAATGTTGCCACCAAGTCAGTTGTTGAACACAATAGTGGGTTCCTGGCCTGAGCAGCTCCTGCTGGCAGCGTTATATCGCTGTGATTCTGGTTGGCTTTCAAGCCGGGGATTTTTGTTTGTGTTGTTTATTGTTTTTTGTGCTGACTAATGGCCCAGTGTTATGTAAGAGAGGAGAGATTACCCCGAGCCCATGCAGGCCACACTGTTAATCCTTCAACTCAGCGCTACTGACTGACTGAGGTACCACCAGAGTGCTGCTCTAACATTAATTCAGGAGTAACTCCTCACTGCCTATACAATGAGCTGCAGATACAGACGCTCCAGTCCTCATCTTGCATGTTTTCAGATTCTTTTCCAAACGAGAACTTTCTAAAGGTGTGGCCTTGATGGGGGGGTCCAGTTGCTATCACAGCCTGTGTTTGTTTAGCACAGGCTCAGTCTGCATCCCGTGTTGGTTTTATCCCTCTGTGGCAGTCCAGAGGGTCTATGTATTATTGCTTTGCCTTTTTCTCCCTTTGCTCTATTTTCGTCTCTTCTTTAAATCTTAATACACACAAAGCGTGGGCTATACGGCACACTTTGCTTGGCGTCTCAGCTTTATCTTTGCCGGGAGGGATTTCAGCCCAAACCGCTCTTAGACGCAAAATCTGCCTTGAAATCACACAGTCCTCTGACAGCTCCTTCTGTTTTTGTCAGTTTTCATCCATAAAGGCAGCGTGTCTCAGAGGGCGCAGCGATATTCAATATTCACATTTTCCCCGATTTAGATTGAAATCAAAACTGAGAGAGGGAGTGTGTGTGTGTGTGTGTGTGATGGGGGGGTTACAACGCTTAGCGAGCACAGAGACAAAGTGAATGATGAAGAGCGAGACAAACTTTGGCCCAAGGTCACAGAGCAAGCTACAATACACTTTACCTGTTAATTTAGCTGCTCTAATTTAAAGTAGCTCTTTTACTGTAAATAGAAACATCAGATCATTCTTAATAAGGAACCTGAATGGGAATCCCTGAGCCTTACAAGCCGTAAATGAAAATAGACGAAGAAGGCAGAATGTGAGCGAATGAGTGAGATAAGAAAACAGGGCAAGTAGGAGAGAGACTTAAGAGTTATATAATGACACAATTGTGGTCATGTGCATATGTCTGCTTGTGCAAGAACCTGCACCTCATGCAGAACAACAAGGGAGGGTGTCCTAAAGGCCTGATTTGTGTTTATCTATGTGCACGACTGAACAGTCTGAGAGCAGACACACAGACAGAGGCTAACTTCCATGCCCTCTGATTGTACTTCCACATTGCTGCCTCCCTGTGCAATGAATAACGCGAGTGCCTGCAATAGTTGCATCCAAAGTCCACGACTGCAAACCACCTATTAGACTTTAGCTAACCCTGAAAGCAGATTAGTCTATATACTGAGACAATGTGTTCAAACCTCTAGCTGTTGTATTTCTAACTAATTTAACACAAAAAAAATGTTTTATTTTGTCTCTAAATAGGTTTTTTCTTTATTATTCCTAAAAGTAATCTTTTCCAAAAGAAAAGAAACAAATAATAATAACAATCTCAACTTTTGTACTAGCAAAAAATAAATCATCTCTCCATAGTTACTCTGAAGGTATAAAACGTTTAGATGAGCTTTGATTTTGCACATCATCTCTGAAATAGTCAGAGTAAATCCTCTGCTAAGGTGTTCTATGGCTGCAGGTGAATGGCACGCACCTCTACAATAAGCCCATTATATGATTTGGTCTACTGTTGGCATCTTTTCTTAATGACAAAGATTAAGCTGTTTTAGTGCTGCTAATCCCATTGAGAGGACTCTTATTTGGTCTACCTTCGTTTCTCTTCCCTTTCCCAGTTGCAGCTCTTAAATCTGTGCCTGTGCGCAGATGAGAGAGACTGTTGACATTAGATCTGCCGTCATTCACAAAGAGAATGCAATTAGGAAACATAGACTACTGTTGCCTTCGCGGCTCTCTCGGCTCACATTTAAGGTTCAGAAGATGTTCTGTTGAATCTTCCCACTGGAGGCTGAGAGCAGGTGAAGAGAGGAACAGGCCGGGTCGAGTCAGATTGAGTCGAGTCGTTTGATAATCTTTGTGATCAATTTGCCTCTGTGAGAGATGCCCCTGGGGGCCACTTTGGGGAGAACCTTGTTAGGCTGAGTTAAATTGCTGCCCGAGGCGAGCTATTAGCGGCCATTCCTGGGAGAGGACGCGTACACACGCGGCCGCACATGTGTGCGCTCACACACTCGCTCCCTCTAACAGCCACACTGAAACATAGATGCATCAAAAACAAACAAGCTAATTGAGAACTCCGACGCATCTCTATTCACTCAAAAGAAGAGACTTTTTGTGCTTTTTATTTCCATGAAAGATGCAATAAATAATAAATGATGTACAATTTGATTAGGTAAATCAATAAAAACATTTAAAAACCAGACGTCTGTGTCCCTATTACATGCATCAACACCTAGAACCTCCAACATTTTCACTCTACAAACTAACAACATCTATGCATACAGTGAAAGTCAGACAAAGGTTGTTGTGATGGTTTAAAGTATAATCGGAAACCTTTTTATTCCCAATATTTCTGTTTGATACATAAATATGACATAAATCCAGAGTATATGTTTTTTTTTTACTTTTTGGTTTATAATTCTATGAAGAAAAAAATAACATTTGCATATTCAGAAAAGAGCTTGAAGAGAAGAGCTGATTGGCATCGACTGGGAAAAGCTTGATCACTGCACGTCTGAAAAATGACTCACAGAAGGAAATATCTATCTTTCATTAAAGGAGAAAACTACCTAAAAGGACAACAAAAATACACTTAAATGAAAGATTGCAGGAACTAAACTGCACACAGATGCAGACTCTGAAAAAATTTGTAAAAACTCCAGACAAAGGAGTAATAATGCGTAGTTTCAAGAAGCATGCTTTTCTTTTAAAGTAAGAGGACTTTGGGTACTAACCTGCAGCCCAATACGTGGATTCAGTTTAACGACATAAAACCATTGCTAAGTACTGAAATGTTATTTCCTCTTGCAAGTTTTGACTTTCTATTCTTTACATAAAAGTCTTTTTTTTTTTCAAACCATGACTACAAGAACACATCAAAAAATCAGGTTTTGAAAGAAAGTGGCCAATTTTCATTTTATCCTGTTAGGTGTCTCCACTATATGCAGCTCTCTTTATTAATGCTTTAAAGTCTATTTAATCTGATTTGTACCAATGTTCCTGTTCCCTGGTTTGTTCTGAGTGATCGCTGACTCCACAAAGGAAAAAGGAAAATTATCCTCGTCCTTACGTAAGACCTGCGTTTTTGTCACCCCTCTCTGTTTTTCTATTTTTCCTCTGTATGCTGGAAAAACCACTTTTCCTCTCCCTTCCCCCTCAAAGACCCACACACTCACACTGTCATCTGCAATTAGGCTCAACAGGAACACCATAGTAAGAGGGGCGCGAGGTTGAGGGAGGACAACCATCGCCAACAGATTATTTTTGACACTTTCCCAATCAGTGCATTTTTTTTTTCTGTATTCTTTTATGAGCTGAATGTATTCAACCAACCAAAGCATGAACAGTTTTTCAGCAGCTCAATCTGAACACATGCCCGTTAGTGTGAAGTTAGATGGAAAGCAACTGTGGGGTACAGGAGGCAGGGAAGCCTGCAGTCGTCTGTGTGTGTTCTTGCAGCCGAGTCTGCCGCGGTAATGACCAGATGCAAGCCTCTCACACTTGCAGTTGCTCCTTCCACACTGATGCACTCACTTGGTCCTTAAGGAAAGGTCAGGGGCCATCAGGGTCCTACCGGTCACCTAGGGGGTTGTACTGTGGGACTGTGTATGTGTGTGTACAGTGGCCTTGAGAGACAAATCTAAGGCGGCAGATGGGCAGACTGTGTATACATGCATGCATGTATGTGGGAGTGTGTGTGTCAAAGCAGGGGTCGAGTTAACCCTGTGGATTTTTTCCCACGCCTCTGTCTTCTCTTATCTGAGCGAGGACACGTGCTGCACTGGGATGGAGATGCTTTGTGTGTCTGTCTGCTGGAGGTTAACCGGGGGAGGGAAAGTTTGAAAAACATACTGTAAAGTCCATCGCTTTTTTTGTCTGTTGTTTGAAAGTGTTTCGCAGTGATGGATGCATTTGAGCATGTCTGAATATGTGCTTCAGTCCGCCTGAACGTATCTCCTGGAGTGTGTTAGTGCGTGCATGCATGGGAATCGATGCACTGGATGACAGCCAGTGGCCCCCTTCTGTTCTCTATCCATGACGTCCAATCACTCCGTGGCACAATATTCTCTGTGCAAACTGCAGCTGATCCCAGACCTGCTAGCTGAGCAATTACCCAGAGTGCTTTGGGGCTGCACAGCAAGCTGGACAAGCTCATGCCCTATGACATAGACTATCTCTGTGTTTGCATGCGCATGTGCATTTTATTTGTTTCTGAGGAGGAGAGGGGGCGTTAGGGGTTGGTGGAGGTTAGTACATGTACCCAATCACAGTGTGGCTGTCTTTAAAAGATGGATTAAAACTTGGTTGACAGCAGGCATCACAATGGGGGAAGGGGAGATCAGCCCACTCGATGACATTATGATGATTACTATAAGACAATGCCCAGCAGACTGAGCAGGGTAAGGATGTTTGAACTCATAGAGCAAATACTGGGGGTATTAGATCAGTATGTCAGCCCTGTGGTTCGACTAGCATCAGCCATTATAGCCTCGACAACCAGACTAATTTACACCACTACATGCCATATTAATATGGAAAGGAGAGGGTGGAGTTCAAGTTCAAAAGCTGAACTAAAAAAGTCTGTGAAAACAGATGAGAACAAATCAGACATGGATATGATGCAAAAACATTTTGTCTGTTTTTATTTTCTTTTTATCTCATTAAACACTATAAAATAAATATTTCTTTATTATCATTGTAAATGTTGAATTTCATTTCTGTAAAGGCTCTTCAGACCCCGTATTTGGAGATCCACGACCACAAGTGGGGTCCCAGCCCTAACTTTTTGAATCAGTTGTCTAAACAACTCCAGGATAATTGGTCCCTTTCACAAATTTATACCTACATGTTCCATTGAATCAATTTCCTCTTTCATTTTATGCCCATATCAAATAATTTCGTATCCATGTACTCAAACTATCTGTTCATCTTTGTACAATAACTTCTGAGGGAACTGCATGTTTTCAAACATGTTGGTTCTAACCCCCTTCAGGACCAGTAGATTCTTATGAAATTTTACAACTTTTGATTCACAATCAAATTAAAATAAATCTGCAACCCTCAGGTGACCGATATTCATTAGGATCATTTTTATGGTATGAAACGACCACAAAACTGTAATATGACTACAGCTAAGGAGCAAAATGACTAGCTCCTGATTTTAAACACATCTCAGGTCAGTGATTTCAAAAATATCAGAAAAAAGCCAGAATAGTTGTTTTCATATTAACTTTTCATTAATTAGTTTCTAAGTTAGAACGTTAAATATGGAAATGTCTTCATTTCTTTATGAAATCTAAAGAAAACTGTTTAAGTAAACAGGTGCCCCTTTTCTACTTAGCACTTTTCTCATTTTAAAACAACCTTCCACTGGATATTTTCTATCAGTTTACTCACTAGTAACTCACTTTGATAATTATTTAAAGTAGTTTTATTAATTCAACTTGTTTCCTGTAAGATAACGAGGTTTTATATAGTTTTTGTCATTAGAATCCAGTATTTTTGGTTAAAAAATAGAACATAGTCAGAAAGACCAAAATTATGAAATGCTATAGAGGCCAGCTTATCATCATCGGGTCAGAACTAAAGCAGTTCAAATAAATTGTGTTTTTAAGCCTTAATAATCCATGTTGATCTGGCAAAAAAAAAAAAAAAACCTTCTTACCTTACCTAATTCTTACCTGCTTTATAATTTTACTATTTATCCCCATCAGTAACAGTTTTTGACTCCATCTAATAAGCAGGATGTTTCTCAGGGTTATCTTGGTTTCATGTGGGGTCACAAATATAAGGTTATAAATGTGACAGTTGAACAATTTCCGATTATTAATAAACTTTCAAGAAAAAATAACTGATATATATAAATGTTTTAATGCATGGTTATGAAATGGGAGGAAGGAGGATGGTTAGAATTGACGCAAAATGTATCCAGAGCCCCATAAATACAAGGACACAAAGTAGGCAGTTTATAAATCAGTGCCTTACAAAAAGTGCCTTACATTCTGTAATCTTAACCAAAAACATTCGTGAAGCTGTGTGTTGACATTTCTTGCACAGAGGTTGATATACAGTACGGATGTAAGATAGGATATCTGAAATGTTTCTGATTTTCTAGGTAGCCTGAGAGTCAACCGCTTTCCTTTTTAAGTTCTCAAGATTTCAAACAACTCACTCAGATTAAAACAGCTCACAGCAGACCATACGCAGTGGCATTTTTACATCGATTTTAATAGGACAGCATGACGTGGAAACATGACAGGAGACACGGGGGAGATAACCCAAGTAAGCTCTGCTTTAAGCAATTCCCAGCAGTGTGCATTAACCCACCCGGCAATCGCGCCACCAGAACTTTTCTCCATGCTTTTCATCATCGAATGTGAGACAGAGGGATAGAGTAGGAGCTTGTTTCCCTCTCTAGACTCTGCGAGATAAGACTAAAACAAGGTTTTCCCAGAGAGATGGAAATAGATCATAAAACTGAGAAACTGAAATGATTTCCCAGTCACACAGCCACTTACAGCGAGGCGGAACACAAGTGAAGAAGTCAAACAGACTCAAGTGAAGGGGATGATCGCATAATTCAACCGCATATAGGCATCTAAGATCAGTGCCGCAGCTGTTCGGATTTAACAAGGGGGTGGTGGGGGGTAAAATGCCGATCTCCTTCATTTTCCCCAAAGATATCTAGTTAGCTGGGAAGCAGCAGTACATATTTTTTTAATGAAGAGGAGATACCACCCACATTCATCTTATCAAATCAACCCCTGAGACTATAGCGGGAGTTGTGTTTGTCTTTCAGAAGAGGCTGACACTGGCAGAAGTTATGGCAAAAAGTGATTTTAACTGTTCTATAAACTGCAACAATAAAACGCAAAGCTCTACTCGTTCCCTGGTATTGTTGCTGCTTGACATCTTTTTTCTCTTTGGGTATATTTCCACCATAGATCCCTGCAGGCGAAGCGAATGAAACATGCATGTCCAGTCTGGCCCTTTGGCAACACTAACACATGGGGACCAAACATGTATAGCAACATCTAGTGGCCTTTCTCAGCTAATGCATTGTCCATCCTTTCAAATCTAATGCTTATAGTTCTACCACCAGGGGTGTGTGTGTGTGTGTGTGTGTGTGTGTGTGTGTGTGTGTGGACACTTGCAGACTTCAGAGTGAAGAATTGTGAAGGCATTAGAGCACGGCGGATGGTTTTGGTGGGGCGTAATGTAGATAATTAGGACTCTATTTAGAGAAAGGGCCAGCCTTGGAAATACACAGGAGAACCTCACTTCATTAAAAATCAATTATTACAAAACACGTGCCAGCTCAATACGGCCCTCATAGCCACAGTCTGCCCCACACACACATACACCAATGTGCAACTCTCCTATTACTATCTTTGACGCCTCCTTAACTAACTTTACCTCCAGTAGGTTCTCTCTCCACTGTGCGACGCACCTGATCCTCCTCTTAGCTAAGATATCGCCAGCGTTGCAGTCCTGCTCTTACATAATAACCTGAGGATAACACACAGTCTCCCGCTGGCTGAGGATGCTGTCAGTCATTCCGCTCTGACTGGGTCGGCTTAGGTCAGAAAGATGTCCCCTCCCACCACTCATAAAAGACATGCAGCTCGAGGGCGAACAGAAATGTGCGGCTTTTCTTGCTCATGTTTTCCTTTCAAAGGGATGTCTGTCAAGAAAAGCTTGTGGAATATCTGCTTTAGGTTTCTTTCAGTTCGGTTTTCTGCTGCAGCGCTGAAGCCCCAGGTTGCTTCTGTAATGCAAAATCATGTCACACAGAATAAAGCATTATCAGTGGCTCTTCTTTGCACCCAACAAATAAACATGTCTGGATTCTGTCACATGTATAAAACACGGCTGAAGTTCAAACTGTGCTGATGTACAAGTGGGAGTCTTTTCATAAAGCGTTTACAAAAGCCTCAGCTGCTGAGATCGGGAGCACAGATGATCGCTGATGACATACAGCGTTGGCTCCACACGCGGATGACATCACTTCCTTTAAGAGTGTGACGGCTAAGCACATCATTGCTTCGACATCCAGACGAGTACGGCGAGTGGGCAGTCACCCTGGCAACAGGGATGCTGTCATGACTGTCTATGTATCCCACCTGACAGTCGCCGCTGGCTATACGCATAGCACACACACACACACACCACAATGCTATCCTCCCACACATGCAAACACACACACATATATGCACACGGGGATACATGCATTACTATCCTTGGTTTTTCCATTTTACAAGTTAAAGGCGTCTCCAATACACAGAATTACAGAAATGCACATGCCCACACACCCATGTTCTTTTGGGGCTCAATATGTGACACAAAAAGAGCGTAATCTCTAAAACAAAATGGTGAAGATGTGGCGTAAATACAAAAGAACTGCTGAAAAAACGTTTAGAGCTTTCTTTAACAATAAACATTAGCTATATATAAAAATACCTTCGCTTTTCTTCGCTGTGCTTAATTTTACTTTCATTACAACTTGTAATTTCATTGTTTTTAATTCCTTTATTATTTGATGCATTGGAACAAATAGTCTAAGGAGGAAATTGGCATGTGTGTATTTATCTGTTATCTGTTAATTACGCTCAAGAGTCACAGACTTAGTGAAATGAATTCCACCTGAGTGTAATCTAAGTGTCACATCGTGTGTCAGTGTAAACACACCTTTTCTGAGAGGCTGCTATACACCTCTAAGCAAGAGGCATCCCATCATGTTGATCAAGGAGCTCTCCAAAAAAATCAGGAACAAAGTTATTTAGGAGTACAAGTAAGGGTGGAGATATAGATAAATAATAAGTCTTTAATGTTTCCATGGAATATTATTAGAATCATATTCCTCAAATGGAAGCACATGGTATCACAACAAACCAGTCAGGAAAGGGTCTCCCACCCAAACTCACAGACTGGGCAAGAAGGGCCTTATTATTAGAAACAGCATATAACCCAACATAACCCTGAAAGAGCTGCAGAGTTCCACAGTTGAGATCAAAGAGTCTATCCATATGACCACAACAAGCCGTCCACTCCATATGGCTGGGCTTTATTGAAGAGTGGCCAGAAAAAGTGATTATTTATAGTTAAAAAAAGGGAATGTGCGTTTTCTCAAGAGCATGTGGGTGACTCCCCAAATGTCTTGAGGAAGGTTCTCTGATCAGATAAAGTTCATATTTATCTTTTCAGAAGAGAAAAAGCTTACAAAGAGCAAACTACTCTTATGCGGCTGCCGGCGTACTGATAGTTCTTCTTTCCTGCCCGATTCCAGATACAAGAGGCCAGATACAAGAGGCTGAAATTAGTTTTCTCCACAGGGTGGCCGAATACTTTCTTTTAGATGAGGTGAGGGACTCTGTCATCCAAGAGAGGCTCAGATTAGAGCTGCTACTCCTCCACATCAAATCAGCTAAGGTGGCTACATTTTAGATGTCCTTAGACATCATCCTGGAGAGGTTCTCCACGTACGTTCTAGAACACTCAAGAGGCCCAGTGGACAACCAGGGACTCGCTGGAGGGTCTCTCGGCTGGCCCTAGAATTTCTTGTGGTTCCCCCAGAGAAGCTGGAGGAGGTTTCTGAGAGGGAAGTCTGAGAGTCTCTGCTGAGACTGCTGCCATGGCGAAACATTCAACGTTAGGGAGACAATTACAATATTTGCCTTTTAAGCATCTAAGGAAAGAGGTTATTCCTGATGCAACTTCAACACTTTTCATCCAGCAAATAACAACCCCACAGTGGAACATGGTGGTGGCAGCCTTGTGCTGTGGGCATGTATTCAAAAGCTTTAAATCAGCTTTAACCAATTTCTCTGGTTAAAGCTGATTGAAAAAGGATAGAGCTAAACACAGAAATATTCTTAGAAAGGCAAAGTCAAAGTCCAGACCCCATTCCAATGAGAATCTTTGATTAGAATTGAAGATCACTTTTTACGAGTGAAAACAGGGGGAACAATTTTAAGAAAATGCAAAAACCTCATTGGCACGTTACGAAAAACTTACTCCGTATTTATTTATTTATTTTCCTATTTATGGTTTTCAGTCTTGATACAAAAATTTAGCTTCTTTAAATACCTGGCTGCCCTTTCCCCATTTGTTGCTACACGCTGCTGTTCAGCTGGCTGAAACAGGGTCAGGGGTTAAGCTACTTGGTAGCCAGCTACGTCCTTGCAGCAAATATTGAACCATTCTATGTCATATTGTTTTCCTTCTTGCTCTGTTAAGACCAACAACATCAAAATAATCAGAACTTTTGCATATAAATTTGCAGTACTCAGATAAATGATGTTTACTTTGAACATTACAATCCTGTAATGAAGTTCATCATAGCTAAACTCTCACATATGCTCACTTGGTTACTGTCCAGCCTTCTGACTGCTGCTCATGTTTGGTCTGTTGACATCATCTGTATCTCGGGTGGAACTGACCTGTTTAGTAGCCTATTAATAGTGCGTCACAGACTCACGTTCAGTGACAGCTCTGTTTGGACTCTGTGTTCTGTCCAAGTCCAGTGCTCCGCTCTGACCCAGTTTACAAGCAAGAACTGGTGGAAATGGGTCAATCAGGAGCTGCAACAAAACTCCAGAGCATGAGCTTTTTTCTACTTCAGGTACAAAAAAATCTTAGTCTTAATATTCAACAAGAAAGATAATGTTTTAATATGCAATAGAAATGTGTTGAAAAAGACATGATAAAGTTGCAGATTCAGACCAGATCTTGGTGAAACTGAAGTTTGCTTATAGAGGTAACAAAAACATTCATAGATTTAGTTTAACAAATCATTTACTTTCTTCTTGCTGGAAAGAATATAACATTACAGAGTGACCTGGCTAGAACCCTGGATTTAACCTAAAGATTAGGGTTATGACAAAGAGGGACTCCAACCTGCTGGAGCTCATCGATAAATATAAATCGTAAGATAACCAGTGGAAATGTGCGAAAACCCGATAAGAAATGATAAGGAAAAACGTTGACTCCTATAATTCCACAAAACATTTTCCACCGATTATTCAGAAGGGGGGAAAAAATGTCAACAACTTGGTTTTTATTAAGATGTAAGTAGAAAACTGATATCTTAGTATTCTTCTCTTGCTATCAACCAAATTTCTGGTCTGAATGAAAATAATCTGATCATTTAGAGCTTGTACTTTAAAGGGCATCTATCATGTAAAATAATTTTTTATCAGCTTTTATCTGTACAGCTTTTCCTTCATCAAAATCAAGCACAAATAGGTGTTTAGTTTGATTCATGCATCTCTGAGTAATCCTCATTAATTCTGCTGTCTGAGCAGCAGCTCCTCCCTTACTTGTACCAAGAGGTGGATAATATTTAGATAAAAGGCTCCCTCCCTTAATTTGAAGGCAAGTGTTTTTCTTCCAGGCTAGCAGAAAAAATATATATTTTTCATAACAAATTAACCCACATAGTCCTAAAGCAATTATTTGATCATATTTGCCTATACGTGACTTTGAAAGTCTGAAGCATGATACAGAACCCTTAGTCCTTTAATGTCTGTAGATAGACACAAGAGGACAAAAGAGATATTGAATTAAATAAAAAAGAATAAATTAGAATAACAACAGCAAGGTATCTATGCCAATAATTTGGGTTTTAATTTTAGTGATTAGACATAGTAGAAGTACAAATATTAATATCCAAAATAGTCTTAGCTCAAATAATCTTTACTGGCAATCCAGGGGTTAAATAATTTTGCATCGTCTCTATTTTAAGTTTTCTTAAAATTTGTAAATACTTAATAGTTTTTATTTTATTATTTTTAATAACTTGACATGGACACATATTTGATCTGAACTTTCCAATAACCTAACGTCCTAATGAAGTCATAAATCTGCTTTTGTTTCTCATTGTTTCCCACATTACTGAAAGTAAATCTTGTCATTAGAGTTTATAGATAGCAGCGATCGGCTGTACCTGCTCAGTTGCTCAACAGACAGAAATTACTCCATTGATCCTCATAAGTCATTATCCAATTATGTATACTGCAGACTCATTGTACAGCACACTCACAATTATACTACATTTGTACATAAATACAAGTTTAAATTTTGCACATATAGGAGAAATTACGTAAACATGACTGCAGTTTAAAATCAACATGATTTGGAAATATTTTAAATGTGGATGAAATTACATGAGCAATGCAATAGAAAGTGTGTACACATCAATGACGGAGCAGTTAGCCAATGCTAACACATGCACAGATACATCTGTTCATTTCTCACACAGAATTCCTAAATTCAGACATGATTTCACCACAGGTAGGACTCAGCAAGGAGATTAACACGTGAACGGCTGTTTCTGCTGAGGGTAAGGCAGCACTCAGCAGAGGAGGGAACCAGCTCATAAGGAAACAATTTAGGATTAGTTAGGCTGTCTAATCTCTTTATATAGACTGTGCCATCTCAGCAGCATACCTGCCTAGCTCCACATCCATGTGCATCCATCATTTCATGGGGAACAGGGGAAGCGCTCTTTTTATATATTATGGATAGCGTGCTCAAAGAACACCACAACAGGTGTTTCTCTGAGCTGAAGTAGTTTTTGTGCATATTCTGTGCCTTTATTTGGGAGCATATATGGAGCTGCCTCTTCACAGTGAGTAAGATGACATGGTTTGATGAGTGCAAGTTGTGGCAGAGAGAACAGGCAAGATGAGCATGAACAGAATGTGTGGTGCTTCAGTGATGTAACCAGTTTTCTCATTATGGGACAAGCCTTTTAACCTGCAGGGGTCTCTGTACTTCAGTCCACAAACAGAATCCACTCACAGGCTAGTCATGTACTGGTGGTGTGTGGAGGTTTAAATTCTGCGTTTGTTGCGCACTTATGCAGTCCTAAGTGCCCAGTTAGCAGAAAACTCCTGCAAAGACATAATAAATGTCCACATGTCACCGTGCCCTCGTGAATTTAAAGTCACAAAAATAGGATCCAGGGACGCGTTGCGAGCTCAATCAGGTACTGCCGACGACTTAAAATGAGAACTCCAGCTGGGTTGCAGGAAAGCTGGCTGAACAAGATTGAGTTCAGGGGAGCAGGAGTTTGTGTTAAGTCCAGAATGTAATTTTTAAACCAAATGTTTTCTGTCTTCTCAGTAATTGTTTTTCTTTTCTTCTTCTCAGCCCAAATCGAAGTCATACCATGCAAAATCTGTGGAGACAAATCATCAGGTATCCACTATGGAGTCATTACGTGTGAAGGCTGTAAGGTATGACCTAAGACCTCATTAAGAAATTTAAAACTAAATCACCTGGTGTATTAATCTACAGGTATTTAAGTGTTTGCTTGTTTTTGGTGGCTTGTACCCAGGGTTTCTTCAGACGAAGTCAGCAGAATAATGCCTCCTACTCCTGCCCCCGACAGAGGAACTGCCTCATCGACAGAACGAACCGCAACCGTTGCCAACACTGCCGACTGCAGAAATGTCTCGCTCTAGGAATGTCCAGAGATGGTGAGACCTGGTTTATCTCCATTAATCTAACGGTTTAGTATTAGTTTTATTTTTGCCACCCTGAGTTCTTCTATCTGCTCCTTTAGCTGTCAAGTTTGGTCGCATGTCCAAAAAGCAACGTGACAGCCTGTATGCAGAGGTCCAGAAGCACCAGGCCCGGCTGCAGGAGCAGCGGCAACAGCAAACTGGAGAAGCTGAGACTCTGGCTCGGGTTTATTCATCCAGCCTAACCAATGGACTGTCCACCCTCAATCATGAAATTGGGGGCACCTATGCCAACGGTCACGTCATAGAGCTACCTAAAGGCGGCCACGTCAATGGAGGTGGAGTCCCTGGGGGCTACTATGGGATGGATTCCACCCAGCCGTCTCCAGACCAGTCAGGTTTGGACATGTCAGGCATGAAGCACATTAAGCAGGAGCCAGTTTACGACTTGACGCCGGTGCCAAATCTGTTCAGCTATGGAGGCTACCAGGAGAGCCAGTTTGGACCACATAATGTCAGCATTGGAGAGCTTGGTAAGAATTGCAGAAGTTTAATCTTAAAATAAACAAAACTTCAGGGATTTTTCTTAAAGGAAATTAATCATTACCCGCAAAGTAAATCTGGAAGAAAGTGTGAGTCAGTGTTCTAATCTGAAGGCACAACAGGAGATCAGGCCGGCTTATGTGGCTAGCTGACAATGTGTCATATTACTGTTCGGAAATCCTCCGGCAGATTGCACTTTGTCAAAGTTAAGCACTTCACATCAAATCAAAGAAATTTTGAAAAGACTAAATGGTTTATTCTCTCCCTATAGACCGCATCGCTCAGAATATCATCAAGTCACACTTGGAAACATGTCAGTACACAACAGAGGAGCTACAGCAGCTCGCCTGGCAGACACACTCCTATGAAGAGGTCAAGATGTACCAGAGCAAGGTGAACCTTCAGATCATCTCATTCTCTCATTCTACTTTATGTGTTTTTTTTTCTTCTGAGGGTGTAATAGAGAAGAAACATAAGCAGATGAGAATATTTGCAGGAACATGAAAAATTACAATAAAAATTAGCAGGTATAATTTATTGCTATGAATGCCAGGACCTCAACATACAGAACAAACACCTAAACTTGTTTCGGATGCTTTCAGCCCAGGGATGTGCTGTGGCAGCAGTGTGCCATCCAGATAACCCACGCCATCCAGTACGTGGTGGAGTTCGCCAAGCGCATCTCAGGGTTCATGGAGCTTTGCCAGAATGACCAGATCCTGCTCCTCAAGTCAGGTGAGATGTTGGAGCAGCAGCTGCTACATTAACTGGATTTAAAAAATTTTTGGCAAATTGCTCCACTAATCAGGATTTTGTGGCTGATTTCCAATGATAAACCTGAGGTCTGTCTTTAAACAACATGTAGTAAAGAGTCCATGTTAAGTCCAACTGTAACTGTTTAGATTTCTCTATAACACATAAATCCAGGGCAGTTTTACCCTCAAAGGTTTATTACGTCACATATGATTAGATTAACAAATCAATTAGGAATCACAATAAAGATCACAAAAATCACAAAATGTAACTCAGCTTTTTATCTCGTGATGTCAACATTTTGAAGATGGCAGCAAAACTGATTAATTTACATCTAATGATTGAAAGAACACGAGATTCAAAATATCTGAAAATATTTTTTCTGTGCTAAAGTGTTTTCTGGGGAAAAAAATGTGACTTGATTCTCTCCATCTATAAATATCTAAAGAGTCCACATATAAACCCACATTTTTTTAAAGATCTATCTGGTATATATGGTTAAGAATGATAAGAACACTCCTATTTTGTTTTTTTGATTGTGTTCTTTAGGGTTACATACATTTTTAAATAAGAAAGGAATACATAGAAAATTAATATGTAAGCTTGCATAAATTATTAGACCACTCTTTTTTTTCCTTTGTGTTCATTGTAGTCATTAGGTTATGTGTCTTTAGAAGAAGAAAATGACATTGGTGGTCTAAAAGAAAAATGTTTCCATGTCTTTTATCAAAAGTCCAGCTTAAAACTGAGTTTTCTAAAAGGCTGAAGATATTTTCAAATCAATAAAGAACATAAACACATGTAAAATAGATACAATATTGAATGTTTTTGAAGTATTTGGAGCAAATACAAAAGGTAAAACTGAAAGTTTAACCTGAGCAGGCTAAACTATTGTTACTGTCACTAGTTTGTGGTTATTGAAGTTGGAACACAGAAAATGTAAAAGAGTTAAATTGGATTTTTCTTTGTTTTCATGCAATTGTATATAAATGGCTAAAGGTATTGAATCATAAACAGAATTTTGTACCCAAAAATTTCCTAGAGTAAGAGCAGCACTACTTTAACATATTTCCACTCAGGTAAAAGTAAATAGGAGTCATCCAAGAAATTATTTAAGAGTTAAAAAAGTACTTGCTAAAACAGCTACTTGAGTACTGAGTAATTGATGGCTTATTACATCTGATTGCATATTTAAAATATGCTAATTCTGGTATTTCAAAGTGATAGAATAAAATTAAAGAAAATAACATAAGTAAATAACAGAATTACAATATAACAAAACCAGACAAAAGAAACCCTTTTCCAAATCATTTTATCAACATATAAAACCATACTTTACTGTAGGTAATATATAAATATTAGAAAAGGCTAAAGAACTTCCATATCTACTCCTTACTTTATATAAACCTGATCCCCTAGTACCTCCATAGGTGTGTCGAGGAACCAGCAATTTTTTCAACAGTAGCTTTACTCTCGAAACATTTGTACTTAAGTAAAAATTTTTGGTAAAGTGAAACAACTCTTAAAAGTACAAAGTTCTCAAAAAGTTACTCAAGTAAATGTGACGAGTTATGACCCTACTCTGTTTATAGATCAAATGACGCCATTTCCAGATGTTTACTCTAGCAATCTCTAAAAAAAAAAACTACTAGAAAAAGTGCCACTGGTGTGACTGGGTGTGGAGAGATCATAGGTGGATAAAATATATTTGAAAGAAGTGTCAATCAAATCAATTATTTTAGCATTTTAGTGTAAGAAAGTAATATTTAAACATAAAATACAATATCTTATCAAAACAATAGGCTACATCATTTTGTAACCCGCCTATAGTTTCTGCCCTGTTAATATGAGAAATTCAGTGTTCCGAATTTTAGCCTTCCTGTTATCTGCCATAGAACTCACTCTCCCTCGTACAGTATAAGTTAACTCCAAATATGTCTCACATATCAAACATGTTTTATCTTTTAAATAGATTTCTATGTATGCCACTTAGTTTGGGCTTATGATGCCATGTTTAGAAAAAGATTGAATTTTTCCGTTTCCACCTTCCTGGTCGCTGTTCAAGACTGGTCTAGCTGAAAATTGTTCAATCCCATTAAACATAGAATTTTTATTCTTTTTACTTTTGCCAAAACTATTTCCATCATCATATTAATTCGTATTAAAATAATTCTTTCAGGTTGCTTGGAGGTGGTCTTGGTACGGATGTGTAGAGCCTTCAACCCTCTTAACAACACTGTTCTCTTTGAGGGGAAGTATGGAGGCATGCAGATGTTCAAATCTCTAGGTAAGGCATTTTTATATATCCATGTTTTCTTTTTCCAGAAGCGACAAAGAAGAACAAGAGTAATAACATTCTTACTTTGTCTCTTTAAGGTTGTGACGAGTTAGTGAGTGCAGTGTTCGACTTTGCCAAGAGTTTGTGTTCACTGCAGCTAACGGAGGAGGAGATTGCTCTGTTCTCAGCAGCTGTACTAATTTCCACAGGTCAGTCTTTGTCCAAAACTGTCATAATAGTTCATGTACAAAACAAATTCACAATAGAAAACAAGATTTTTTTCTCTGATGATACTTGTCCTCCCTGAGCTGGTATCAAGATAAACCAAACAATTGAAAAGGTCAGCGTTTCTATACAGCAACACGTTTATAATACTGCCCATGCAGTATGAATGAAAGTCATTTTAAAGAGGCATCAAAGAAAATGTTGAAATGACAGACTTTACTGAGCATCTACTAATGCAATACCTCCCAACCATCTGTTGCTGCACACTGTCAGCTGGCTGAAAGGAGGGTGTTACATCATTTCCTGACTTGCTAGGGATATTTCTGTAAGGGGAAAAAAGGAAAGTAAGAATTACACTCAATCAAATGGAGTGTCACTCATTGCTCCCATTAAGGTAACAGGGTTTCCAAACTGCAGTTATATTAGCTCTCAAAGTAATTATGAAAAACACATAATGACTCAAGCCTTATTGTCTTTTTCATAGCTGGAGAAATTCAGTTCAACCTTAGTGGAGAGTGGAAGGTCAGCTCTATTATTCCGCATCAACTTTAACACTGAAGAAATCTCATGTCTCCGCAGATCGGCCATGGCTGATGGAGCCTCGAAAAGTCCAGAAGCTCCAAGAGAAGATCTACTTTGCTTTGCAGCATATTATGCAGAAGAACCACATGGATGAAGATGCACTAGCCAAGGTAGGCTGAAGAATTTACAAAAAATATTGAATGCAATCATCGCAATCATAGTTTTTTTTCTGGCAACCAAAAACAAATGGTTCTTAATACTGTTGTCCTTGTTTAACAGCTGATCAGCCGGATCCCGACACTATCTGCCCTGTGTACACTCCACACTGAGGAGCTTCAGGCATTCCAGCAACTCCACCCAGAAACCGTCAACGTTCTCTTCCCTCCGCTCTACAAGGAACTGTTTAACCCCGACCCAAACTCTGCCATGGCCATGCCTAAGTGACCGCCCTGCGGTCCAAATGCAATGAACAGTTGAAGAAAACGGACCAAGAAAATGTGTCAGCTGTTATCTGACAAGACACTCTCGGCCATTCTGGCAACTACAGATGTTTTTGGAGCTCTCCCAGGCTCCTTCCAGGCTGGTGGGTGAGGATTCATCAGCTAGAAACTTAAGAGTTACTATACCAACAATACTAGGAATGTCCTGCACTTATCCCATCCTGTTCACCGATACAGTCTGAAGAATGTATATACAAGTGAAGCGTGCCCCAAGCCACAACCTCAGAGGGGGTTCAAGGTGTCTCCAGAAATGAACTGACCAGAAATGTACAGAGTTTAACAACAACTACAAACAATTTTAAGCAGTCAAACTTTTTTTTTTTGTTGTTAAAAAGGTGGGTAAGTTAATTTGATCTTTAAAAAAAAAAAGGTTTTCTTTTTTTTCCAGTGAAGACATTGTTATTTGTGGGAAGCTGGATGGGGGAGGGAACTGTGGATTTAGAAAAGCTATTGTAGATATTCTTCTAGCTGAGAGCAGATTCCAGTATTATTTCTTTTTCTGTTAAAATAAGTTAGTCCTAATTTAAATATACAGCCGCCCAGACTGGCTGTTGATACCTTGTCTATGTGTTCCTATTTTATTTGATAGATTCTTGTGTACAGAATTTGTAAAGTTGAGACTTGAAAAGAAAACTGGGCAAAAACTGGGAGCAAGTTTTGGGTTTGTTGATATTCAGAAGCCTTGTCTGGATTTTGTTCATATGTATAGAAGGTGTTACCGTCCTTCTGATCAAAACTTATTGAAATGTAAAGAGAGGATATGAAGGATTTAAACTACTACTTTTCAATGTGAAGATATATACATAAATGATCTATTTTGCAAGGAAAAGAATCTGGCAGATTTGCCATCCTATCAGTCGTTTATTTCTCGCTGCAATAATTATGTTCGATACTAGCTAGATTGCTGTGGAACAATCAACCAGAAGGAACCAATCAGAAACAGGGGCCTCACATTGGAGCCCGCATCGCCTCCTAACGCAGTCTGCTCTCAAATACACTGAACTATCAGGACTTTTTCGTTCGGATATGAGTAGATAAGTCAGAGACATTTCACACATGTAGTGATTATCCTTAAAATGTGAAAAGAATCCACACAAACTTGAATTAAAAACAGTCACTAAAATCTACATAGGTGCTGTATGCCCTCGCCGTCCAATTTGCACAATCCAGCCAATGGATATCAGCCACTCCCCCCAGGCTGTATATGTGGGACCCTTTTCTCTAGAGAGCAATAACTTTCAAACAGCATGTCTGGTGTCAATACTTTCCATTTCCCTTCTCCTGAGCTGTTATAAACAGGGTAGCAAGTCTAAGGATGCACTGTATTATTTTCTCTTAATTGACAATGTCTCACAATCATGACAGACGGTAGGCATTCCCTCACCAACTCTGCTCAGTGTGGCTAAAATCACATCCCGAAAATGTCAAGAAATGCAGTCGGCGTTGATCTCAACACGCAGACCTAGCTGAGCTTTATCGTCTGCCATTTATGTAGAAAGTTAGACAATCGTTCATTTTCTACACAACGGGTAGCACTTAAAACACTATTTAGTGTTTGCAAACACTGGGCTGGAGCTCCCCATTATCTCGTTTATTTTTGTTTTAAAGGAGGACACATCAGTTGCTTGCATTAGAGTAAAAACAGATCCCTAATAAGCAGTAAGGCATCTCAGCAACATCAACATGAGCCACTGACCAAAAAGAGGAACCAGTTAGAGCAGATTTTCCAAAGTTGGGTTCTTGAGAAATAACTTCCTTCTCAGTGTAAGGTCTTGGCCCCATTTAACTTTAGTCAATTTTTGGATTCAAAAGATGAAAACTTTTGGAAGCACACCTGATTTAATTCCCGCTTCATCAATATGTGTTGGACAAGAAGACGATCTTAGCTAAACCTTTTTTCCCAATTCATCCTTAGATGCCATGATTAATGGGCTAAGATCTTGTGTTTTAAAGCACTCTAAATGGTTTCTCATGCAAATTCGTGTTTTTTGCACAGTGGCCAAATCCTTCAGTGGATCTAGGGATATAACCAGAAACACAGTCAGGCTTTTAATCCATCCGTCAGCATCAGGAACACCAGAAATCATTGCATTGTTATTCGTTTGCTTTGTTTCTAATGTATTGGGGGCAAAATGCCAGAACATTTGTCAATCAACATTCCAATTTTCCACCATTAATGTCCTTGTTGTTCAAAGCACAGTCCCCCCCCCCTCCCAAATGACACCACGGATCACTTTAAAAGACAATCACTTGCTCATTAAGACTTGATGCACTACTCAGCATCTCTCAGGGAGCAGCTCTTTTTCTCACTTTGCATTAAAAGAGGGTTTAATATTTTTGAAAACTTACCGAAATAAAAAAAAAAAACTTTAAAAGAATTACTTTTTAGGATTTTTAAAAAAAATCTACCCAGACAAGGCTTTCATAGGCATATACGTCTACGTATGTATGTTTGTCCGTATGTGTGTAGAGAGTGAATTCACTGTCCGAATCATTGTAGAGACCCAGAGTTTATGATGAGCAATTTCTACTCCCTAAATAAAAAATAAAAAAAAGTCTATAGGAGATGTCACTGTGCTCGTTATTACTGTACGCTCTTGTTTGCTGGTCCCAGGACAGTGGGTGAAGTCCACTGGTGGGACAGCGATCCAGGGACAGTGAATTCCAACTCTGAATCATTTTTGTGAATTTAATTAGCTTGTTTGTTTTTCCCTGGTTAGACTGTGAATCATAGGGGTGAAACTGGGAATAATGAGTCGGGGTGGGAGGGATGGTGATGTGCTGGCAAGAACAAGTGGTAACCAACACTGTAAGTTTAAATACTGTAGCAATAAGAATTGGAGGCATTTACTACTGTCATGTTTGCATTGTAAGTTTATTTTTATGTTATTACTATTTACTATTATTATTGTTCTTATTATGACTACTATTCTTCTATTACTATTAGCCTATTGTTGTTCTGTTCTATTTGCATGACGTTTCATTGCAATGAAATATCCGGGGCTTATTTGTGATTCCTCCTCTCACGATAATGTGAGGGAGACCTTTGAAAAATGGTGGGTTATGGGTTTAGGGCAGATTTCACATCTCTTTAGTCAGTTCAAAACTTTTTTTTTTTTTTTCACAAGCTGATTTTTTTTTTCTAAATAAAATTTCTAATTTATATGGAATTAATTTGAAATTTGTCATTGGAATTTTTTTTCCCCCACCTTCTGAATGTGTGGATTACAAACCAGTAAATGAACAACCTTCTGTAAACGGGCCTTTTTGAAACCCTTTATCTGCTGGGAAGGGGAGGGGGGGTATCAATTCTGAATGTTATGGAGCAGGCTGTTCAGCTTGAGGGGGGTCTGGACACATCATGCGCCTTTTACTGCTCCATCAACACAGAATGACATCAGCAAGCGCACAACAGCAGCCGTCCATGCTGCATTTTATTACAGCTGATTTAGAACAAGAAAAAAATTTCATAGACTTATTGAGACCAAGTCCATACCTCCTCCTTTATATGAAGAAAATGTGTTTTAGCTTGTGTGTGTACGAAAGAGAAGCAGAAGAGCGCGGCAAAGTTTGCTCTACCAATGCTTTGTAAAATTTCTTGATGCATTATAATGTCTGTGCAATTGGAGTTTTTTTTCCTCATTTATTAATTTATTTTTCAGATTGTTTTTGCATCTGAGCAAGAGCAAATAAAAAACTAAAAAGTGTCAATCTGTGCCTGGAAGCTAAAAGAAAGATACCTGGGCAGCAGAAACTCTTAAACACACCTGACAAAAAGATGAAAACATCTAAAAGTAACACAATTTAAAAGTTTATTTTTTATTTTTTTCAAAGTGCCATAGATAGTGAGGCGGTAAAGGATTGGCAGTATGGGGCTTAGATGCTTTACTGTGTGAGTTTACATGAGAAAACCAATACAAAAGAAAAAAACAAAAGGAGGAAACTGGGAGGGAAATGTGTATTTGATTACACTAATGAACTGTTTTTACATTTTATGCTTTTCTTTTTTTACTTGTTGGGGCCTCTGCTGGACTCTGAACATCTGGCTCCACTATAAATAACACATCTACAGCCTCCGTTCTCACTCAATGAGGAGAGCACATTTGCATGCAGGCGTATGTTATTAAAGGGAGTCTCACACAGCCAGAAGTGAAAGACCAGACTGGGGAGAGGTTCAGAGCTTTGCAGGGACCTCAGTGAGTCCTCCTTTGAGATGTAAATACAATGTGAAGGTCTGAAGTGATTTTTGTTAAATTCTATATTTTAATCGCTTTTGTAGACATTTTGTTGTGGGAAGAAAAAAAATAAATGAAATTTAATGAGTGCATTTCTGCCTTTATTTTTCTACTTACAAAAAAAACAGATCAGTTTCATTTTAGATTCTAGCTACAATCTCGTAGTGCGAGTTTACAACAATTCAATGATAAAGCCTTTTAAGAAATCTATACAAAAGTGTAGGTATTCCTTTTAGCTTCCTCTTTATTTGCTTTATGAAAGTTCAGATAAAAACTTAACCTCTGAAGACAGACGCCTATCTCTTCTTATCAGGCAGTTTACATTGTAAACAAATAAAGGGTGATATTGTTCAGAAAAACATCTTTGTTGGAATAAGTGCATTTGTGTTTGTTTTCCCCCTTGCATCCTTCCTTGGTCAAAAGTTACATCTCGTTCTAATGGCCGTCTCCTTCTTTCTTCCCCGACGTCTGCTCTACATCACTGTTATTCTCGCAGTTGCCCGGGAGCCTCCTTAAATCTGAACAACAGAAAACATCAGTTAGCGACACGCCACTCCAATAACACAGTGATTATCACAAGAAAGAGAATACTGACAGGCCTGGGAGGAAGTCCATGCATCCAGCATGAATAATTTGGTTTGATTTGTTGGGAGATATCTTGGAGAGGACACAAGAAAAAGGAAGAGCAAACACGACGCACCTTTGAAATATCAAAACAACTGTGTCTAAGTGTTTGCCTTCGTCTGTTTGTTTGCTGGGCTTGTTTGTTTTCGAGTGCAGTTTCTTTCCACGCAGTTATCCTCTAGATGCCAGTATCGTGTCTACCCAGAGACATTAATTAATAGCTAATCAAAGCTAATGTCTCAGCAGCACATTGCCAGCACAAAGACATGATTAATACGTAATCAAAGGCCGCACAGCACAACGCACAAAGCAGGGCCCACCCCCATGCCTCAAACGCTACTGTTGTTAGAGAAATAAACGAAGACTCGCTGCTTAATTAGCTGGCTGCTGGTGCGTGCCTCCTTCATTTGAAGTTGTCGGGGATTTCTCTCAGAGCCAACGTGGCCTCAGGAGTGACGACACCGAGGTGACATTCGAATAGGCATATGCACACTTATGTGAGAGGGATCAACGCAGTTATGTAAAACAACACAATCAGAAAGAAAACCGGGTTTTGAAGTTATTTAAACATCACCAAACCCACTTTCAGTCCCTTAAAAAAGCATAAATATTCAAAGAGATTAATATTTTGCCCAAAGTAAATGTACAATTTTCTTGATAATGATTCAAGTAGGTAAGAAAAACGAAAAAAAAAAAAAATCACAAGTTTGCAATCACATAATAATACGGAAAAAAATAACTCGAATTATTATATCTCAATTCCTGTCTACAAAGCAGGAGCAAAAAAATGTTACCCCATACTGTGACTTACAACTAAACCACAAACATATGATCTGGATCATCACCAAAATGTATCGTTCTTTAACATGAGATGCATCTCAGGTAAAAACCTCAATTTAAATCCGTTCATAACTTTTCATGTAATCCTGTTACATAACAAACCAACAAACAACTGAAAACATAACCTCCCTGGCAAAAGCAATCATCTGATTTTAGGCGGCAAAATACTCATCCCCTCAGCAGACGATTTCACCTGCCGGCTCATATGAAAGATACAACAAAATATTTACTGATTTTGGATCAACTGTCTCAGTGCTATGCTAGCTCGTTAGATTCAATGGAGAGAATCTGTGATGTTCTACAAAAGATCTTTTAGATTCAGGTCTAGACTCTGATTGTGGATTTCTAATGCATCTGTTTTGATCTAAATAATACTTTTTAGCTCTGGTTGTATGTTAAGATTTGTCCTGCTGGAAGAGTATTAACAGGACATCACAACATTTTTTCTCAGATTTTGCCTACGATGCTTCCTGCCTCAAAAGTTACGGTGTGGTGACATCACAACTCAAGTGCTTGTTCAGGTGGATGACCAAGAATTTGCAGGTTTAAATTTAAATGAACAGCAAGATGATTTTAAAAATCAGCAGTTTTAGAAACAAGCCCTGCTTTAATCTTCATCTCAACAATCTGCTGTGTTCTTTGGTTTTCATGACGGTTTCTAGTTTATCAAACTAAAGGTTTCAGAGAAAAGCGTGAGTTGTGAGTGAAACAGTGTATTTTATTAACTAATAAGGCAATTTTGAAAGCAGTTAGTTGCACTAGATTTTTATTTAGGGGTATTTGAATAAAAGAGGGATAAATATCAAGAAATATTGTGTTTTCAGATTTATCTAAACTTCAGAAAATTTCTGAAAGTGAACTTTCTTCTGTGCTAATTTTTGTCTGTTTATCAGATAAAACCATAAAAAGCATTTAGTAGTTTTTGTGGTTGCAATGAGACGGACTTCATAAAATGTTCCAACAGTATGGATCCCATTCAAAGGCTGACTATTCTTTTATCTTACTGGTTCTGGAAATGTGTGACATTTCTGACCTTTTAGGCCCAGTCTGCGGCAACAGGAGTTACAGGAGTGCTTCTGCAGGAAGCCACTGATGGCAACTTCTCCAAGGTTATCGGGACCAAAGAGCATCTCACCCCTGCTACAGCTACAAAATAGGCAACAAGAGCATCAACCTTCTCCCCCAACCCTAACATGAACTCTGAAACCACAGTTAGTGATTTTAGATCGGAGTACCTTTGGTCATCTGCCATGACGACTGTGGGATCCGTCAGCTGCTCTCCCACTCCTGTCATCAGCACAATAAGAGATAAAACCACAACAAATAGAATCGTACGCACTCATAGATGCATCGAAATATCTGAAATAGTGAAACACTTACCTTGTATGTCCAGCACCAACATTTCTCTCCGTGAATACTCATAGGTCCAATGGGAAAATGCCAACAGCACCTCCTCTAATGAACAGCAGGGGGCGATCTCCTCCCCTGTGTTGTTATTGTATTTCCTGAAGTTGCCTATTAGATTTCTCTCAATGGTCAACCAGTGTCCATTAGAGTGCCAGAGGACCAGGGAAACATCTAGAAATCTAGCAGAGAGGAAGCAAAGGTGAGAACACGCAAACAAGCACCTTCAGAGAACAAAGGAACGCTCACACACCTTGGCGAGTGATCTATATATTTGGGTTTGATCTGGTTAAAGACCTTAATCATCTTTTGGGCCGCTCTCTGCTGCTGGATCTCCTTCAAGAGATTAAAGGTATTGATCACAGAGTTAAAAATCAAAAAGCCTAAAAAAAATTGGTAAGTAAAATAAATATTTTGGCAATTTCTTGCTTAAAAAGCACTTTGGTTTGGTTTGGAGACATACCCTTAAACAGAGCTGCAATGCGGTGCTGCCATGGAAGTACCTTTGCCAAGCACGAATCACCTCCGGCTTAAAGGCTTTGACCACATATATCTGACCAGGCTTCAGCACGTCCTGTTCTGCCCAGGTACACAGCACTCTGCAGCCTTGCCGGAGACCCCCATCCAAGGAACCCTCCTCACTAGAAAGCGGCTTCAGCATTGCAGACAGACCTCGGGAGGACCAGGAAGAGACCGAGCTGGATCCAGATTCAGCTTCAGAGCAGACCTCAGTCAGAGAAAACACACTCACTTCTTCACCTCCTGAAGAAATTTGAAGAAAAAGCTCAATAACGGAGAAAGGTACAAAAAAAAGGTTTTGTTTGATAAAAAGAAGCGCTTTAACAATAATTAAGGATGTTACCCAAAATAGAAACAGGAGTAAAGGGGATGTTGTGAGCCAGTCTCATTAGATTGTTTCTTTCCATTGCTAAAAAGAGAAACACAAAAAGGTAAAGGCATTAAAATAATAAATTATATAAACTAAAAAGGGTAAACAGCTACAAAATAAAAAAGGTAAACAAAAGCATGTATATCTGGTTGAATAACATTAATCTTCTTTATGAGGTCGATACCTGAAAAGTGTGGGTACAGGTTGTCACTGGACTGGAAGGAGGAGCTCTTCACTTCAGCAAACAAAAGAAAATTAGAACTAAAATAATAAAATGTTGATCTCAGCATACTGCATAAACAAACTAATACAGCAAATTCAATGTTCTGAAGGTTAAGAAATACCTTCTGGGGCAAATCCACTCTGCAAACTGCAACACAGATGTAAGGAAAGCTGTCATTGAAATATTCCAAGGTTTCTATTGGTTATGAAAGGAAGGAGAGACTTACGACGACCTGCGGCCCACTGATCGCGCCCGGCTGTTCCATGCTGAATGAGTGGGGCTCCACATCTCCTGTTAATAAAGAGACCCCAGGTTATAATTCAGACATTTTACTCACATTGTAAATAGACTCTTCATAATTCGAGAGTTTACCTGATGGGAGAACAGCTGCTTCTGCATCGAGTCAGTGGAGTCAGAATCTGAAACAATGTTTATAGAAATGCTCAACATAAAGCTGGACCCTTGATAAAGTTTATAAAGAACAATTGCAAAAATATGAACTTTGGACGTTTTTTTAAGTTTGTAAAAGCTTGACATAACTATATATATATTCAGCTCATACTTTAGTGTATCTAAAGCTCCAGGTCGGATGTATGTCTAAACTAGCTTCACCCATTCTTCTTCTGAGGGTTGCATTCTTGCTGGGAAAGGTTGATGCAGCCTCTAGCTTTGTATTCGGCCTCATCAATCAATTTGGACCCAACCCAAAAAAAGCATCTCCACAGTATGATGCTGCCACCACCATGCTTCAAGGTGAGGATGGTGGGTTTAGGTGTATAGTTTAGATCAGGGGTAACCAATTAAATATCAGCGGGCTCTGAATAAAGAAAATCAACCAGTAAAGGTACGGAGACATTTTTAATTACAATCTTTTATTTTAAACAGAATTTAACACTGAAATAAAATGAGTGTTTATGCATCCATGTTATACATTGCATTTTTAAATAGAAAAATATATAAAAAAAGAAAATTTCTCCATTTTAAAATCTAAAGTGTTTTTTGAAGTAAAATCGTTCAGTTTGGTATATAGACAATTTCCTGATTCACATATTTTATAAAACACCTGAACTGACTATTTGTTTTGTTTTCTTTTTCATGGCTTAATGAGATTAAGTGGGCTTTATGCTGCCCTGCAAGGTTTAAACCTGGGTATGAATGGCGACACAGCCATCCTAAAGCACATATCAAGGTGCTCATTCATGAGCCTGGGTCGATATTTATTTTTGATTATGTTCATGGCGGAGAAACCTGCTTCAAGCCAGTTCACCGCAGTTTTTCCAGAAGTCCACACTTCCCCTGCTCATCGTATTCTCCTTTCCCACCGCCCGGCCTGCCAAAGGTTAACCTGCTGTGTCTAAAAGTAGCTAGCAGCAGCAACCCAAACTGACACAGCTCATTGGCTAATTTGTATCACGTGTAGCCTAGGGATGGAACGGCTTATGAAAACCGTCCGAACCGTTCGGTTCGACTGTCTCGGTTCGGTTCGCGTGTGTTGCGTTCGGTTCATGCGCTGCTCCATTTTCTCATAGGCGAAGCGTTTACACTCCAGAGCAGAAGGTGGCGGTACTGCGACCAAAGCCAACCACCAGTAGTAAACAAGAAGAAGAAGAAGCGAAGCAGCATAGCCGGGTGTAGCAGAAAAAAATCAGGTGTTGTGGAGAATTGTGTGGGTATGGCGAGTGGGAAAGAACAGGCAGGGCTCAATGTTAACCATTGCCCGAACGCCCGGGGCAAGTACTTTTTATTGTCGGCATTTCATTGCATTTGCCCGCCGGGCAAGTGCAGTGATCGCAAAAAAAATTATTTATCACTCAAAATTACTTTAAAATCACCGACATTAGCTGAAAACGACCCAGCCGGCGCCATCTTTGTTGTTTTGTACACATTGTCGCGTGATTTGAAAAAGACGCGTGATTTGAAAAAGCCATGAGATTTTTTAGGCAGATGGCGTGATTTTTGTCAACCTAGCGGTAATTTTGATGTAGTTACCAAAACGACAAACAAGCTAGAAAGCGCTATCATATGGCAGTCTTCTGTACAGTGATGCAGGTCATACATTAAAAAATGTTCATAAATTTTTTTCTCTCACACATTGGAGTGGTGCATTTAAATGTTATAGAGCTAAACATGTTAGATTGGTGACCTGTTATGTTATTATTATTGTCTTGTTGCTGCATTTATTTTTTCAGGGAAAACTAATCCATGAGTCAGTTAAAAGTCAGGGAATTCTGAAATTATGTAAAACTGTGGAAACCCTGTATAAAATAACTGTATAATGATTCTCTAGAAAAGTCACATTATATTAATAGTATTATCTTGTATAAACATACTGTGACTCTAAAAGAAGTTATTCATTTGTGATATTGACTTCTATCTTGTGATTTATCTTAAGTTTTTAACACGTCAAGTTTTTTTTTTAGATTTTTAACATTACAATTTGTATTTTTCCCAAGCACACAAAAGTTTAAAGGAAAGTTTAGTTTGAAAAGAATGTGCAGGAAGGATTGAAAGGCATGTTAACACGGTAATGTAGGCTTGAGTTCATTATCTGAGGCATGCATATACACACCAGGAACCTGTAAAATTAAAAAATACTGAATTACAAAAAACGTTTAAAAAACAAACATGTTTCATTGATATATATACAAAAATGAATATTAGGAACTATATTATCAAACATTATACTGGGCAAGTAAAAATTGTTTCTGGGCAATTGAAATGTGAAAGTCGGGCACGTGGTAAAAATCCTTAACCTCAACCCCTGACAGGAGTTGACGCGCCAGCAGCACTTTATAGGTCTGCTGTATGGGACCACTTTGCATTTAGAGTGACCTACGATGACGGCGGAAAGAAAGTTGTGGATAAAAGTGCAACAGTGTGCAAGCATTGTGCAGCACGTTTTGTTTATGCTAACAGCAACATGACCAACATGTCATGCTAACCCCGAAATCCCACATACTCCGTCAGCGCTCCTCCCCGCTGCACTCCAGACCGCCTGCACAAAGCAAAGCCTACAGCCTCCGCTGTGGCTCCCGTCCGCTCCGCTCTGAGTTTCTTGTAGATCGTAGAGAGCATGCGTGAGATGATTAAATTCAAAGCAGCAAAACATGCGGAAATGACCCATGGTTTCCGCGGATCATTAAAAATAATTGCAATTCATTAATTTTTTTGGATTTTTTCATTAATTTCTTTAAAAAAAAATTTCATTAATTTTTATTTTTCGGTGTAACAATAAACATATACCGAACCGAAAACCGTGACCACGAAACCGTGAACTGAACCGAACCGTGGATTTTGTGAACTATTCCACCCCTAGTGCAGCCTGGTCCCGGGCGTTCCGTACTGTATTAACAGGAGAAGCAGCGCAAGAGAAGTTAGACACTGCCGTCGGACAACATGCAGTAATTTATAAGTGTTTTAAATCAGGTTGTGTTCGCATCAGCCAGCAGGTGGGTCTGGATCCGGACCGCGGTCCGCTAATCCGTGACCTCTGGTCTAAATGGATTGTCATCAGCTGATGGGTTTCAACTCTTTCCACTCTCAGAAGAGAGACAAGACAGAACTCTGTGTGATTTTAAAACCTTTGGATACTGAATGACATCTGTCCTAAACTTAACCATTATATTCTCCCAGACTGTATCCCTTGTACTTTTGATACTGGATCCATACCAAACCTGCACTGGTTTCTCTGGATCTTATTCTGGGTTATCAGTTATAGGGACCTGCATACACCTCCCTGATTTCTAATTGAAAAAGAAAATTACACACAGGTGGACTACAGTTAGTAAATGGGTAACTTCTTTAGACAATTTACTGCATTAGACATTATTTAGGCATATCAGACTAAATGGGGCTGGAAACGCACTCTTTACTTCCAAAAGCATGCAGCACTTCAGTGCCAGTTCATTATTTTGTGTGGTAAATGTAGATCCTTACTTAGCTGACTGAGGCTGGCTGAAGCTGACCAACATGTAGCTCCTCCAATAAGCCTTCGACGTTTTTTCCAGAAGGCATCAGACAAGCGGGACTCCAAGGTCTCCTGTTTTCATAAACATTTGAGAGACAGAAACAGAGATTTTGTGCATGGTCAGCATAATAATCACTCCATCTAGAAGGGGAAACGTGAGTGTTGTGTTCACGATCCCATTACTGGATCTGGAGTGCTGTCTTTTATCTTTACGGTCTTCCGGTTGGGGATTTTCCCTCTGCTGTCCATGTCCTGGCAGAAGGCTGGGGACTTTGCCCATTCTGCAGACACAAATAAACAGGATAAAAAAACAATATTTAACCCAGGACATAAAAGTTGTACAAGTAATCTTACCTTGGCTTTTACTGCACCGTAAAGGAGCATCATCTCTTGACCCTCCTCTGTCAAACATGATCTCCTTGTTCATAGCGTCTTTGAGAGATGGGAAAGATCCCTTCGTTGGACTGAGAGGAGCACCAGAAAAAGCCATGTTCTCCATGCTGGAAGACAGAGACCTGCAGTACCCAAATGGACACACTCTGGGTGCACACGTCCACCTGGGACATATCGGGGGTTTCCTCCAATGGCTAGAATGTCTCGATGGAAAACTTGTTTCCTGAGAAAAGGTTATAAAACATTGTGAAAGTCAGGGTCAGACAGTGTTAAATTAACAGGATTTCAATTTTCTCCTTGCCTGCCTCATACTCCTGTCCCTGTCCTTCAGCTCATTTCTGCCCCTTCTGAATATTGCTGCCACTCTCCTATTTCACCTCCTACACTACCCCTCCCACAGCGGTGAGAATCGCCAAGAGTTGCTCAGGCTCCCGTTCTCCCAGACGAACTCAATCATCAATCATCATGACTGACAAATTATGATGACACGTGCTTCAGAGGATATTTTTAATTACCGGTAAATCATATTTGTCATTAAATGTAAATTCATGATCAGAGTTTTCAGATCAGTTGCTGGAATTATTTCAAACCACTATGCTGCCAGCAGAGTTCTCAGAAGATTGAGATTAAAATAAAAAAACATTTAGATTTATCTTCCAACTGTATTACATTCAGTGGTACAAACACGTGATAAATCTCTGTATCGAAGAAAGTACCAAACTTTTCTGGATCCAAAGAGCTGTCTGGTAGACAATTACCAGACAGCTCTTCCTCCATGAAAGAGGCAATTTCTTCTATGAATTTATTGTGATAATATTATGACTTTATATTGTTACATTATTCTCTTAATGTTATGACGTTATTCCCTTAAAAACAAAAATCTATAGCCTAGCCATAGTAATCCATTGAACTGATAATTATGCAGTAATTGTTTACTATTTGAGTTTGTTTATCTCATTCTGCAGAAAAACATTCATACATCCTAACAAAATCGGATCAGCTGACGTTCATTAAAAACATAATTTACATAAGGAAAGGGACTGATGAGTTTGCCTGGGCGGACAGAAGCCTGAGCAGCTCTATGAAAATTCTCTTACCGGTGGGAGGGGTAACATTATTAACCGGTTGGGGCGGGCCTGCTGGTTTTTCATAAGAAAGGTCATTTTAACATGGCGTGGGGGACTGAGGCCAAACAACTTCCGCCGCAGTTTAACAGTTCTAGTGTTGAACATTTACCACAGGCCACAAATACCTCCATGTGTGGTAGATCTTCCTCTGTTATTTCTTCTTCCTCAGCATCCTCTTCTCCTTCTTCCATCGTAGCTTCCTGCTGACTGGAATACAAATACGGCTCATATGTCCAAGGTTTGTTATGTGGCGTCCCGAAGGCTTTGAGAAAAGTAGGAGACCCGCAGCGGGACGACTCAGCAGACTCAGAAGGCGTCTTATTCTTTTGACCACCAAGAAAGAAGTGAGGGGAGGAATCGTGTGGTTCAAGTCTAGAGTCTCTGAACTGTTTCTCATCAAGATCTTCAACAAAGGCCAATGTGGAAACCTGTGGAGAATATGTGTTTACTTAAATTATATGTTTGTGATCATTTTACTCATTTAGAGATAAACAATTAAGTTAGAAAATGTAATTATAGCTTGGGCTTTAGGCACCTCTCCTGCAGTTTCCTCTCCATCTTTTCCCTCTCTGCCTCGTCTGACTTCAACGTGGTGCTTCTGAGATACTTGTCGACTCCCCTCGAGAGTGAAGCCCTTTAGTAAAGAGGGTGGGGTGCTTTTACAGCCTTTGATCATCAGGCGGCGCGCGTTAGAAACGTCCCACTCTTCTCCTCCCCTGTGAGGAAGGGCCCAGCTGTGAGGGAGGACGTGATGGTTTGCTGCAGAGATGCGACGACATTGCGCCAGGCGGGCCTCTTCCTGATGAAGGCTGTCGGAGGCAGAGAGCAGGGTGAGGGTGTCCACAGCCAGCGCAGAGAGGTCCTGAAGCTGCCCGAGCTGACCGTCCAACTCTGACAGGCTGTCTTGGATGAAGTCTACCTTCTCTGAGACCTCTCCCACCATTCCACACATCTCATCAGCTCTAGAGGTACAACAACAGATGGTTTTCTATAGTTACAATGTTATTATACCAACTTACAGTAATGCTGCTAAAAGGTTTCATATTTTTTTTGTTCAAGCGTGCACCCCAAAATCCAACAAACCTCTCAGCTGTGGCTCCAATCCTGCTCATTTGAGTGCTGTGGAGATCTTTATTCTTCTCATGAAAGTAAACTTCAACACATTTCTCCTCAAACTCATACAGCTTCTTTTTATCCTCAAAACCCAGATAGAGTTCTATTTCAGAAAAGAGAAAAAATAAATAGAAATGCTTTTACTGAGCAACATGATGGAGTAAAAAAATAACAGCACAGTTCTGCTCACCACAAATACTTTTGGTACTCACTTAATCCAGAGCGCTTCTCTTCTCGCTCAGCATCTCCACAAAACCTCCTGTAGATCTTTCTCACAGCAAGAGCCATGTGACTGAGGAGGATGAGGGGTGGGGGCAGCCACGGCCTCTCCTGATAGGTCCTTATGTAGCGGTACCCGGTTGTACTTCCACAATTTGTTGGAAATTGAGGCCATATCAAAATAGATGTTGCTATTGGAGACGAAGCAACATATATTTACATCAAACCGTTTTTGTCAAATTTATATTTTCGCTAGACTAAAAGGAGAGGGGCTCACTTGAAAAATGCAATAAGGATGTTGACCATGATAATGTACTGGACGAACATGTAGACGGCCTGTAGAAGTGGGGATAGAAAATATGCTGGAGGACAGGAATCGTCTTCAGCACACGCTGTGAAGACAGAGACACACCAATGGTACAAAGGTTTGAAACAGTTTCAAAACTGAAAAAATACAAACAAAAAAAACTTCTGGATGATTAACTAGTTACTGCACTGCATATGACGGTACCTTTACACTAAATAAAAACTCTGATTCTGAAGAAAAATGGTCTTAAACAAGTGTAATCATTCATTTAACAACACTGAATTTAGATTTTTGTGTGAACTTGGACATTTAAAATAAGAAACTAAGTCTTAAAAAGCAGTGTGATGAAATGGTGATAAAGTTCCTAATAGCAAACCGTAACATCCAACTGAACACAACAATAAAGCTAAAGATGTGATATTAAAGTAAACAAAACCTTTACAACCAGGTTAACAATAAAAAGGCTTTATGCATGACTGTGTCACGCAACAGAACAAAAAACATGGCTTCCTTCACTGAACTAGACGTGCATATCACAGGAAGCCGACCAAATATTTCATCAGCCAAGAAAGTAACCAGAGCATCGATGACCACTACATGAAACACTGATGAAATGCGTTAACTGTATTTTGTTTGAATCGTATAAATGATGTTTATTCAATTACCACAGTGATTAAACTTAGCAGCAAATGCCACATCTTAAAATTCTCAATTCAGTTTTGGAGGCAAAAAAGATCAAATATCCACCAAAGCATGATGCTATTAAAACAGGGTTTTTCAACATTATGATGCAAAAACAGAAGTTAAAGATTTTCAGAGAAGAAATATGGGAAAAGAAGTGGTTTTAACTTTTTTCTTCTCTTGGAAACCAGAACATTAATTCCAATGAAACCCAGAACCGCAGGCCTGAGATAGGTTCAGAAAAGGATAATTAGAAACAATTAGAAAAATATGGAAAGAAATCTGACTTCTTGGAACTCGCAGCATAGCGAAAAGTCCTTTCAACTAAAGGTTAAATTTTCAACCGAAATAGATGTTTGGCAATAATGCAAAAATAGAATATTAAAACAAAAAAGAAAAAGCAGGTGTAAGTAATATTGATCGAGAACAGCAATGAAGGATGAAATATGTGTGTTTGATGTGCATCATCACATTTATATCAACACACACAAAAAAAAAAAAAAAAAAAAAAAAAAAAAAACCCAGACGGGCTCTCTGATGCCACCAAATATCACAAGACAGAAGTTTTTAATAGTCAGTTAAGAGAGCAGAAAAATGCATTGAAATGTGTTGATTTGACCCCATAAACCCAGAGGGTTTTAAAACTAATTTTAGCCTAAAGATATTTTATTTCAGTTATCAGATCTTTATGCAAAGTCCAAATTTTTTGTTACAGTGTAAAGGTAATAAATAATGTGGAGTTAGGAAGCTGAGACAGAGGCATTTCTTGCAAGAAAAAACGTTCAAATTTATTTAACATCCTCAGACGGATAGATGAGGCTCTGACTGAGGCAACCTCAGTACAAACATTTATACCTTACAAAATTACACACACTCCCCCCGGGGGAACCAACCCACCCCCTGAATAAAGAACCATGTCACACTTGAACATTTGGACGAAAAACAACTTGAGTTGTTCAAGGCCAATCCCTGTCAGGTTAATATTTCTTTCACTGGCCAGATGAATCTTCTCCTAAACAACAGTCCTCTCCTTCATGCTGGAAGGAAGCTGTGTAACTCATTCTTATCTCTCATGACCTTCGCTTGGAGCCTGTGTTGCAGAGATACCTCCAACTTTTCTTACTCCACAATAGTACTTTTTTTGTAGTTTAAGAAATGTTGTAAATGCTAATACAAACTTTTTTACATTTATTACCCCCCCCCCCCCCCCCCCCCCCCCCCCCACAGTACTGTAAACCACTAGGGGGGTTTAGACAGCCCTGTTGATGAGGTTATGTTGTAGAGCCATGTGAGCCTAAAGTCTCAGCTAAATATAAAATTCTGATGCAGTAGCAATTGAACAGTTTTCTAATGATCCACCTACAGTCAAGTTCTCCAGCGTAGACTTCTCCAAAGATCATCCAGTAGGGCTGGAAGACTATATCTCGAGCTAGATACCATGATGGCTCCTGATCTGGGGACAAGATGGCCTTCCTGGACACGCCGAAGCTCAGAAGTACAATTGCCATCATCACCACGATGAAGGACATGTTACTGGTCTGGGTATACATAGGAAAGAAAAAGACAGGGATTTTTCCACTTCATAATGATCTCCTTTGTGGGCAGAAGAGGTCTTACTCACCATCTTGGTGATCATGGTGAGGTAAGGACCAGCATGCTGATTGACAGCTAGAAGATCCAAAACTCTGACGAACCAGAAGATGATGTCTAAACAGTAAGAAATGCGTCCTGTAGTGTGGTAGGGATCACCAAGCCAACGCATCACCAGCCCAACCAGGAACAGAAGGATGGCAACAAAGTCTGATATGTTCCAGTACTCTGAGAACCAAACCTTCAGCTTCTGCCTCAGCTTCCTCGGTTCAGACATTAATACCTAAAAAGAAGAAAATGTTTTAAAACCGTTTTTTAGTGCAGTGACATTAACTTTATTGTACTATAGCCAAAAAATGTAAACACCAGCTTGCAAAATGACCTAAAACTCTATGCAGTGTAACTCACTTCTCTGGTTTTCTCAACTGCAGTGGATATAATGTAAGCAATAACCAGCCACTCCAGAACACTTGGCGATTCCTCCATCTTCACCAGGATGACATAGGAGAACAGCATCAGGAAGCACAAGTAGAACATCTAGAGACAAAAGAATTCAGGGAAAAACTGATTTAGATTTGCTCTTTACATTGATCATAAATGTAAATCATACAGAGAAACAATGCACCCAACCTACTGTGTGGAACCAGAATTTGACAACAGGAGCGGTGTAAAAATCATACATCCGTTTGATCCAGGAAAGGCACTGTCTAAATGCATTGGACACCATTTCTGATGCAGAACCGACAGATTTATCATGAAACGGGAGGCCTCGCTCTGCATCCACACTGTCCTGCAAGGATAAGAGGAGAAATGATGTCATGTGATGAAACATTAGAGAGAGAGGAGTCTAGAAGTTGACATACTACCATCTGATCAGATCCCTTAGGAACTGGCAGTGATTTCACAGGCTCAATCCCAAACAGCGGCGTCTCATGGCTCTGTGGCACGTGGCACATTTCAGCTTTGCTTTTGAACTCCAGGAGCAAGATGGCAGGAGGCAGGAGAAGGCTCAAAATAATCTGAAAGAGAAACAGTAGGTGCTTCATGATCCCTTAGCAAATCATAAAATAAAGGAAAAAATTTGGAAGAAAAACTAAGTTCTGTGTTTTTTTAATGAAACCAGTTAAATGATATACGTCACTGAGGGAAAACCTATAAGATGAACTCAATGAGACTCCCAGGAGTTTGCATAAGTACTTTCAAGTTCGAAGCAGTGGACAAAAAAAAGGGTTTTTAGAATATTTTTTTCAAATTGTTTTAATTCTTGAAAACCTGAATGGTGGGACACGTATCTGCATTTAGCCTTACTGAGTCAGTACCTTATATGTCAGTCCCAGCTGTGCACATCTTAACTCGTAACTTTTGATAAAACTGGATTAAGACTTTCCATGACCAGCAAATCTAAAGTCTTACCAAATATTTGTGACTTTTCTTAGTACCTCTGGCTTTGTGTGTACAGTCATCTCAACCCGTTTAGAGTTTTCCAGCATTATGCTCCATCATTTATACCATTAAATCCTAATAGCTTCTTTGTCCATAATGGGGGGGTTTCACAGCAAGATGGTGCTGCCACCATCTCACTGACCAGAGTATCTTCTACAAGTTTTCTGTGTCTTCTATCTGGATTGAGAAATGGCTTTCTTGGTAAAGGAATGGATTTGTGGAGTGTATGATTTACTCATCCAGTGCACAGACTTTTCCAGATGAGATGTGCATCCCTTCATCTTCGGTGAAGGCTGGAATTTTGGATCGTGTAATCCTCAAAACCTTTTCATAACTCTATCCCTGACCCGTCTGTTATGTTCCTTAAACTTTACATTGCTGTTTGCTCACCAGCGTTGTCTAACAGGCCTTCAAAGATCAGCTGGATTTATAGGGAGATCAAACTATTAAAAAAACATTCCATTTCCCAACAGTAATAGTAAAAGTGAGATCCATGCTTGGACCTCATTAATAAGACATTTTACAGTATCTCCCAATAAGAAGAAGGAAATCCAAGCATGGAGTGCCTTTTTCCCTTATCTTGTGTTTACCTTCATAAAGGAGTTTTTTCTCATGTTGAGTGGACCGGTCCAGAGATCTGTGAGCAGAGTCTGAGTGCAAGAGTGTGACACAAATGGCCTATGACACGAAGAGACAGCCAGCTGCAGACATGTGAAATTACTCCATGCCTCCATCTCTGAGGTTAACAGTTTCATGGCCATTTGCTCGTTCTGCTGAAATGCACAATCTAACACGTCCACTGCCAGCTGACCAAACTCCCTGGTGAACATGGAGAGAGGAAAAACAAGCGTATTTGCAGTAAAATAAAACACAGTTCTATAATTTGCACTAGCCCACAAACCAAAATACAGGTCCGTATTAAGACAATAAAATACCTGAAATATTTCAGTTAGTGCGCAATGAATCTAAAATATATGAATGTTCAAGTTTTATCATAACATTATGGAAAATAATGAACTTTATCACAACATGCTAATATTTTGAGAAGGACCTGTAGGTGACAAAAAATTATTACAAAAGGAAGAATTTTTAAAATGCAATATCAATTAAAATATTGGCCATATTTTACATGTACAGCATTCTAAATAAAAAAACCAAACCAGAGATGACTCATTTGTCCATCAAACAGCAAACAAGTTAAAAGCTTATCTCTTAAAAAAAAGAAAAAAAATGAAGAGATGCACCGATCTGTTTAATAATACCTGGATTGAGTGTATTCACAAACATCTGATATTGACCTGATTCAACAATTGAATGAATTGAATAAGGATGCAAAGAAAATTTGGCCACCAAAAACTTTCAGCAGAAATTTTAGGTTTTTGGCTGATAAACATTTAATTTCGAAACAACATGGCCGAAACTTGGGATGATGTGAAAAAAACGGCACATCCGAAATGGAGGGAAAGGACAGCAAGCGAACAGCACGCAGAAATGCTGTTGACTATGTGAAGAAAAGGAGTGAAGCAAAAGAGCATAGGTGGCGCAGCAGAGTTTGTCAGAGTTCAGAGCGCAGCAGACAGGCTTTTTGTTTTGGGTTTTGGCTGACAATTTTTCTTTGGTTGCAATCCTAGAATTAACCATATTTCTTTTCATGTGAGTGAAGCCTTTAGCCTCAATGTAAACATTGAGGCTAAAGGCACATGAACACAAACATAAAAGGTGATCTATATTACTTATGAACAAATAAGCAGCAAAAAGCAAAATAAAAAACTGTGCTGAGTAAACGGGATGGGATCTCCAATATCAGATATCAAAGCACTTATTTTAAATTATTCTAATTAGTCAATATTGGAGCCGATATCAGATCCACGTATCACATCGGTGCATCTTAGGACTGATCTCCAAAAGACATGACTTGCAATGATATAAAGTTAATGAAACTTTTTGAACCATTGTGATAAAAACTGATTCAATAATCAAGATTTAAATCATTTTTCTCAAACTTTTTGGCATATGACCCCTCAAATAAAAAATAGTGAGTAGCGGAATGGTCTCATGACCAAAAGTATTGTTTGGCTGGTTGGGATATGAACATTTCTAAGTAGCCTATTAACCTTAGGTACAAGAAAACAGCATGAACAACTTATGTATTTGCTTTTTCTCTATTTAAGTGATGTTTTATTATCTTTAAACATAATATTCTTAATCATTATTATTTTTATCATTTAGTTTAATTTCAGTAGACAATTTAAGACTCCATACTCTGAGAGGGTAAGCAAGATGATTTGCCAATGAATGAGTATTTTCAATTGTAAACTGAGATAATTAGCTATTATAAACTTGACCTAATATCATGGAGTTGTTTTTGTCTTATCTTAAACATACATTATCTTAATTTACTGTCAAAATGTCTTACTGACCTCTGGAAATAAAGTAAAAATGCATTTATTTTAAGAAAATCGACCTCTACATACTTTAATTTTTGCAGTACAGGACCTAAGAATGAGCGCTTTTTCTTAAATCCTAAATTTCATTTGTTTATAAACTCTACTATGAGTTGATCAGCTGATTAAGACTGAATAAAGTAGGGTAACCTTGCCGGATTGATCAGCAATGTGGTTTCCCCCCCTTTTTTTAAAGCATGCTATTAAAAATCCACCCTTAGGTGCAGATCATTTTAAATGTGATTTATATTGTAGAATGTTTCTAAACTACTCACAGTGAATATGCCTTGAATCGTTCCGCAATAATGTCATCCATGTTGCTCTGCCGCGCCTCAAAGGCCATGGAGCGATAAAGCTTACAGCCCACAATAGCTCTCGCCAGCGCTTCCTCCCCATGTTGCCACAAGAACAGTGCCATCTGCTGGCGTTGCTGGAGTACAGCCCAGACAAACAGGTCATTGAAGTTGAAAGGACAGGGCAGCAGGGTGCCAGTGACACTGGGAGTCAACACAACCAAATGAGTGCTCCCAGTTGACACAGTTTGATCCTGGAAACAAAAAATAAATGAAATTTGGGAAAGATAGCAGTCAAGAGAGTCCACCAAAAAGGATTTTCTTATAAAATTAAGCTTATGATGAGTTTTTAAAAGACAGTCAGGTCACCTACTTTGCTTCTGTAGGGTTGGGCCGTTCTGAAGAAATGCAGATCCTGGAGACTTCTACTCTTTAAGCTCATCCGTCCTCTTTGATTACTAAAGGAACTAGAGCTGTCCTGTCCACTCTCCTATAAAGAAACATGAAAAAAACTCTTAAACATCTCGCAAAATACAAACATTGTAACATTTTAGCAGGAGAGTAAAAAAAGACAAACTAAGTTCCTCTGCTCACTCTGCCCTGCATGCGACTGTAAGCAGCTCTGAAGTTTTTCCGAGTGTAGGAGCTTCGATATGCCCCTCCGATGAGGTATTCTATCACCAGGCCCATGTCAATGAGAGACGGGCGGTAACCTATAGGAAGAGAGGTCTACCCACACAAAGTACATAATGAATAAACACGCTGGTCTCGCTGCAAGTAAAATATCACTGACAAGTTTGTTTGTTTCAGCAAATCCAATCCAAAAAGTGAAAATAATATGTTATATAGAAAACATTAATTGTATCTTTCGTAGCACGGCTACAATCATCACTAAAAAAATTCCTAAAAATCTCTACAAAACTTTTTTTGTGGACATTTAATCCCATTACTAATGTCTTTCATTCAAAAGGCATTTGATGATTATTTTGGCTATAAAGTTATATGTATGGATTAAAAATCCTTTTCAATGTTTTGGATTTAAAAAAAAATGTAAATAAACAAATATTCTAAGATGGAAATTTTTGCTTTTTTATTACATTTAAGACATAATAATAGAAATAACAGTAATAAATGTTTTAAATATACGACTGTGCATAATGAATCTATATCAGATTTTTATTTTTTCTTAATACTTATAAATTAAAATGTTCTTTTCGTTAAGATCCAAATGTCTAAACATGCATCTGGGTATGAGCTGTAAATTTATTTGGTTTATGTGTGTGGTGATATTTTCATTCACCTGTTTTGCATCTTCAACAAGGTGCTGCAAGAAGCGCTGAGTCTGACCCTGTGACTGGAGAGAAACGCTTGTTTGACTTTACTTATAAAAAGGAAAAGAAAATGTGAACTTGGAAAACACAGGAAAAAAAATATTTTTAAACAGCAGCGGCTCTCAGGATATTTCTGTTTTCTAATTGGATCAAGAGTTGAGAATAATTAGACTAAAACACATGAAATAAAGAGAGTGGAAAATGAAAGAATATAAATTATCTGCAAACAGCTTTTTCCACAGTAAAAGCATCAGAAATCAAGATCTGCCTGAACACCATGGATGTAGATGACCTCTAAACGTACTGAGTTACTACTAAAAGAGCATCAGTTTTGTATAAATAAAGCAGATTTTTTTTTTTTTTTTTTTTTTTTTATAGACCAAGACTAGAACTATACAGATATATTGTTACTTTGAGTAATTAAAAAAACACTATTCAGTTTGATTTAAAATTTTTGCCGGTAATGTTTCTTTCCCCCCATTTTGATGAGATTGTACACTTTAACACCAGTTTTGGTTAAAGCATCACAGAAAAAAATTTAATCAACCAAGAACTGCTTTAACGCACTCTGCTCAGCAAATACAATGTTATTTGGTTGACATTGACCAACATAATTGCACAATCAAGGAAGCAAAAACAAAAAGAGAATGAGTAAGAAAAAAAAAAAAAGGAAATAATAGTAGGATTACTGAGTTGTAGAGCTCCTCAAGACGATCCACTGTGAGGAAGCGGCTCATGGTCATGCCATTGTCGATCAGCAATTTCACAAAACTGACCCGGTCCATCACCAGAGCATCCAGCATTGCTTGTTCCAGGGAGCCCATCTACATAACGCAAATGATATGATGGTAAAGAAAGACAAAGAACGAAGCCTGATTGAGAATTAAATCACAGGAGCAACTCCTGTCCTCAGCGGCTCTTACATGCCAGTGCTGACCATACACCAGGATGTCTTTCTGTGCAATATCAGCTCGATCCCAAGCCAGAGCCAACCTCAGCTGTCCTGATGGACTTGCTTTGGTTCCTGTTTCATTCAGAAAAAAAAGTTCAAAATAAGCAGAGCCAATTTCTCTGCATTTTTATTTTAATATTTAATCTAGTTTATTGAACTTCTACAAAAGAAATAAACGCAATTTAACAAAGATTATCATTTGGTTCCTAAATTATTTAAATGATAAAAGTTGTGATGTGTTACTAAAATAGTGTCCACTTATTTGAGGAGTCAAGACTTTTATGTAGAAGGAGACCAGATGTACCTTTGAGAACAGAGCTCAAAATGGCTGCATCGATTGACATCTGCTCGTCTGAGTCGGAGTCGAAGATGGTGATCTGTTGGTCGAAGAGACAGCGATGCAGCCGTTTGTATCTTACAACACACCAAACCTGTTTTAGTGGGAGGCTTTACTCACAGATTCTCTGTGATCCATGCACTGCTGGAGAAGAGTGTAAAGGTGAGCAGCTTCAGGACTCTCAACTCCAAACGCATCCCCAATCCTACCCAGGAAGTCCTCCTTAATGTCAGATTCCAACTCCCTGAAAGAGGGGTGTGTATTGAAAGTTTATTTACAGTGGATCAGAAAAGCCAAGAATACACAGTGAGAAGAAAATGAAATCTTGAACCTATGGCTTTTATTTGTCCTCAGCCTTTTAACGTCAAGTGTATCATATCTGATACATGAGTGTTTGAGACCCTTACATCAGCGTGATATCTTTATTTTTCTAAAAAAACAGATTCATGCAATGGAAAATGCATAATAAACTGCACAGAAATGTCTAATGCATCATAAACGATATAAATCAATTTGTATTTAAAAATCTAAAAACTGATATTTTGTCATTTCTCAGAATGTTAAATGAAGAATTAAATTTTGACTTTTCTGAAAAGTATTTCAGCATTTATACCCCCATTTAAAACAATTAACTTTTTTTGATGTGAAGATGGATAAAACTAAAAGAAAGATGATTCTAGTAGGTTTAGAAAAAAAGACTTGAAAGTTGAGTGGAGGTTCATCAAGTGGAGCAGGACAACAACCCCACATGAAAAGCTGCAATGTTTTTAGAGATGGCACAGTCAGTTCAGGGATAAACCCACTGCTGTTTGCACGCACCGTCCATCACACAATGAAGCTCATTTTTAAGGTCTAATGTCTAAAGACAAACCAAGTGGCAGATGTAATTGGACAAAGGTATCACCCAACTTCTCAAATAATCTTGATCTTCCTTCCATTTCAGTTTTATGTTCCTTTAAACTATTACATCAAATTCCAGTAAATAAATAAGAAAATTTAAAAAACACAGAATTTTAAGTTTAAAAAAGTTAAATATCTTGGAAAAGAACTCAACCTTTTATGGCAGACATTCTATTTACATTTCTATTTAAATTGTTCCAATATAAGAACAGTTTTATAACATGTACTGTATCTTTTTAAATACTTATGGAGGAAAAGTTAATTGGATTTATTGCTGCAACTAAGTTTTCATCTCTGTATAAAAACACTGACGAGATTTTACATTACAATTAAAATTCTTTTACATCACCACAGCAAAAAAATGTACGGTAGATCACTTTTTGTAAGAAATTTTAGTAATTTTTTCTGAAAATAAGTGATTTTTTTTCTTGAACTAAACAGTTAAACGAGACACTTTGCCAATGGAATAAGATAATTTACATTTAAAATAAGAAAATAACTGCAGCTTCATATATCAAATGCAATATATCAAAATATTTTACTTTAAGGGCAAAAATAATAATTTCATTGGCAGATCGTCTTATTTTCCTTCACAAATTAAGGGTAAATACACTTATTTAAAGAAAATTTTACTCATCTTCAGAACGTTTTTGCAGTGACTGAGGATTCCATATTCTTCAACTAACTTAAGACATTTCTAGTAGTACATCAGACCATTGATCTGTGAAAGAGTCAAACTTTCCCTGATTTTTCCTTCATTTCCCGTACTGAAGGTCCTGATCTTCAGAAGGTTTATGTCTTAAAGGTGCAAACATGTTTTTACACACAGAGCAGATCTTCAAAGATGCAAAGGGATTTATGTTCGTAGTTCATCAGATATGCCAGACATTTTTTGCATGTATAAAATGTAGACCATACTCCAATGTCCTAACTGCATAAATTCATGATTAGAGGATATGCAAATGTAAAGAGTTACCACGTGCACAGCGATTTTCTAAACCTCAAACTCAACTGCAGCCTCAGTTTTTGCATCTTTTTTAGTACTTATGAAAATCAGGTGCAAACTGACACCCAAAAAATATCTGCAGTCATTGTTGCCAAAAATGAGGCTTTGGGAGGATGCCAGAGAATTGAGAGAGATTCTGTGCTCATGCAAACATATTTGGATAATAAGAAATAACAGTAGAATAAACGCTGATGCAGGCAGGAGCACATTAATAAAGCGAGACGGCAGACGATCCTGATATTTCCTTTTACTTTTGATCAAACCACATTTAGACAGGCCATGAGGATAATATTATTATCTTTCTTATAAGTAACAGTATTACCTCCATCTGAATGGCTTTAAACCTCATCTTTTCTTTATGGTCACTCTCAAACTGCCTGTAGAACATGCAATCTGCTCATTTTAGTAGTCGGAACCAAATCAGTTCGTACATCTTAACATTTGTGCATCTTTGTAGCTCTCCCACAACATGCCTACTTATTACATCTACTAAAAAACAGACCTGTATGTGCAATTCAATCTAATCTTTGAAGATCAGACCCTGTGTTTTAGAGCTAAAAATATTTTCAGTCTCTGTTTAACAAATGTTTTCTATTATGCTCTTTATTTTGATTCTAAATTTAGAAGAAAGACTTCAGCTTGATGATACATTATCTCTTAACTTTTTATTCATAACTTCTAGCCCTACACAAGAACCCGAAGCACGTTTTTTATTAGAAAACTTTATAAGATTAATCTGTTGAATTAAAATACATTTTTAAACCCTTACAGTTCTGAGAAGAAAAATCTGTCCCATAATACAGATTAAAGAAGAAAACTGCAAACCATTATCAGCCAGTGAGAGCCTGATTAGTTCACCTGTCTATTGCAAACTGTGCATGGTTCCATTTTTACAAAAGCAAGTAAAGTTATATGACCATCAGCTTAACATCTACAACTACTTGTATACCTATCATTAGCGGTCTGCTTGTGTAAGAAGGCAAAGAGGTCTGCCGCCCGGCCCGACCCCTCAAATATAAACACTGGGACAGGGGGCACATTGTTGACATAGTTCAACACGGTGGATATAACAGCAGGGCCTCCTTCCACCACCACGCACAGAGCAGGCACTCCCTGGTTCAGTCCTGGAGAGAACAAACGTAAAAAAAAAAAGCCAATTATTTCAACTCTGATGTTTCAAAAAGTAATGATTACTAAGAATTTAAATACAGCCTGAAACAAACAACAATGCCTCCAATACAAATGTTGCAATATCTATTTTGTCATTCTACATGATGAATGAGCAGTTGGACAGAAAGACGCTGCCCCATCAGGATGAATTCAGACACTGCCACACTGACTCACGGGGGTGTATCTTCAGCAGTTGGATATGTTTCTCCAGTTTTCTTCTGAGGCCTTGATGACAACACGGTTTCCCTGACGTCCCGTCGTCCACAAACAGGAAGTGGGAATGGAAACCATTAAGACACGCCCTCTTGCTTAAAGGGTTTCCAAGCGGCTGGTAGGGCCTGAATACCTGAACAGATGTTGAGTAACTGAACTAAGATATACGATGTTTTAAACATGTTTGTTGTCATGTTACATGGTTTTTAGTACTAACATCTCTGCCGATAAGGTCCAGGTTGTTGTCAATCATTCCCCATGGTGCAATTCCAATAGTGTTTCTCTTCCTCAGGTCATGGCCTCCAAATAGCTTCACTGCTTCACCAACGTACTTTGACACACCTAGAAGGTATAAATAACCACACTTTGCAAATTCAGCACTTTCCAAAATATATTCTTACTTTCCTTTAGCTTTTCCAGATTGTGCTAATTATCATTAAGATAGGGAACACCACAAAGTCATACAAAAATGTGATTTTATATTAATATGATCAATAATACGATTAGTCAATAGAATCAGCCTTAAGGCCTGAACACATCGGTTGCATATGACTTTTTAATCCCCAATCTGATTTTTTTCCATGTCACACTGAATGTATAGAGAGATGCTTCGACTAGGCAGTGTGAGCAGATCGGTGCTGATTTTTTTCACTTCTCTCTCTGTGCCACACAAATTACAGTCATTTCCCACATTTGACTTGGACCGATTCTGAAAAGTTATAAAAAAAATTAAATTAAAAACCACCGGCACATTCACTAAAGCAAAGCCCCACTTAAAGAGTCTGTAGCATCTCAAACCAGAACAGATTGAGAATGTTTCTATGCCTATATTAAAACATAATGAGATCTACATCTAAAGAAAAGAAAAACACAGCAATGGAACGGTTTCTATGCTGACTGAGGCAGACAGGTGAGTCTCACAGAGAGATCTGAGAAGTTTAAAGTTTTTCCTTTCTTTTGTTCATAAAGAAGTGAGAGATATACGCCACGCTTACCTGATCTGACTGCCTCTCATGTTGTTTTTTGTGAGGCTCAAAGAGGATTGGTTTTACTATATCCGATTTTTTTCTCCTCCTGAAGTTTTTTTTTTTTTCCAGAATTTTGATAAACTGCGTTTTCGGTCCCTTGTTTTATGCGAGGCTAAAAGAGGATAACTACTTTATCAGTTTTCGGTCCTCCTGAACTCCTATTATGAGTAAAATATTCTAATTTTTAATGTTTCATTCACGGTTTTTGCATGAGTCTGTCCCACTTACTATATAAGTCGCGATGTGCAACTCCAAAACTGACTCGTTCCCCATGCAATCAACAGATTTTATTTTGTATTTTTCTCCAAAGTGGATGTGTTTTACTTTCTCTCATCTCTCATCCTGTCAGACCCGCTTAATTGCTGCTTAGTCCGACTACAACAGACCTGGGATCTATCTCAGTCAGACCTACACAAGCCCCCCTTGCATAACATTGTGTCGAGGGTGATAATCCTCACTGACTTTCAATGAACACTAAACGCCACAACCTCGTCCGACACGATTTTTCTGTCGGATCGGATCCAGAATCGGATTAAAGGTGTTCTTGCCTTTAGATGTCACTGGCATCAAAAAATGAAACAAGGCTGTTCCTGTTGTGTTTTTCAATCAAACATTAAAAAGTAGAAAGAGTAACGCCATAAATATAAACCTACCAAGACATGTGCCTTCACCTAACCTAACAAGGAGAGCATTATTTAGAGAAGCAGCCAAGAGGTCTGTAGAAGCTCTGGAGGAGGGTCAAAGAGGTGGGTTGGAGTTGATGCAAACATCCAGAGTCATTCAAGGTAATACTGAAAGAAGTTTAGGCAAAAGGTTCACCTTTCAGCAACAACCCTAAATAAACCACCAGGGTCTAGAAGGGAAAGGTTTAGATGAAGTGAATGGTATTCATGCACATGATCCATTATCTGCCTGAGCTTTAGTGAATACAACAAGCAGATTCTTCCAAGTGGTTCTAAAATGGACTGGGGCTGCATATATACAGGCTTTACTTTTTTGATTTTGCAGATATTTTTGAAAACTCATCAGTTTCTTTCACTTTACACGTAAAGAAAAATATAAAGTGTTATCACTAGTAGGGGTGTGGGGGAAAAAACAATTTGGCAATATATTGTGATTTTCAGCTGTCTGATATAATATCAATCTTTTAGTTCCTAGTATCTAGATTAAAAAAAAAAAATGATGGAAAATTGGCTACATCTGCATTGCCACACTGTAGAGCCATTTTGCTGAACGATGCAGCACATTTTCTGTGGTTGAGGCAGTCACAGTGGAAGACATGGAATGACTAAAAACCCCAAACATCATAGATACCAAAATACACCTCTTAATGTATCTCTTCTGATGAACATATACAGCATTTGCTTTTTTTAATCTATACATTGAATTTGATAGTTGGGGAAAATATTGCGAATATAGTGATATTGCAATATCGTGATAATATCATGTTGTGACAGTATTGTGACATGTATCGTATTTCGACACACATGCCAATACTCAGCCCTAATTACTACTTTAATAAGCCACTGTAAGAGAGGAGATCTTTCCTGTTCTTACCTGTATTGACCCCATCAGTGATTATCCATGCTCCTGTGCTTATGGCAGCCATGATGAGCCCCTTACCGAAGGCCTGCTTCACCTTTGGAGGCAGAAGGAAATTTTCTGACCCTCCATGGACAGTCAGCAGTAGCTTCGGCCTCTCCATCTGCCATTCCTTCAGCATCAGCTGGAGTAGCGCCTCTGGCTTGGAGTCCACAGCCACGCGAACATACTGGAGGAACATGGCAGTGCTAGATTACTTGCAGCATTGCTCAGGGGTTCCCATAAGACTGTTTTGTCGCTACTGCAGATAGCATCTTTGCTTTCACTAATCATGTTAAAGCTGCTTTCACCATAGCAAAGCAACATTTATACAAACATCATGAATCTAGACTTCCATCTCTCAAGCATCCAATGAAAGGGAAGACTAACTATAGTTATTTAACTTTTCAGTGTAAATTGAGCAAAATCAACCATTTAGTTACTGGATTTACAAACCTTTGCCCGACAGACACGTGTGGCGGTATCCTGAAAGTCTACGATCCCATAGGCGTTGGTGGGACTGGCCTTTGTATGAGCCTCCATGGACCACTCCTCCTCCATGTCCTGTCCTGGGCTGGGATAGAGGGAGGTCGGAGGACAAGACTCCTCCCAAGAGTGTTCCCCCATCAGGCGGCCACAGCAACATCTACTCAACAGATACAGCAATTTGGAAGCATCAGAACAACATGTGGTTAGATTTAACAGAGAAAACTTGTCTTTAAATAAAAAAATAAAAAAAAACCTCAGCTGAGCAGCTTCTGCCCTGACAACAGAAGGTAAACAATCACCACCACTTGAGACATTTTAATTTCATGATTTACTTTATTTAAAAATATATATCTAAACTCAACATGTGACAAATCAATGTGACCAATTCTGGGTTTAACTCTTCCCATATTTTCAACCCTATTAACTCAGCCTGCTTCCATAAAACACCCGAAAATATTTCATTAGAATACATTTAAACCATCTCCTGCCTGTTTCTTTCCTCTTAGCAGAAAAGCATTTAATGAATTATGGACATATTGCCAGAAAATGCTACTTTGATTTGTTTAAAGTTCTTTAATAGGATTTTATAGGAATCTATTAGCATTAATGTTATGATCCATGTACTACATAATGAATGAAAATGATAGAAAAAAATCCTCCTATTAGAACAAAATGACTAAAATGTTGACATCAAATCATTAGAGATAGCAGTTCATCAGAAAACCACATTTCCCCTTGTTGGTATGAGTCATTTAGGTGACAACGTAGGTAGGCAACAAAACTGCAAAGGTAAAACCCCCTGAAGAGCCATAAGAAGGTTTTATAGCTGAAAAAGATTTAATAGCTTAAAATTACCATTATTAACTGAAAGTGACCTCATTGACTGACAGTAATTTTCTGAATAACTTTATCAGTTCTTACACATGTTGTCTAGATTAGATCTAATCTTTGTTGCTAGATTGCTTTTAGTCACTATCCTAAGTCTGTTTCAATTTGCATGTTGTCTAAACAAAAACAAGGCTTTGTTGGGCTACCATATAAAGCCTCAAACTCAGCGATATTCCTGACATTTTGAATTGAAAAAGCTTCCAGGATTGGAAGCAAAACTTCCTCAAACTTGGAAACCAAGTCCAGTGGATTGTGTTTTTTTTTTTACTTTTTTTAGGAATATCCTAAGCGGACCCCTTTCTAAAGGTCTCCCCATGGTAATTAAATCACATGAGGGGTCTGGACTTTGACTGGGCCACTGAAACAGCTTGATTTCTTTATTTCTCAGCCGTTCTCTTTCAGACTGTCTTCTGTGGCTGGGGGCATTGTCCTACTGCATTATGTGCCAAGTCTGAGCTGAACTTCAGCTCTTAGAAAGATGGAAAATATCTCACTTTGAATTAGTTTGATATTCCAGTGGTGTAAAGGCTAAATCAATGTGTGCATGTACTTTAAAAACAAACAGCATCTTCAAATATTCTCCAATCACTTCTGGTATTTTGGTTCCCTATTTCCAGATTTTTTAAATGACTTAAATAAAGACTAGCTACCATGAGTAGGTCACTTAGTTTTTAGTTTACTTAACTAGTTCAAACATGCAATTAGTACTAAATAAAAATAACATGTAACATCAGGTTTTTGGTGAATATTAAAATAACACAATAAAATGCGTATAACCCCATGTAATGACAGTTATTAACCATATAAGTCACACATGTTGCTGTAGGTAGATAGACAAGTAATGATTTGCTAATGATTTGGTCTGAGAAATAGACAACATGCGGGAACAAATGGTGAACACGTCAAAGGGTTGACTGACACCAAATCTGATGATTAATGTAACTATACAAAGCAAAGCAGCAGGATCAGGATTTTAAACACAGTGGGTTACTTTAATTTGTTCTAGTCATACGTTATGTCACACGCTCTTGTTTATTTTAATCTTGTCTTGAAAAAAGAACTAGATTTCTTCATGTTTGAGCCTAAAAGGTAAAGTGTGTAATAATACTAGGGATTTGCTGAAATATATGTTACATAATATCTATATGTATGTTATTTATTATCACCTATAAACAAAAGTCTCAATCTTTATGGTTGCCTTGCCTGATCAATTGCTATTCATAATTACATAGGAGTGGGTCTGCATTTGTGTCTAATCTATCAATAAAATATGTTGAACACACTGGACGTATTACACTGATAGATTATTGTGCAAAAAATATGAAAACAATAAGTTGTAGCAGAGGTTAACCCTTTAATTGCAAGTTTTAAGGTAACAGTAAAAAATAAATCTGTATAAGTGATTTAGACAGAGCTAAAACTGTTTTCCAACTAAACAAGTGATGTTGAGAGCTTAATCACACATTGGATGCCATCTGCCATTTTCCTCAACGCCGATGTGTGCAACAAAAGTGTGTTGTTAATTTAGCTATAAATACAGATTGTTTGCTTATCATGTTCAAAACCCCAGCTGACCATGCCTCCCCTTCCTACGTCCCACCCTTCCTCTACAACTCCCTTTGTCCTTGAGTCTACATATTTCTGTTTTATTGTGTTATTCATGCCACTAACTCTCTTCAGTTGTTCCTTTAAACATATCCTTTACTGTTAATAACTCACTGACTCACTGCATTTTGAGGTTTTGCGAAAAGAGCGCAAGTTAAATGGAAAAAAAGAAAAAAACGAGGCAGCAGTAAAAAGAAAGCAAACGGGAAATTGTAAGAATGCCTTTCCCATGTGGGCAGTAAAGTGTTGAAGTCAGAATGTGGCCACAGATATACAATATAACAGGAAATCATTAAGAAATACCTGATCAGGCTTTGGCATACTTGACACACAGGAATGCATCTAAAAAGAAACAAGAAAAGACATGTTCAGGGGGAAAAAACATGGTTCCTGGAATAAGAGGACACGCTGCAAAATGGTTGTTCTCAGAAAACCTTTATTCCCACCCACCGCTGGTAACATTAAAGTACAAACAGTGTTCCAGGAATCATAAAATTTACAGTGCAGCCACTGTAGAGCTTACCTGTGTTGGTCCCAAGAAGAAGGGATGAACTTCACACACTCCCTTCTAAAGAAGGTCTCCTCAATCCAAGATGCTCCTGTCTGAAATAAGGACAGATCAAAGTGAGTTAATAAAAATAGGACAGTATACTTAGCTTTGATTAATTGATTCTGAGGCAAAACAAACATATGTCTAAGGGGAAAAAAACAAAATACAAAAGAACCTTTTCAGTGAAGTTCATAGTAGTCAAAGCAGAGGTCTACAAGATAAACTCTAGCTTGTACTGCAGCAACTTCCCTCCCACAAACAGAGAAACACTGAAGGCGTGAGAGCAACAACCCCAAACTCTACCTCATGCTTCTCAAAGCCTTTGCTACTTTTAAACAACAGATTCAACAATAGTCCCAAGAAGCAGAGCAGTTTGTAGGAAATGTACAAATATGCCCTTCCTGAGATTAGGCCACATGGATGGGGAGCTGGTTTACTCCCTCCCAAAACGGAGTCAGATTGTGTAAACACTTAGCGAGGCTCTGAAGCGTAGCTGTGTTTTAGAGAAAGCAGATTTTCCAATAGATAAAAAAAAAAACTTTTGTATTTAGCCACAGGCTGCAGTTTAATGTCTACAGAAACCACAAAAGGGCTTAATAGATCTCTAAGGTAATTTAGAGTTGAAGATGTACCAATTTTATATTATGCTAATTTTCAAATGACATAAAACCAAAGATCTAAACATCAATTCCTAAGTTAAGTAAACAATTCAGCAAAAGTAATAGAAGATCAACCATTCCAGGGTTTATACAGGAATGAGTAATTCTAATTTAATGCTTTTTAATGCTCTTTTAATGCTCTTAGAAATCATTTAATGCCATCAAGTACCCATATATATATATATATATATATATATATATATATATATATATATATATATATATATATATATATAAATTTATATACACACACATATATGCACACACACACACACACACACACACTCTGGCTTCCTCCCACAGTCCAAAAATATGACTGTTAGGTTAATTGGCTTCTCTAAAACCCCTTAGTTGCGAGTATGTGTGTGAATGGTTGTTTGTCTCTGTGTTGCCCTGTGTTGGACTGGCGACCTGTCCAGGGTGTACCCCACCTCTCGCCCATAGACAGCTGGAGATACGCACCAGCACCCCTCGCGACCCCACTTGGGATTAAGCGTGTAAGAAGATGGATGGATTATATTAATATTTTCTTTTTGTATTATCAATGTTATGATCTGCTTATATTGATCCTCTCATCCTGATACAGTAACATATTTGATTTAGGGCAGACCAAGTTACACAGAAGACACTTGAAATCAAAATATAACCTTCTCTTTTTGTGCATTGTTGAAATTTGCTTCTTCCTATTCTCTAGCTTTTCTCCGCCTCAAGCTTCTTTTCCAAACATACGGCTTTACGATAAACCGGAAGCAGTTCCGTGCAAAAAAGCTGAACCAGTTATATCTGATAATGACAAAATAATTTTTTAATAAAGCATCTTAAATGCCACAAAAATCACATTTAATGAATTTTAATGCCAATTAAGGCCTGAATTTAAAAAAATAATGATTTAATGAGCCGCGGAAACCCTGCATTCAGACCAAACATTGCAGGAACTCTGGCACAGCTTCTCACTTCCTGTAATACAAACCAGATGAAAGTGCGCATTCAGCGTCTGCTCTGCCGATAATGCAAGCGTAGAAGAAGAAATGTGCTGTTTACCTGTGCAAAGAAAGAAACAACGAAAGAAAAATGTCAGAGGACTTCAGTGTTGAGGAAGAGCATGAGTTCTTTGCCGAGCTGAATGCGCACTTTCATCTGGTTTGGCCTGCCGCGGTTTCCATAGACTCGTGACCGCGCTTTTAGGAAATCCTATACACTACTGTTTATGCTCTAAAAACATTCTAAACGACTTCGTTTCGAGTAAATTCTGGATGCTACCCACTCAGGACACTTGGAATACATTGGACGAGCAGTATGGAGGAATATAACATGGAGGACACGTTTTTTGTGGACTTTTATGGACCTTTCTGCCTCGGGCGCCATAGACCTCCATTATTTGAATGTCAGCAGAGAGCAAGAAGCCTCCCAGATCTCCAGATGCATTTGAGATATCAAAAAAGTACTCCAGAGTGTTGTTCAGCGTGGGGGTGAGTAGAAAATGAAGGCTAATCATGTTTTGGGTGTACTATTCCTTTAACATCTTAACAGATTTTTTTTTTGTTTAGGGGAATTTGTGTTAAAAATATGATTATTATAGGGATAATCTTAATCCAAAGAAAAGAAAAACATTCAAGGTGATTCTGTGGGAGGAGCTCACTATTAGGGTGATGTCAAAGAGGCCAGTTTAGACAGGTATAAATAATTGGTTCTTTAATGAACCAATACAGTCAAAAAGTTACAATTTATTGCAGAAGATTTTCAAATTGAAATTATATGGAGCTAAAATAGGGCCATTACATTTGCTAAAAAAAATGCTCAAAAAAAGACATGAAACCTAAAAAAATATATAATATACCTAAAAGAAAAAAGTGTGTTCAAAAAGAAAATACCTGAAAAAAAGTTTGTTCAAAAGCCAAACAACTTTTCAGATTCAATTTTTTTTTTGTAAAATGTTCAAATTCCTACCGAACTTTCAACCTTTTTTCCTGCTTCAAAGTTATGGCCTTGTTTTGGCGTAGATAGCGTGGACTCAGATGAAGGGGTTGGGGAATCATGACTAGCGAATTCCCATGTGCTGAACGTAAAGCTGAAGAACCGCCAGACTGAGGAGGTACGCCTCTCTGCAGAAAACCCTAGACCCAGCAACCCACAGCCTCTGCCCATAGCTCTGGTAGACTTTTAGAATCTACTCTTTTCCTGCTGTTAGCCTTCTTTGCTCCAGAGCAGGGCTTTGGTGCCGCAACTCTGTGCCGCTCTGGCACACTCCACTCTGAGATCCATAAAGTCAATCAATCAGTCAATCAATACCAGGGTTTCAGAGGAGGAATGGTAGATTGCAGCAGGATTGTAGATTCAGGCTGAGAGTGCTTATAGAGCTGGCAGAGTAGACTGTACCCCACCTGGAGCAAAGAGAGACAACAGAGAGCTCTGGAGGTCAGGCTGAGTGAAGCAGAGCAGAGGAGATGTCAACTCTGGGAGAAACGCAAGGACGAATAATGACTGCATTAACAATCCTTTTATGGGCTAAATTAAAAAAATAAATAAAAATGTTCTCCACTGCACCTTTTCTTAGTTTTTTTGTTTGTTTTTGTAATAATGAACTGTTAAAAAAAAAAAAAACATAATCTTTTAAAATGTGAAGTACCATGGACAAGTTTTTATTATTATTATTATGTTTTAACAAGAATAACCAATTAATATTTTGGGGAAATTTTCAACACAGACTTAAAACCCTGTACAACTCTGGCATGATTCGATTTTATCATCTAAGATTTGGGTTGTGTACTCATATAAGGTGCTTTTACCATTGAAGCATTTTATTTATCAAAACCAGTCGCATATACATAGAATATTGACAATGTTTCAAAGACATTTCCGGTTCTCAGGGTCTCTGTATGCAACAGCTAAAAATAGATTGATCAGCAATTGTAATGAGCTTCCTAATTCCACACCCCATCATCATCTGTTTTGACTCATCAGAGCCAAAACAGGGCGAGTGTGAAGGAAGCTGAGAAACTTCTGCAAAAATGCAATCTGAAAAGTATTTTTTATTTTTCAAGGTTATCTTTTTTTTGTGGTTTTTTTTTTTATGGTTAAATGTTTCTCTTTTTCATGTGTTTCTGTTTATTTCTGATTTATATTCTTTTTATCTTTATTACATACTTTATGGCCCCAATTCAGCAAAAAAAAAATCCCTTTACATTACTATTTTTAAGAGGCACTAAATATGTAGAAAATGTGATGAAAGAAACATAAAATGTCAATTTTCAAGCATAAAATATAGATGTTTCCAATCTGATATTTAGAACACAACATGAACTGACACCTGTGGGTTAATTAGTCAGGTTATCAGTTCAGGTATGATGATTAACAAGCATGTTACTTGTACTTTGCAAAGAGAATTTTTGAACAGCTTTAACAGTAAGAGTAATGGTGATAATGTCAGTGTGATAATGTTTAGTTTCCTATCAATAAGCACATTTTTCACAACTGGGAATACTGCTCAGAACCAAAACTACCCTAAGTTAAAAATACACTCTAGTCTGGGGTTCTTCTGGACTTCCTGCCCAGCAGGTTTTAGGAGTTTTCCTGCCTCCAAACACCTGACCTGAATACATAGATGATTTACAGGCTTCTGCAGATCCCTGCAGAGCAACTAATAAATCACTTGATTAAGGTGTGCTGATAAAGAACACACATAATACATAAAGTGACTCTTTTTCTAAATAAAAATGATTTTACCTTTATTACAGATTTGTTTCCAAAACTGTACCCCCACCAAACTGGACATGGTTTAATGTAATGAATAATAAAATATATACTGAATGAAAACCTTCCCTTTAGCAGGTTTACAACATTTAGATAAGGACTCCGACCCTACAAAAAAATGTTAATAATTTCTTCTTAAAATAAGTTTTTTTTTTTTTTTCCTTTAATTGAGGACATAAGTGAAATAGTTTGCTAATGGAACCAGAAATGTTTTGTTTAAAATTAGAAAATACTAATTTCATTGGCAAATCATTTTATATACTTAATTAAATTAAGGGTGGATATGGAGATGTTTCCATTAAATTATTATAAATGTACTTTAACTTGAGACGTTTTTTTAACAAATTGCATGTAATATCAGTTTTTTTTAGATTTGTTTTTTTTTTTCACTAATCAGAAAAATACTTCATTAGCAGCTCCACCTAAAAGCTTCTTTCTTCTGCCAACCAACATATTTTATAAAATATGTGAAGAGAAACAAAGTCAGCAGACATGTGACTTTACTAAAACTCTCCTACCATGAGCTTAGCTAACAAGTTCAACTTAGCCAATTTCACGATAGCTTATCAGCTAGCCACGGCTAATTTACTAGATAAACCGCGTCAACTTTTGAACAGCTTCTTTATTTTTTTGTTTTTGCTCGACCCCTGCTGTAGAAAACAAAATATCTTCGGTGAATTGATGTCATTCGTTTCTTCTGCATAACTTACCATGGCTTCGTTCAGCTGGAAAAACACCAATAAACCGCTGAAGTGTAACGGAGACCTTCTACCAGATCCCACCGCTTCATCATCCTCAGTCTGTCGGTTCGGTTTTTATCAGCTGCAGGTCCAAAGGGCACCGAGCCTTTTCCAAGAAGCCTTGAGGAGCTCATGACCTCCAACCGAACAGCCCTGTTTCACAGCTGCTGAGCAGCTGGTTCCCCCTTCAGACCACAACCCAGCAGCAGCAGCAGCAGGATCGAGTTAAACTCCAGAAAACAGTCCAGCAACAAGTAGTTTCTGATTTTATTCAGCTTAATAACATCCATCCCACTCCATTTAAACCAGAATAAATCTGAGCAACCTCACCTTGATAGGTTTATTTGAGAACCAGAACTACTTTTAAATATTTCACATCTAATTTCTAAACCTTGTACATTTTCTTCTTTACCCAAAGCGCATTTCTAAGATTAAATAAATATTGTCCTAGAAGGAACTATCTGGGTTCGATTCCCTGCCCGGGAATTTGCATGTTCTCACTGTGCATGCGTTCTCTCCAGGTACTCCGGCTTCCTCCCCCAGTCCAAAAACATGGCTGTTAGGTTAATTGGTTTCTCTAAATTCTCCTTAGGTGTGAGTGTGAATGGTTGTTTTTCCTGTTTGTCTCTGTGTTGCCCTGTGATGAAAAACCGATCTAGAAATAAGTAAAAAAAAATTATCTTAAATTAAGTGTATTTACCCTTAATTTGAGTGGGTAAATGAGATAGTTTGCCATTGGAATGAGTATTTTTACTCTTAAAATAAGATAATTAGATAATATGCACTTGAAATAAGACAATGCAGTTGTGATTTCTTATTTTATTTGTAAATTGTCTTGTTCCACTGGCAATTTTTTTCTTTTACCTCCTTAATTCAAGAAGAAATGCACTTATTTTAAGAAAAAATGACATGATGTGAGGTGGACCTGTCCAGGGTGGACCCCGCCTCTCGCCCGTAGACAGCTGGAGATAGGCACCAGCACCCCTCAGGATCCCGCTTGGGATAAGCATGACAGAAAACAAAAAAACGGATGTCCTAGAAGGATCTTGAAGAACTCATCCATGCATTCATCTTTAGCCGATTCTTTACAAATTTCCCTAAATGCTTTCAGTTAATCCAGGATGCTGCTGCCAGCGTCCTCACTTAAACTAAGAAAAACAAGCACATCCCCCCAGTTCTAAGGTCTTGCCTCTGCTCTATTAACAGACTTGGTAGTTTATAAATCACTGGGGGCCAAATACATTATAGATTTGTTGTCACAGCATAAACTTTCAGACCTCTCATGTCTTCTGGCTCTGGTCTGCTGCATGAAAGCTATGTTGCTCTTGTTTGATCCATTGGTTGTTTGTTACTGACACAAATGTGGTCTGGTGCATTTAATAATAATTATTGAACTTTATTGATCTCACATTGGAGATATTTACCTCTGCATTTAACCCATCCCCTTGGGGAGCAGTGGGCTGCCATTGTGTGGCACCCAGGGAGCAATGGAGGGTCTTGCTTAGGAACTCAGAGTGGAGGCTGTGGGGATCAAACCAGGTACTTGCAACCCAGCCAACACTCTCCCCATTTTGTGTTTGAGTTAAGATGAGTTCTTGTCTGAGATCTAAATGTGCAATATTTTTAATGCTTATACTTTTAAATTATGCTGGCTTCTTTATCTAATTTCTTAAATCACATTTCATTTCTTCTACAGGGGAAAAAATAATAAGATATATTGTGTTTACCCAGAACATAAAAGAGAACCAACATTTGTTTTTAAATCAAAGTTAAAAAGCCATTTGGAGAATAGAATTCAACTTTATTCAACTTTATTAGAATTGTGTAAAGTTGCCCTTGACTGTTCTAAATATGTTTATTTCTTTTTTTAGGCAGCCTAAACTCTAGTTTTTCATTCTTTTTCCTACTGATTTCATAGCTTTTATCTCTCTTTTGAGAGATAAATTTGATCACTGCTGCAATTTAAGGAATGGAAATAAGATAGCTGTACAAAACAAAATTTTGTTTTCTGCACACTATGTGTACGAAAGGACAATAAAAGCTTTCTAACTCTTTTCTAGTTACTCTTTAGTAAGTAAAATGTATTCATATAGCACATTTCAGCAGCAGGCAATTCAAAGTGTGTTACATTATAAAAGCATCAGAACATTCAAATCATTAAAATATTAATCAATTACATTGGCATACACAGAGATTTTAATAGGTAGGGGTAAAAGAAGAAAAGGAAAAAGGGTGAAACATAGTGCATCCTCACCACTGTAGGGGGAACTTCAGCTCACATTTGTGAATTATTCATATTTTATTTCCCTGCCATTACTCTATTCTAAAATACTTTGAATTGTCCTTCTACTGAAATATGCTAAAGAAACAAATCTCTCTCGTCTCACCTTACCTTCCCAGACTTTTTAAAGGCTTAAGAGTTCTCGCCTTTCCAGAATACCAGGTGCAAAAAAAAGATTTATGCAGCAGCTGGGCTTTAAGACTATCTGCAAATACTTTACCAGAAAAGACAAAAAGAAATGAGCAAAAATTGACATGTATTTGGAACTGAAAAATACTGGAAAGTCATTTGCAAAGTAACACTGCAGTGGGTTACAGAACCGACTTGAAATCATCAGTTATTAAAAGCGGTATGTGACACCCATCTTGATGAAACCTGGTAGGTTGAAGAAAAGTCTCCCCAACCAACGTTTCCTCCGGTTCTGATGCAGATTTGCAGCATGTTTGAATGAAACGTCCCCCGTGGCGTTTACAAGCCTGCTGAACTTAGAATCTTCAGAAAGGCCAAGAGCTGATCCAAAAAGCATCACTGAGATCTTAGATCATATCGCAAAAGACATGACAAACAGCATGATGCTTTGCTCAGGTAAATAAAGCCTTAAAGTGTCCATCATCTTCAGCTCTCCATTGCATCTGCAGACGTGGTATTGTCTTTGGACTTGTCTTTCATTTGGGACTGGTCACTAGTATGTTCTAGCAGTAAAAGGTCAAGTTCAGGTAAGGGGACCCTCCAGTACTGAAAAGAGTTATAAGTGTCATCTTCAGAGGAGTCCTTGTCTGTCTGAAAAGAAGAAAAAAAAGGACAAGTGAGCATCCAGAAAACCCCTGTATTTACAAGTATTTAGTAAAAGCCAATAAGGAAGAGAATCTGATTGATCGAAATTTCTTTAAATAAGATTAGCTATGTTACTTTCACTCAACGGTTGAACTTGAAAGGACTTTTAATCGATTCAACGTAAGATTTAATTTCATATTTCCAATTGTGTAACAGCAAATAAATTATTTTCCAAGAAATAATTAATGCACAGAAAATCCTATTTATAATACAGAATCATGGTACTGTGCAGTATATCCACTCAATACCTGATATGCTCTCCTGTTTGCATGAGCTGTTGTTTCATTACAGACTGAATTGAAGGTGATTAGCCTGTCATGCTACTGAGAAGTTCAGGAGGCCCAGGCAGTAAATCTCAGTTAATCTTCTTTCTTAGCGCTGGTAACTGTCATGTTACACTTAACAATCCATGTCTCTTTAAGGGTTTGGTTCAAGTGGCAAATAGTGAAACTATAGTCATTTAACCTGATTTTGGTGCAGAATGAGTGTCTTCCTACAGTTTTCTGGTAAACTTCTTTCCCAGCTTTTATTTTTATTGTCATTACTTAATGAACTCTCTGCATTTAACCCATCTCCTTGGGGAGCAGTGGGCTGCCATTGTGCAGTGCCCAGGGAGCAGTGTGGGGTTAAGGGTCTTTTGCTCAGAAAGCCAGAGTGGCAGTCTGTGGGAGTGGGGCTTGAGCTCAGAACATCAGGATTCCAAGCAACGCCCTAACAACTAGGCCGCCGTTCCCCATTGATCACTTCTGCATCAGCTTTGAGCTTGATAAAAAGCAGTGGACCAACACTGCCAGAGGATCTTTAGCATCACTAACTGTAGAAACAAAAGGTGTCGCGGTGCAACGTTTTCATTTCCAGGACAATACCAACATTGCAGCTTTGAGAATGGGCCGATACCGATATCAACTCAATACAATATTAGATTTCATTACTAATTTTATACTGTAGAATGTTAGAAAAGACTTGATCAAGTAATATTACTAAAATGGAAAAAAGACAACAACAAAAGGTATCAAAACAACAGACCCATGTAAAAATAACCAATAACCTACAGAAACTTTAAAAAAGCAAATTGCTTCTATCAGCATGAAACAAAGGCGATTATAGATGCCAGCTGATAAAATTCCACATCAGTTTTTTTTTGGCTTATTTTGGACAAATATCCAATATTTACTTCAGATTAGGGCATACTTCTGGATATAAGCAATCAAACTATTGAATGAGATTTGATATTAGATTTGAAATTCAAGGTGAACTTTTTTTTTTGGTAGTTTTGAATGACCTTTTGTTATCATTGACTGTATGCTGGAAAACCTCCAAGTCAGCAGTCTTTCACGTGATTGTGTAGAAAATGTCTGCATTTTATAAAAGATCTTTGGTTTTTCTAATTTGCTACTGGTCCTCTTAAATTTAGATAAATCACTTTTGATACTATTGATACAATAAATCTGGAAACAAACAATTTTTGCCCTTTTAATTAAGTAACCAATAAAAAGCTAATTTACTTACTTACATTTTTCATATAGAATAAAACACATTTAATTTGTCCAAAGTGACTGGATGTGAATTAGTTAAGTGTGCAAATGGGGACACCTAGTGGCGGTTTTCCCTTATTACATCATCTGCTTTTCGATGAAGTAACGTTCAGTCAGGTTGTATGAAGGCATTAAAATTACGCATTAAATCTGTGAATGGGCCATATGGTGATGCTTAAAAGTATAAGGTTCTCGCCTCAAATGATCTTAAAACGTACTTTTATTGAACAACAGGTTGTGCATGTTGCCAAATTAATCCATGTTACCTACTTTATCATTTCCTGCAGGTCTAACTGTGTCCGAACCAAAACTGTCATCTCTGGGTCTCTTATTTCGTGAAAGTGTACAGGGCCCCCGCTCGTCCTGGAAACTTCCAGAAGGTGGCTCCTGCGACACATCCAATGCAAACTTTCCAGAGTCCCATAGCGAAACCTTGGGAAATAAATCCGATGCTTCATTATCGGAATAATGAGGCCTTTTTCGACATCGGCTGCCCAACAGAGTCAGTATGGACGGGGAACTCAAACCCCCTGCTGAAGCCATGCTCTCTGGCTGCATGCCGACACAACAGAGTGGAGCAAGATGTCTTCTTTTAATGGGAGAGTCCAGCAGTAAAGGTTCTTCCGCGCGTCTCTTTGCCATAGAAAACTTATATGATAGAGTGAGTGAAACAAGGCAGCAAAATAAAAGCCCCGTCCTTCTGTTTAACACAAGTGCGCAGCGTGCACAACAAACCCGGTAGTGATGACGTACAGGAGTTAAAGAAAAAGAACCAATCGTGTAACAGCCGTGCTGCTTAAAGGAATAGTACACCCAAAACATGATTAGCCTTCATTTTCTACTCACCCCCATGCTGAACAACACTCTGGAGTACTTTTTTGATATCTCAAATGCATCTGGAGATCTGGGAGGCTTCTTGCTGTCTGCTGACATTCAAATAATGGAGGTCTATGGTGACCGAGACAGAAAGGTCCATAAAAGTCCACATAAAACGTGTCAATATTCCTCCATACTGCTCGTCCAATGTATTCCAAGTGTCCTGAGTGGGTAGCGTCCAGAATTTACTCGAAACGAAGTCATTTAGAATGTTTTTAGAGCATAAACAGTAGTGTATAGGATTTCCTGAAAGCGCGCACACGCGCGCTCAAGACGCTACGGAAGCCGGCAGATCAAACCAGATGAAAGTGCGCATTCAGCGTCTGCTCTTCCAATAATGCAAGCGTATAAGAAGAAATGTGCTGTTTATCTGTGCAAAGAAAGAAACAAATGAAAGAAAAATATCTGAGGACTTCAGTGTTGAGGAAGAGCATGAGTTCTTTGCCGAGCTGAATGCGCTGGTTTGGTCTGCCGGCTTCCGTAGCGTCGTGAGCGCGCGTGTGCGCGCTTTCAGGAAATCCTATAAACTACTGTTTATGCTCTAAAAACATTCTAAATGACTTCGTTTCGAGTAAATTCTGGATGCTACCCACTCAGGACACTTGGAATACATTGGACGAGCAGTATGGAGGAATATTGACACGTTTTTTGTGGACTTTTATGGACCTTTCTGTCTCAGTCACCATAGACCTCCATTATTTGAATGTCAGCAGACAGCAAGAAGCCTCCCAGATCTCCAGATGCATTTGAGATATCAAAAAAGTACTACAGAGTGTTGTTCAGCATGGGGGTGAGTAGAAAATGAAGGCTAATCATGATTTGGGTGTACTATTCCTTTAAGGCCCGCCCACTTCCCCCCCCCATCTCTCGCTTTGGCGATGTTTTTTTTTTTTTTTTTTTTTTTTTTTTAGAACTTTAATGACAATTGTTAAACAACACATATCTTAGGAAAAAATAACTTAATTTATAGAATAAACAGCTATGGGAAACAAAGCGTTTCTAATAGTAATTCAAAATGATTTAAGATTTTTTATTGTTTTTGCAAAATCAGTTCTCTTTGCTAAAATGATTTTTTTTTTAAATCTATTTAACATTTTGTACTGATTGGGAATTTTAAACGAGTAACTATAAGCATTTGCATTGCTTGAAAATTTTTTATTTTTTTTTGGAGATAATGTATAATTGTTATTTACAGTAGGAAAAAATATAATAAATTCGATATAGTTTGGAAAAGATTCTTTTTGATTTTGTTCATGACTGTATATCAATAAGGTAGCAGAAAGAGGAAGTTCCTCTAAGTGAGATGCCAACAATAGTAGAAGCTAGTGACACAGGAACTTATAACTGTGTCATTACATTTACACCCATACAAAGAGAGCCCTTATAATCAAAATTGAAAATTTTGCGATGAAGCTCCAGAAATCTGTTTGCAAGAGAAATACTCCATTCAAACGTTTTTTTTTCTCAAAATGCTTGGCTTTATTTCAAAGAAAAAGATGAAAGCTTTACAACTTAAAAACAGAAACATGCAAATAAGCCTACTTAAGTACAAATAAATACGTTTCAAAATGTATAATTCAGTTGTAGAGGCACATGTGAATGGATACAAACTGGCAAGGTAAGTCGGGGTAATAGAAATAAGTTAAGAGTGTGTGATATAAAAGCCAAACAAAGTCAACTGCTTGGAAATCACAAAAAACGGATTTAAAAACAAACCTACTAGAGGCTGTGGGTAACTCAATTAAATGAGATACCAGGGAAAGTGTCGGATGGAGAACTTTTTTTTTTTATTAATATATTTTTTACTTTTATACGGATCAGTTCCATATTTTCCCCTCAGCCACTGCTTTGCAATACAGATCAGCTGACAAAAAGACTTTTCCATCACTTACATGGAAAGAAAAAAATGTTTAATATAAAGGAAAAACATATAGTGTGATGCATTTCTGCTTTGAATTTCGGTCAATACTCTGACATCATTAAAAATTCTTCTTTTCCACTCAGTTATCATAGCAAGAGAAACTCATACTGGCCCCATCCTGCTTTACTAAACCCACAGTTTCAGCTGTACTCAAGTGCTCTCTAAAAATCCATGAGGGTGGAAGCACTTTTCAGAGAGTGGCAATTTAAAAGTTGTATTGAAGGAGAAAAATATTGGCGGTTAAACCTCTTCAAATTTACCATGTTTGCTTAATGGTTTTACGTCACGTTAGCCTATTGCTACCCTCCCGCCTGGACGACTTGGCAGCTGGTGGAGAATTTAGCTGTTGCTCTGCTTCTTCTACAGCATTAAACTGCAGCTCAGCAGGTTTTCGAGCAACAAAGAAGATGCAGTCATAAACGTATCTCAGCATTGAGCAGTCATTCTCAGTGTAAGTCGTCTGTAGCGACTCCTTCTCCGCCTGTAACAGGAATAGGACTGCTTTTAGAAACATAACGATGGTTTTCAAGAAAACCAGAATGCAATCAAATTAAAAATGATACCCATTTACCTCAAAGATGAAGCCATATTTTATCATCGCTGTCCTAATGTCCTCATAGCTAAGCTCAATAGAGAGCTCATTGGCTATATTCTCAAAGTGATACAGCAGTGGGCCTGAAAGACACAAGATGCAGAAACAAATTACTTGTACCTACGGTTCGTTAGCCACAGATCTAAGTTGAACTCAAACAAGCAAAAATGGAGACATACTTCATCTAAAAATGTATTTTTAAAAATATACCAAACATGCAGGTATATATATTTTTAACGCATCGCTATTACTTTGTACACAACTTTATCTTTGGGAAACTAGGAGTTCCTAATTGTCACAGCTAAAGTACAAAGAAGACTGAAGCAGTATTAGACAATGCTAAGGGTGGACAGGTGAGACCCTTGTCTCCCCCAAAGGCACACAGTAATTCTGTCTTGGTGCACAGAGTTTCTCCTAAGTAGACCAGAAAACCTCTGAAACCGTCTTTAAAACAGATCCGGTCAGAGTTTCAATGGAGATAATTTACATCTAAAACAGCAGACAAAAGTTTGCATTTCAAACACAGATGTGAAAAACAATTTTTAACATGATTTAAGGCATGAGGACTTTGTAATGAAACTGTTGACAAAACATAACTGTGCTGTAAGCTAAGGTCCTATTTAGTCAATACTGGAAACCTTACAAGCAGAATGTGGTGCAAAAATCAAGAGTGTTATAGTCATGTACAAAATAGGACAGTCGCTCAGAGTGCAAAGAAAAACCTTTTTTTTTTCTTTTTTTTTACTTCACTCAGTAGCAAAAAGCTAACCTAAACATGTAGAAAACTAAACTATGAACCTCTACAAATACTACAGAATAAAGTTAAAATAAAGCAACCCAAATAAGGTCGTCTGTCAACAACGGACTCATATTAAGTCATATTTTACCCACAATGCAAAATATAAATACCTTAAGTAGCGTAAATATACCAGCCTGGTGTTTTGGCATTGATCTTGTTCATTTGGGCTGGGATGTACATTTATTTATCCAGATTGATTTGTTAGAAAAAGAACATATTTAACAGAAAATCAACTGTCAGCAATGATTCCAGTCTACCTTAGTTTTCTTTTAGTAGACTCACCAAGGTTGATCCATACTCCGCCAGGCTTAAGAATCTTCCAAATTGTGTCCACATACTCCAAGACGTTATTAGCAGTATCAATAAAGAAGCAGGTTGCCACACAGTCCCAGCATTCTGAGGGGAACACATGATATCACAAGGTTTACTGTTTACTGAACATTAATGAAAGAGAAAGCTACTCGTCAACCAAACATTGATAGATTCGTTTTCAGATGTTTAAATCAGAATGAATCCCTGTCAGCTTTAACATACCCGGTTCACTGTAAACCTCCACAAAGTCCCCCGCTACCATGGAGAAGTCTGTGTTCAGCGGCAGGCTCTGGGGGTTCACGTCCGGGAATCTGATCGGTCGAGTTTGGTCGGAGGATTTCTTGTTGTTGCTGAACTGGTGAATCCAGGGATACAGGGTCAGGGTATTCTCTGTCTCACATCTAGATAAACAGATTAAACTCATCAGTGAATAATAGCAATAATCAATGTCTCAACACTTTAAGACCCTTTCAGTATCAAGATTGTTTACATTTAAGGCCTAATGAATATAAAACACTACATTTATGAAATTAACTCAGGTTAAATACTAATTTGTCAACTTAATTTGGTGCCTTTTGGCTTCGGTCACTCATGTAGCTCCTAAAGTACTTTGTTTCAACCCCTTAGAGCAGTGATTCCCAACCTTTGTGGACTTGTGTACTCCTTGGCCATTTTATCATGAGTACCCCCTTAGTGTACGCGTTATTTTCCAAAAAGAGTGTGTACAACTGATATTAATTGAATGATTATGTTGCCTAGAATGTGAACCTGCAAATAATTGGCTTTTAGTGGCAGTGGGGACAGCTGACTTGCTATGCCCTTGCTCCCTTCTATGTTGTTTTCCAATGTTTACTTGGTGACAGCATCAACGCTAACCTAGCAAGAGAGCATCAACAAAGTTGCAGCAGTGGGGGAACAGAGGCCATGCAGCTTGCCAACAGGGGTCAAATCCGGCATTTTTTTGCCAATGGAAAGGAGCCATTTCCTGAATGTTAGCGAGTCGACCCATGTTTGAAAAACCTGCATCAACCCACTAATTTCAGTGGAAAAGAGTCTTAAAGGTAGCCTTGAAAAGTAGCACCACCCGGCAGCGGCCAAAATCATTTTTGCCTGCGAGTGGTCTAGCCTCGATCAATGGCCCAGGCCCTAGAACTGGCGGGCTAATCACGCGTTTTGAATTTTTGGAAGCAAAGTGGGCGGGGTTTTGAGGGCGGGACGACAAAGCTGCACAATGCTGGAGAAACCACAACATGGAAGATGGCAACAACTATTGAACAGTAGCAAGCATTGCTGCAGCAGCAGCTTTTAATGGAGCGCTCCGTTGAAAGTTAAAAGTTCTATTTTCTGTTCTGCTCAATGAAAGTACGTTTTAAGATCATTTGAGGCGAGAATATTATACTTTAAAGCATCACTATATGGTCCATTTACCGATTTAATGCATAATTAATAAAACAATTTCCGAAGTTGAGAGGATCGGGCAACCAGCGGATCTCCGAAGCTAACGGCAGCCAGGGCTAAAAGCAGACCGTCTGCAGCGGCCCTCGCTCGGCATAGTCGTGTGTGAAAGACCGCTGCCTCTGATGGCGATTTTTGACTCAGCTTGGGAATCAGTTTTGGAAGGATTAGACTTGGGGGTTTCGTTGAAACGTGAGCAGGAAGAGGCTCTACGCTTATTCATTTTTAAGAGGAACGTATTCGCAGTTTTAATGACAGGCTGTTTGTTTACACTCCCCCACCAGATTCCTGTCACGCTTCCTACGTCACAGTCAGTTGCCATAATTGGTCAGAGCGTTGGCCAATAGGCACAGACAGCGGTTTGAAAAACAATGGGTTGTTCTCATCCACGATCTTCCGATATCTCATCGGGGCCAGACTAAATTACACATTTAATCTCACATTTAGTCTGGTTTATCAGGCTAGTTTAAGGGTTAAATGTTCAAAAGAATCGTAACTGTTAACTGGCTTCGAGCGAATCAATCAGTCAGACTCAAAGATTGTTGCTCGTCCTCCTCGCCCAGAATTCCTGGGCATTTATAAATTCAAATAGATAGAGGGGGTTTCCTAGTTTATGCTAACATAATCCTCTTGTTGCAGCCAGGTTTCTGTCAGACAACATAAATGAGATATCAGATCAAGTCATTAACATTTAAAGAGAAATGTCTTACAAACCCCATTTAAAATTTTTCTTAATTGGAGTCTTTTTAATTTTCATTAGATTATCGTGATTTTGACTGTAAGCAAGACATTGTCTGGATAGAGTAATGGGTGGTTAACAGTAACGAAGCTGTACTGCAGAGAAGTGTGTTTAACTATGATTCTGCTTGCTGGCCTGAATTATTTGATTAACTCATCTCGGTAAAGTACCTTGAAATTATATGTAATGTGAATTAAGGCTATATAAAGAATGTGAATTGAGATTGAACCAATTTCAAATAAAAGCCCAACTCTGATCACTGAAGCTAATTTCCATGCTTTACCTGTTGAGAACAAAGTTGGAGGAGAAAAGCATGAAGAAGCTCCATTCGTTGCCCTGGCATGCGTACCCCAGCCGAGCTATCTCCCAAGCAAGTCGACCAAGCCCCGCACCAGGAATCAGCACGCTCACCTTAGACACATCACTGATATAATAAAACGCAAAACAATGCACACATCACATAGAAAACACGTGACTTTTTTTTTAAACATGGTTTGTGAAAACCTAATTAGACTGAAGTTAAATAGATGTGTTGTAGTTTAAATGTCATGCATTTAGCTGTAAAAGTGAGCAGCTACAATCCCTACCACTGGTCACTTGGGAAGAGCCTCTGGATCTCTTGGATGATGGGTTTGTAGCAAGTGTCCCTTTCAGCCTTTCCTACTTCACTCCAGTCTCTGACAAACTGCTTTATGGTGGATTTCAGTTTGTCCATGTCAAAAGTAGAGGATGGGCGTGTCTTTCTCGGATCCTCCTAAAATCATAAAGCGGAAACAGCTGAACAAGACTTTCAGCAGACAGCACAATTAATATATAATGACATTCCAATGAGGAGAGAGTAATTGTGCTTTTAAATGTAAATAAAACTGCTAACCAGAAAAAATATTTAGGCAGAAGTTATCAAGAACAATTACTTCTGTAACCCTTTATACATTACCAAAACCTTTAATCAAAACAGAAATAAGCTACAAGGTTTTGTTCAGATACATCTTTAATTTCTATTAAAAAATAAATGGCTCATTTATGTTGTGTCAAAGGTTGTTCAAGTACAACAGAGCAATGTTTTAAGGTTTTTCAGTCTACAGAAAAGGCTGATGAATACAAACTGAAGATAAAAAAAAACAGAGACACAGGTTAGCCCGAGTTTCAGTGGTCATGCAGGAGGACATCAAGTGATATCAGCGAACATATAGTTTTTTTTTACTTGCATTTTTTATAAAGGTAAGAAGATTTTTGTTCATCTGATCTATGATGGTAGTTAGAAGCACCTTGATGCTCTATCTGTTCTGTTATTTTCCCTGAAAAGAGATCAATCGGGACAAACTTTAAATAACATTTAATCACTTATATGTATTAAATAACCAGGAGACATGACAACAGATTCTGATAGAAATTGTAATCTAACTCAGATAAGAGAAATTGCTTAGAATGTACAGAAGGCAGATGCTCACCTCTCAGGAAGTGGCCCCGATTAACAGTTAAAAAGACATTTTATACATCTCCAGTCTGCCACTTCATCTTATTTTACATCATATATGTTAGCAGATGATTAGACATCCATACTACACTTCATTCTTAGCTGAAGGACACCGCTCTCATTCCATTTCCAAATCTTTGCCACGTACAGAAGGAAGACTATAACTGTATATCCAGACAGAGGAACTATCCTAATTAGATTAAAACATCAGTTCTGACACGCAACAGGCAGCCAATACCAAGGTGTAATAAACTGACACATCTCCAATGATAATTATTCTAACAGTAATGAACTAAATCGAAAACAGAATCAAATCAAGCTTAGACCAAAATCAGAAAGAAACCAGGCCAAAAATTCCTCTATGCCAGAACTGAAGCATTGTCTGAGATATAGACAAAGACTTAGGCTAAGCCAGGATAAAGCCAGACTCAACAAATGTCTGCACTATGGCTCCATATACACACATGAATATATAAGATAGAGAGCGCGACAGACAGAAAGTATATGCTGTACATTAGGGGTCTTTAACGATTTCCAGGCTGAGGATCCCCAAACTAAAAGCGTGATGGAGCAGGGACCCCCTAATCATATATATTGTATGAAATTGTGTTATAAACTGGTCCTATAGTCTCTCTACTACATATAGAGTCATGTAACGAAAATAATTTCACGCTTAAAGTATTTCTGAGTAGGATTCCTGGTTGATGGGACAGGTGTTGTGAATGAAACCGTGCCCAGCTTGAAAGAGCTCCTGTGTGTCGCTGAATGTTTGCATTGATGACTGAAAGACATCTTCTGCCTCCATTTATCTGTTTACTACAGTGTGTTAAATTCATGTTAATGTGTATTTAAAGATATTTCAATTAGTGGAAAAAATTGCATGGGGGAATATAAAAAAAACAAAAAACTAATCAATCAAAACTTTTGCGACTCCCATGCAGTACCTGCGTGGACCCCCTGTTGAAGACATCCGCTGTACATTATGGAAATAACACAGTTTTCAGTGCCATCTCATGAGGTTATTGCAGGTCAGCCAGCTTATAAAATAATAGAGTGTTGCAGATTGGGCTCTATCTCTACACCTGGATGGATTTCAAACTGAGATCTGCACGCCCTTTATGACTATGTAAACATAAGAAGCTAAGGAATGCATTAGAGATACTTTATGAGACATTATGCTTTACCGCCTTAAATTCAATCAAATCAGATAGAATAGAAAATCCCTTTATTGTCCCACAATGGGGAAATTCTGCTATTACAATAGCAAAATATTATAATAAAAAGTGTAAAAGAATAAAACCTTGAGAAAAATAAATATATAGCTGTGGACATTTTTACAGTGATGGATATTGAAAATAGCAGCAACATGAGAGATGTGCAAAATGACAGCAGCATGTTATTTAACTGTCTAAGGTAGGAACTGTGTAAAAATCAGCATGAATGTAACAGCTGATTGAGGTTGTTGGGAACAGTGATGGTTATAATGATCACCATTGAACAATAACCATCCAAAACTGAAAAGCTTACCCTTTCCCCATACTCCACGTTCTCAAACATGTGAAGGCTGTTGTGAACGATAGCCTCCAGGACATCCTGGTTGTGTTCGGCGCACTGCATGATCCGACCAAGGTTGGCCAGAACACCGGGTAGCATCGTTTGGTGCCTTTGCGACAGGCTGTAAAACTGACGCTCAGCCCGTTTGACCTGCTCTTGGACATGAAACCTGATGGAAGGAAAATAAAAACATCACCAAGTGCTCAAAGACTAAACTTCTTTAACGACAGACATTTTTTTAGCATAGTTCCCGTGTCCTTGTTAGCAAAACAACAACAATACCACGACGAATCGACACAAAAACAAAGCTTCGTGGCTCGTCTTTTACTTTGTAGATTCTGTTTGTAGCACCTGTAAGACCGAAATGCATCGATTATTCTCCAGAAATGCTGCCGCTCCAGCTTGGCCTCCTCCTCTGGGCTGTATTTCTTCCTTTCTTTGTGAAAATATGCTCCAGTTAGCGGCTCCTTAGCTGATGGTTCCGCCATGTTTGAAACTAACCGACGGCCATCCAATCACAGCTCCACTAACGTCTTCTTCTTCTTCTTATACGTAGAGATGATTTGGCGGTTGGCAAAAAACAAAAGTGGAGCACTACCGCCACCAACCGCTATGGATTGGGATACAGCCTTAGTGTAATTCAATTCTACTTACCGGTAATTGATCACTATCTCAAATTATTTTAATCTAATTTGTTTGCTTAATGTATAATATGTAATTACGTATTAATACCCTGTGCAATAAACTGTTTCTTTATATTTAATACTTAGACTTAAACAGATTTATTTTGTCATTAAATTTCATTTAAAATAGCTCTAGACAATTTCATTTTTTTAACTGCAACCTTTAAAACAGTAATAAATACATAAAAATTGTAATATAAACATATGACTGTATATTTGCAGTGCTAACATAAATGTTTTTTTAGATATTTTTAATACATAATTCAATAGTTATATACATACACATCTATATAAATACCAATGTATATACCCTGTGCAATAACCCTGTATAACAATCCTGCTTTTTTAAAATTTAGCTGTCATATAAATATATGCATGTATGTATTTTTATGAACTCAGCCCCATTGTGTATATTTTTGAATAAAACTAAGTGATGAAATATTTATCTTCTGCACATTCAAGGTATTTCACACATGCATTCATTTTACAAGATAAAACCAGCTTCACATCAAGAATTTTTTAGAATATAATGCAATACCTTAAAATGACTGAATATGGGTTGCTAGTTTTAACACAATTTAAAGGAAGGCAAGAATTATGGTTTAGTCCTGCACAAAATTTTAACTCAACTGTTGATGGCTTTCATATGAACAGAGCAAAACATTGGTTTAAATATATAAAAAATATATTTATTTTATTGCAATCTGTCCTAATGATGGGGGAAATATGCTGTATTTTGGTCAGACAGAAAAATAATAACATCTGCCAATTCAATTAAAGTTTATCAGGTTTCAAAGCTCCTTGGACATTGTACTTTATGCATGAGTAATTTGGTGTATGAATGATTGAAAATCTGTTTCTGTGAAGATCTTTAAAATCCTCATAGTCCATATTCTGCTTTAAAACTAGTATACAGGCAATTTACCACATTATTTTAAGTGCTTGCTACGTATTATTTTTAGTATATATTTTTTTCTTCAATGGATCACATTGGGGGCTAATGTAATATACCTACTTAACTAGTTGCTTAACTAAAAAACAAAAAAAAACAAGTGTGGTTTGCTGCCATCTAGTGGGAAGATTATATAGTACACGTGTTAAAGGTTTAATACTTCCTAAATTAAATGTCATGAAACTTTATGGAATTTGCTATAAAGAGAGTAACTTGAATAATAAAAAAGGTTATATTTGCTATAATGATCTAATCTCAATTCACTAACTTGCAAAGTATAGACCTTCCTGTTGTCTGATGGTCTTTTATGAAGAGTCCTGTTCTTCACCTCAGAGAATGAAGGAAATTTATTTAAAAAAATGTCATCCAAAATTCACAAGACTCTTTTCATCCGGCTCATTGACATGGCTCCACTCTTTGCTTTTCAGAACAAAGAGTTGCCAGGCAGAGAAGTAATCCTACCTGGTAAAATGGACTTTCCCTCCAACACATACAGAAATTTAAAGCAAATAAAGCGGACTGGAATTTCAAGATCAAATGGGTAACAAATATAGAAACTTAACTGAGTAAAACAGCACCAAATGTAAAAATTAAGTTAATACTTGCTTGGTGCTATTTGGTCATGTCTCTCGGCATGACCACCATGTTCTCCATTTAGATCCCTTCATAATTAAACAAAAATACCCTCTCTGGAGTACAGTTTAAAAGACGTATTTCTGGGGCAGATGGTCATACTTAGGTCCAAATTAAGAAACAAGCCATAAAAAGTGTCTCAAAGCTGTAGTATACATCATTATTTTGTGGCGGACATTAAAATCTAGTATGGACAAAAGGTTACCTTTCTGGAAAACCTTTGTCGGGGTTTTCTAGCAGAAAATTCGATTTTATTTGGTCAGAATCTGAGACTTTTGGACAGACGATAGGTGAATTGTAAAAACGTTCTGATAATGAGTCAAAATATCTTAAAATAAGTGTATTTACCCCTTCAATGGAATCAGCCTTTTTACCCTTAAAATAAGATAATTAGATATTATGCACTTGAAATAAGAGACTACAGTTTTTCTCATTTTAAATGTAAATACCTTGTTTCATTGGCAAAGTGTCTCACTTACGTCATCAATTAAAGAAAAAAATCACTTATTTTAAGAAAAAATTACCTACTTAGAATTACATTTTTGTGCATTGTGATTTGTTTCAATATTACCTGTGTAAGTCTTTGATTTACCTCAGATTGTCCGATTATTCCAGGGTTTAATAAATAGTTAAAATGTGTGTTTCTTGAACTGCAGGAAATTGTATACTATATTGAAATTAGGATAATGGCATAAAGGAAATAATGTCTTCTTTACCCAGAAGATTATTCATAGACTGGATCAACACCAAGGTTCACAAACAGGCCATCTGCATGTCTTTATGTCAAAGAAGAGGATTGTTACTAATTACTTTGCTTTCATTTTGGGATTTGAAACTGTTTTCGATGCCTGTACTAAAAATTTTTTTTTTTAAATCTATCTAAAATGCTCATTTTAATCATTATGTTTCTGCTATCTCTTCTCTGCAAATATTTAGTCCAGACTAGTAGAAGTGAACAGATCTGAGACGATGGCGCTTAAATGAAAGCTTGGTTCCTTATGGTTTAATGATGTTTGCCAAAGAGCTGCTTGTCCAGTTGGATGAGCTGTCGGAGGAAACCTCGATTCGGGATCACACCCCGATTGTCCTTCACAGCACAAATAGCCTCCACTAGAGTCAGCTTCTGCTTCAGCATGAGGTAAGCCAGCACCAGAGTGGCAGAGCGACTGACACCAACATGGCAGTGTACCAGAACTTTGCCTGAAAATCAGAGAGAAACATGAGATTTAAATATATTCTTCTTAAACAGAGTGTAAATGTGTCCAAGTTAATCTATTTTCTCTAACCTCCTGCATTTAGTCCTCTGTGGATAAAGTCTGCAGCAGCCTGAAAGTTGGTGCTCATGTCATAGTTGCAGGAGTCATGTGCTTCTATGCCCATGTAGTTGATCTTTAGTCCCTCATATATGCCTGGCTGCCCTCTCCTTTTACTGTGAGCTGCATTCAGGACATGAGTGAAGCGATGTTTCGATAGATCTGCCTGGTTTTCTGCACTCAATCTTAAAAACACAGAAAAATTGGAGGCAAAGTTTCAGCACTGCCAAAACTCTTTTAAAAATACATATAAAAAATTCTTAGAATGAATATATTTTCCCTTAATTTGATAGAGATGATAATTCAATATTATGAACCTGAAATTCTTATTTTAAACATTTTATTCTAAAGTATTTATGTACTGAGTGGCGTGACTAACAACATTTAATAACTTATCAGGCAGACAAAAAATATTTATGTATATATGGGCAAATGTTAATATTATAAATACAATAAAATAAAAACAATAAAAGTTGAATTGCATTGCTAAATGAATTCTAGAATAAATAATTTTTCCTTTTTTTATTTGTGAAACCTTTATCATTCACAGAAAGGCTTGTTAAACTCTTTAGTACCTATTTTGTTAAATATTATAGAAATGCATGCTGCTCCATCAATTCTAGTTTTTCCTAAATTCTAATGTTTACTTTTTTTCCAGGTTCCATGTTATTTGAAGCAGATCTCTTTTGTCAGGATAAAAGTTACCATCATCACTGTAAAGTCACAAGGTTAGGATAATAAGAATGAAAAGCGTACATACAGTGCTGGCCAAAAGTATTGGCACCCCTGCAATTCTGTCAAAGAATACTCAATTTCTGCCAGAAAATGTTTGCAGTTACTAATACATTGGTATTAATATGACCATTTATTTTGCACAAAAAAATCCCAAATACAAATTGGCAAAAAGCCAAATTGCATATAATTGCACACTCAACACGACAAAAGGGGGCAGACAACAGTATTGGCAGCCTTTGAAAAATCCTGTGATGCTTCTCTAATTTGTGTAATTAACAGCCCCTTTTACTTACATGTGGCACATTACAGGTGGTGGCAATAACTAAATCACGCTTGCAGTCAAAATGTAATCAAGTGGACTAAACCTCAGTCCCGTGTCTTTATGTGAAGCACACTGAGCATGGAGAAAAGAAAGAAGACCAAAGAACTGTCCGAGGACTTGAGAAACAAAATTGTGAGGAAGCATTGGCAATCTAATGGCCAAGACCTCAACGTCCATGGCAAACCTCCCTAGATGTGGACAGAAGTGAAAAAAATGAGAAATTTCAGAAAAAAATTGTGCGGATGGTGGATAAAACTCGACTTACATCCAAACAAGTTCATGCTATCCTGCAGTCCGAGGCTACAACAGTGAACTGAAGAAAAAAAAAAAAAATCTAGAAATAAGAAAAGAATTCTTAAAATAAGTGTATTTACCCTTAATTTGAGTAGGTAAATGAGTTGATCTGTCATTTTTGCCCTTAAAGTAAAATATTTAGATATTGCATTTGAAATATGAGGCTGCAGTTGTTCTTTTCTTATTTTAAATGTAAATTATTTCATTCCATTGGCAAATGGAATGAGTATTTTCACTCTTAAAATAAGATATTTAGATAATATCCATTTGAAATAATACAATGAAATTATTTTTTCTTATTTTAATGTAAGGTGAAAATGGCTTGACTGTATTTGGATTTTTTTCCTGTGTAAATTATCAGTTGGCGTCTGAATGAATAGGGACTCTATGGTAGGATATCCAGGAGGACCCCACTTCTAACCCAGACATAAAAGACAAGATGGAGTTTGCCAAAAATTTACCAATGTTCTCTGGTTAGATGAGATAAAAGTAGAGCTTTTCGGGAAAAAAACATCAACATAGAGTTAACAGGAGAAAAAAACCCAAGGCCTTAAAAGAAAGGAACACCGCTCCTACAGTAAAACATGGTAGAGGTTCCCTGATGTTTTCGGGTTGCTTTTCTGCCACTGGCACTGGACTGCTTGACAGTGTGCGTGGCATTTTGACGTCTGAATAACTAATTTTGCAGCGCATTGTAGGGCCCAGTGTGAAAACGCTGGGTCTGCCTCAGAGGTGCTGGTTTTTCCAGCAGGACATTGACCCAAAACACTTCAGATAGCACAAAAAAGTGATTTGAGAGTAAGCACTGGAGACTTCTAAAGTGTACAGCAGTGAGTCCAGCCCTGAATCCCATACAACACCTGCGAGAAGATCTCAGGGATCTGGAGCAGTTTGCGAAAGAAGAATGGTCTACAATTCAAACAAGAGCATTGTAAGAAACACATTGATGTGTACCAGAAGCAGTTGTTTAGTTATTCTGTTTGAGTTTTGAGGGAAATAATTGATAAATTAAATTCTCTTTTGTCTTTTTTATTGTAAGCAAAATAAATGAATAGATTAATAACAAAGCATTTGCAATTGCAATCATTTTCTGGAAGAAACTGAGCATCTGACAGAATTGCAGGGGTGCTAATTCTTTTAGCTAGCACTGTAGATATGTCTACATCAAGAAAAAGGCCGCTCTTAAAGTGGACATAGGCCTGTAATGCAAGCAGTATAACATTTGGATTGGACATTAAACGTCCCATATTATGCAAAATTCCCATTATAAAGCTTTCGTAACTTTCGTGTCCTGAAGCCCGTGTATGAGGTTCCCAAATGAAAAAAAAAAAAATTTTAATAATAGTAATAATACATTTTATTTAAAAAGGCGCCTTTCTGGACACTCAAGGTCACCGTACAAAAACGTAAAAAGTGTCAGAAAAAATAAAAATAACAATTATAAAGACATTTAAAAAAATACAGAGGCTGTGACAGTAAAATTGATATTTTTTAAAGAGAATAAGCAATCTTGAACAGATGGGTTTTGAGTTGCATTTTAAAATGGAGAATTGAGTCCGTATTTCGAAGTTGGGGTGGTAGAGAGTTCCTCTATTATTACCTATCTCCATCTCTTACCTGATGAGTGTGCTCAAAATTTGGGCTTATCTCCTCTTATGATGTCATAAAGGGAAATAAGCTGTAACAGCCCATCGGTCAAGCTACGGCCTTCATCTTATGTATCTTTCCATGCTCCTAGGCTATCTTTATGAACTCTGACATCCAGTGGAAGACTAAATAAGAAGTATTGTGGTAAAAGGCTGTCTGCCTAATCTGGGAGGAATTTTCCTGCACAAATGGCAAAAACATGCTCTGAGGGCCTCATAGTTAATATTTTTCTAATATCAAATTTAGAATAATAAGGGGTGTTAAAATAATGACACAGCCTATCAGAAAGGCAGCAACTTGGTGTGACACAGTAAGAACCTAAAGAACCTGATTTTCAGGGCTTATCTCCATTATTTTGATGTAAAAAATTCTGCATTTCTCTCTAATAAGCTCAATTAAAAAATGTTTAAGCCCTGTAAGAAAAAGTGTTATTTATACTGAGTTCTAATTCAGCAGCTGCGTCCTGCAAAGGTCAGATTCGTTAGCCAATTAGTTCATAGCGGGGTGCCGTGACCTGTTTGGATTAGAAGACTCCTCTTTATGCCAACTAATACACCCTTCTTTTCGCCTGTTTGGAAGGACAGGTATGGTGTGTCCTACGTAGCCTTGGGTATCCCATGATTCATTGCGAGTCCAAGCAAGCTGGCTGCTCCGTTTTCAGAGGTAAAAGGGAAATGGCGCCAAACGGTGGTAAATATAGTAAGCTCAGTTTTATATAATACAAGTATGTGAATTGTCTGAAATGAATGGAAATAACAGTTTTAAATGGTGAGTCACATATTTGGTGGGTAATGTTTGATTTATTGTAAGGTTTTATGTTTCCCTGTGCAAATTGGTTTGACTGATATTTAAGCTCAGATCGCTATGTCTGCAGCGTGGGGACTATAAATCTGATATTTGTGATGACGGTACTGCTGCTGAAAATGTTATTAAGACACAGAACAACAGTGAGAAGTTTGGCATCCATTCTTTTCCTGCTTTATGTGTCGACTGTCACTGTTGCTAGGCAACACAGTGTACGCTGAGTGAGGGGCATTGGACGCCGGAGAAGGCTGGACCTGTATGAATCCAAAGCGAAACTCTTTCGTCCTCCTTACTTTCTCGCCCCTAAAAGGACCCAGTACAAGTAGAACAGGTCCTTGCAGGACGCAGCTGCTGAAATCGAACACAGCCTTAGAGTGTTACTGAAAGAGGCAAAGAGAACTGGGAATAACCAAAGGCGCCTTCAGGGTGCAGTAACACACATTACCAACCAGTATTTAGAATAAGCATCATGTCCCCTCCAGTAACAACTTTTAATGTTTGCTGTATACCAAGCTAAGTTCTAAAATTCAAAAAATCTTCAGCAGATAGAAAGTAAAACTGAACTAAATTTTATGTAGAGGCAAGAAGACTAATTTTAACAAAGTTTTTTTAGTTGCATCATTGTTTAAAACAAGTTTGTTTTCCATTCATTTAACTTTCACTCCAATATAAAAGCTAGATGAGTTTCTCTTTCTATTATTTCTTTTTAGCTGTATTATCTTTTAAAGGCACCTGGATGTGAAAACCTTTGGCTAACCATTTATTTTTTTATAAGCCCGATAAATTAAGCTTGCAAATACTTTGAAAGTGACTGTCTGATATGTAGACCATGTGAAGTATGCTAAAGGGAAACCAACCAAGACTAGAGTATGCTTTCATGGCTTGACAAGGATTATGTTACTCATTTCCTTTTTAAAACTAATTTACGATCCATTTCGGTTTCACACACAACTTTATACATATTTCAAAGTAGTTAAAAAAAATAAAAGATGCTTGTGCAGTTAAAAAGGAAAAAAAACTGGAGGAAAAGATGAAATTCTTACTGATCGCCAATGTAAAGCCTCGGCCAAACCTCATCTGCATGGCTGATGATGGCTTTGCCTGTAAACAGGAGTCTCTCCAGCTCGAACACCGCCAAACCAGGTGAACTAAGATCAATCTCCACTTTCCGACACGGTCGCTCATCATTCCAGGAAGCTGGAAGCTTGGATTTGTATGACATTGCTGCTTCCTCTCACAACTCAGCTAAATTTCAAATGAGGAAAAGTTGATCCACTAAAATAAAATGAGAAGTAGATATTGCTGTTTTGTTTTTTTTAAACAGCTTTAAGACTCGGTGGAATCCTCTGCAGCCACTCTGACGAACACAACACACTGAACAACACCGGGGATTTTAGTCTCAAGCCTCTGATTTACTCACAGAAACACCGGATCTCCGTGTTGTAAGGACATTTGACCCTTACGCTGAATCTAGGCTGCATGCCTCAAGCCTTCAGGGGTTTGAGTTATGCTTTTAAATTAAAATAGCAGCCTATTTAAAGATGCGAACACTGGCTGGAAGAGTGTGGCCCCAGGGCAAGTTTCCATTGGATGGAAGAAAGGACAATTCAGTTTTGTATGCCACAGAATAGCTGCTTTTCCAAGAAAATACATCAATGTAGTTTAGAGTTTTAAAGAGTGACTTAATAAGGAAACTATAAAAAAGGAAATTTTTTTGCTGACTAATAATAGTCTCCAGACAAAGATTTCCATCTTGCATCTTGTGTTGGAAACAATATATATCAACGAAAATAATGCAAAAAAAAAGTTGTTTTCCATGCAAACCTTTTGTTTGTTTTTAATATTTTTCTTTCTGATCATATATATGTATAAAAAAAAATCACCATAACAAATATGGCACTTTTTTCTTTTTGAAAAAAATAAAAATAAAAAAATCAGCATGACTGTTTTAAACAGGGGAATAAACAAAAAAAAAGAAGAAAAAAAAAAGGGAAAAGCGATGCACATACACAGCTTAAACAAGAATTTGTGCCGTAGACCAGTGGTTCCCAACCTTTTTTTTGACTAATGTTCCCCTTTAGGCATTTTGTCTCACTATGAGTTCCTGATGATTGTCCAAAAGTGGAACATACAATAACGGATAATAAAATAAAAAATTTTTATCTTTTGAGCATTTAATTCTTTGGCATTTTAACCTTTCAATCTCAAAAAAATAAAATACAATAAAAAATATGTTGCCTTGAAGTTAGTAAGGAATCGAAATAAATACAAAATAAAAACATATTATAAATCTGTATTTATAAAACTGGAGCTCTTCTGAGTAACTCTGTTATAGTCAGATTTAAATTTGATGAATTTGGAACAAAAATTATAGTCAGACAGACCCAATTAATTTTTTGTTTTCAGCAAGACACCTGAGCTGCTTTGATGAAAAACCGCTGATACCAGGCTGTTCTCTACATCCAATCTGTTCTTCTGCTTGGTTTTGATGCGTGAGAAAAACTTGTGTAATTGTCCAACTGAGTCCTCACAAACCAAGATAGATCACAGATCCATTTTATTCTACTACCTAAGAAATTAAACATTTTCATGTACCCCTTGCAATGCACTTACGGACCACTAGGGGTACGAGTTCCCCCGGTTGGGAATCACTGCTCTAGACAAATAAACCAACTTAACCTTTGTGCATACTGGTGTACTCAACACTGCCTTTAAGGATAAACCTTGATTGAAATATTTAAAGCTTCATATTTTTACTTTAAAAGAGAGTATGAAAAAAATCTACTTTTAAAAGTAATTATTATCCTTAGCTTCTAGAATGAAATACATAGAATTCACATGTAGGTCTTAATTGTACGACTCCACTGCCACGGCAAAAGTAATGAGGACAGCGATCTTTAGGGGGTTTTCAATAATCTGCTACAGTATGGGCTGAGTGATAGGCTGAGACTGCTTATCTGACACTACAGTGCATGCAAGGCTGAGAGATTAAAAGAACCACTGCAACAACTGCTGCAGAGACGGCGCCACAGGAGGGGACAACAGTATGACCATGCAGATGTTCTGATTATCAGCTGAGAAAGGGTGTGTTTTGCTCCAAGAATGATCCAATGATATCGGACCACAAATCCAGACAATGTTCTAAATGTGTAATGACTTAATAAACATTAACAGCTGCTGTGTAGCAGGACGCCATGTTGGTGAGGGCGTGACGTAAAGATGTGTTGAGCCAGAGTATCGGGACGCGTAGCGAGCTCAGTCACTCACAGAGGCTGAAAGTCACTTATGATGGACAAGTTTTATGCTGTAGGCAAAACCACTCCTCAAAGGAGGTTTAATATTTAGATCAAAATTGCATCTTTACTTGGGGTCTATGTCATTTTCTCTAAATTATGACATTTTGTAAGGAAACATTGTTACATCTCTGCAGAAGGAGACTGAACCCTCAATTTTTCCATGGAAGATCTAAGTGAAGAAAAACAAGAATAAGTGATCAACAGGCAGACAAAGTCCACTTTAGAAGGCCTTCTTCTCCAGCCGGTCCAGAATGGCCTGAATTCTCTGCACCGCCTCTTTGCGGGCCTGTCGAACACTGTCCTGTCCCTGAGTCTCCACAGAGTCCAGCTCCAGCAGCTCTTTGGTCAGCAGTTCCTCCAGATACCGGTAACTCTTGTCTGTTTTTCTCCCAACAAACTCATCCACGTCTTCCTGAAGCAGCTGAACCCTGGCCATGACCTGCTGGACCTTAGCTAGCCCGGGGTTGCCGCTCAGAGGCTGAGGTGCAGCCTGAGCAGCCGCTGGTTGGGGATCAGTTTGAGAAGGATTGGGATCACTTCGCCCGGCTTTGCTGTAAATCTGGGGAGGAGAACTTATTTCAGCAGGTTTTCCGTTGGGGGGATTTGGAGAGGGTGCTGGCCTGGGTTTAGGTTCCACCTGAGGGTTTCGCTGGTGCAGTTGCTCCTAAAAAAAGAAAAAATAATCATTTTTACATTTGACTTGTGCCTTTAATGCAAAATTAAACAAAAGAATAACGTATTTCATAAGAATTCACCTTTTCTTATATAACAAAAGCAAACTTTATTGCATTCTGTTGGGATTTTATCCGATAACATCAAATTGCACAGATTCGTTTTTTTGGCAAATAGAATCCTGAAAAGTCTGATCCATATTAGGCCCATGTGAGTCAAATGTTTGTAGAAACTTCTACTAGTGAATGATTCTACCAGCTCTGCATATCTAGGGACTAAAATTTGTGAAATATCTGTAAAATTGAAAGCTGAGTTCAATTGAATGGAGGTAAATTATGAAAAACAGTTTTCAAATCTTGTAAAAGATTTCCAGCTGAATTTGGGTCTGAGGTTTGTACCAATCCAAACCGCTTAACTGTAGCTCAGTGTCTGGAAGATGAACTACTGGTTGTCTCGCATGACTGCCCTGCTGAATATTGAAGTGTAGTCTGCGATATGTTTATTCCACGCCACAATGCAAAAGGGGAAAAATCACCAATCAGAGTCCTTCTGTCTGCAGTCACCTACAATTTGGGAGAGGTGCAGCAGAGTGTCTGCGGAGGGTGCGGGGACATCTCTGCGTTCACCGCGACACCTAGTTTTGAAGTATAAGTCAGCCTTTAGTCTTCATCATGCTATCGGTTCAATTCTAATCTCTAACAAACCTAAGAGGACTTAAGAAACTCAGCTGCACTGGACTTTATGAAGGGATATTGGAGAAGTGGTATCCGAATAGAAATTATGAACACCATTTTCAGATTTGTATGTATAAAAATAATTTAAAAACAACACTTTCTATGCAGCAGCATCTCTTAGCACGTTACCCTATAAAATCCCAATAAAAAACACCAATATTTGTGGATGTAATGTCAAAAAGAGTAAATAATTATGCAGGCATTGCATGCACTTCTGAAAGTCAACTTCACATATCCAGACCTTCGGCTGATAAGGAGGTGGAGCACCGGTTCCTGTTCCTGGCCACGCTGGAGGGTGTGCAGGGCGGACATAGTGGTTTTGTGAGGGCGGCTGCCCTTGGTGCCACTGCTGCTGAGAGGGAGCGTATGGAGCCGTGTGCCCCCAGGCATCGCCCTGAGGGCTGGGATGATGAATAGGCTGCCCGGTAGGATATGGAGGATTGGGAGGCACCGCATGTCCACCTTCACTGTAGTGTGGGTAGGGTCCAGATGGGTATCCAGGACCCTGAGAAAACAGACGATACAATATTGTTTTTAACTATCATTTCAGAGTTGTTTGGATGAACACATCAGTATTAAATAGACCGGGGTGGGCAATTCCAGTTCCTGAGGGCTGGTATCCTGAAGGTTTTACATCCTTTCTTTATCAAACACACCTGAAGCAAATGGCTGAGTTACCTACTCAGTATGCAGTCAGTTCCTCACAAGTCCTCTCAATCAACTAATAACTTGATTCAGGTGTGTTGAACCAAAGGCACATCTAAAAATTGAAGGAAGAGTCAAAACAAGCCTCACTTCCTACTAGCATCCTTAAACCATTCAACAAAGCTGCTGTAGGGAGCGAGATGACAGACTAGACCTCAGTTATAAAGACCACCTGCAACATGGCGGACTCCTCAAGCTGTTAAAAAGCTCAACTGCAGTTAAGATCATACACCTCTTATTTTTAACTCTTAGTTTTTAATTACTTTCCTCACAAATCTGTTACAAATTTAGGAGAAATACTGTCACTGTTTTGGTTGTTGCCCTTTACAGAATAATAAAACCAAGCAGATCTGAGTCAAGTTATGCATTTCATTCAAAATTGCATTATACCCCTTGACATTGTGGACCAGAATAATGATGATGATGCTGAGTGTGTGGTTGCCCAGGAGGCGCAGCACTCTGATCAGCCGGACAGCCTTGGTTTGGGTAGGAGCTCCTTGGAGGGTCAGCACAGTAGAACGGGTTGGATGGATGGAAACCCCCTGCTGGATATTGGTTTTGTCCAGCACTGTAGACTCCATGACCATTAGGATATCCTCCAGGCATCACCTTGGACCAAAGCAAAGGGGTTTAACTATTCATCTGTACAAATGCACTGCTAGAGAGATGTTAACGTGGGATAAAGTTGGACAAAAGAAAAAGAATACCAGAAAGTCTAAAGCAAAGTAAATATCAACTGGTCTGGACTAGAGGAACAGGTTATGCTGCATAGTGAGACTTACCTGTGGATTGTACTGTGGCTGAACATCTGACCCAGAGCCATATGCGTTTGTATAGTGGCCAATGGACTGAGACTGTGGATACCAGTAATGTGAAGGGTAACCTGGATACTGGGAAGCATCCTGTAAAGACAATAAAAACAAACAAAAGGAAATTCTTTTCAAGTTTAACAGCCTTGGTTGTTATAATCAGAGTGCCCTCTTAAACAAACAACATCTAATCGCAGTTAATCAATTATTGCGCTTCCTAAACCCTTTTTACGATGCAGCTACATTTATACTAGACTACGCTAACTTTATCAGTTTACTTGCTTCCTGCCAGATGCCATTTTCCACTATACGCACGCTGAATATGATAAATAAAAATAGCAGGAACAATAACAGCTTAACAGACAGGCTAGTTGTAACTATTACATAATGCAAGCTAGCTGTGTTAGCCTTGTAGCTAACGGCTTTCTACGTAAGCCACTACGGTATGATTTATACACTGTTTTACCACATATTTTCTTGATAAATAAAACGGTGCATTACATTTTCAATAGCAGGTCTGGTTATTCTAACCTTTTTCATTCACTCACCATGGCGGTGTTCAAGTTTCCTTGGTTATTTCCCGAGTTAGAAGTCGCGGGCCAGTCAGGTTTCAGATTTGACTGCATTTGATGGGGAGGAATTAGCTACGCGTGTTTCCCGGCAGCCGTCCCGTCATCTGTCATTATAAAGAGAAAAACCTTAAACTTGTTCACCGATACTTGTTTAATCCCCCGGCATTACCGGAGTGGTTTCTTATCAGAAGTATGGGTCAGGAGACTGACGCCAGGAAGCAGTTATATCCAGGCGGAGCTAAGGGAAATGCTGCACTGTCTCTTTAAAGAAAAGATAACAAAATGTCAAGATGTCTCACTAAGTCTCATTCTTATGGCATAGTAAATATCGTTTTGACAGTATAATTTGTAATTATTAATGTTCTATATTGTTCATGTATGTTTTTTTGTTTAGTTTTTTTTTGCGATCAAAAATAAGATATATATCTTTTTGACAACGTGATCGGCTCTGTACGGAGAAGGATTAGGGACACTGAAAAATAAAAAAAGGTTAACTGATTTTTAACATTTAGTTCAGTATAATATGTCAAAAAAGTCAGAATTCTAAGTTTAAAGTGACTTTAAACTTAGAATTTTGACCTTTTTCTCATAATTCTGACTTTAATCTCAGAATGTTGACTTTAATCTCAGAATTCTGACTTTTTTTCTCAAAATGCTGACTTTAAAGCCAGACAGACAAGCTCTGAGCCAACTACCACGTCAGAGGATGAAGAGAGCACATCCAGCCAGTCACAGTCAGAGAAACAGGATTACACTGGAAAAACAGGCCGATCTCAAACATCTGTAAACAAAGGTGTTGATGGCAGTTCCACATATTTCTGGTATTTCTCTCCAGGATGGAGTCACAGCCAAACAGGAACAGACAAGACAAAGCTACTTTGAGAAAAAGCAGAGAGAGCAGAACGTTAGAGATTAAACTAACAGATTCTGCAGAGTGGGGAATAGATATAGAATGAAGCAGAATAATGAAATAGGGGTCCCTTAATCTAAGCCTATAGCAGCATAACTATAGAGGTAGCTCAGGATAACCTGAGTCCCTCTAACTATACGCTTTACCAGAAAGGAAAGTTTTAAGCCTACCCATAAAAGTAGAAAGGGTGTGTGCCTCAAGGACTAAAACTGGTAGTTAGTTCCTCAGGAGAGGAGCCTTATAACTAAAGGATCTGCCTCCCATTCTATTTTTAGAAATTCTAGGAGCCTACAGTTACTAAAGTTGGATATTGGAGGGATAAAACTGCCGGAAATCTGTTTGTATAATGAAGCACTGAACATTTCTTTTTTTAGCTATATAAAACTAGAACTAGAGCTTAAGTTCTGAAAAAAACAGTCCCCTGACATAGTTGCTCCCATAAAACAAAACATTCAGATAAGTGCTTTTTTTAATGTTTTTTTTTCTTCTTTTTTTTTTTTTTTTTTTTACAGTTGTCAACCATGATCTCTTTCTTTGAATAGCTAGAAGCAGATATAGGATTCCCCATTCCAGATAAAATGTCTCAAATGCCCTTGTGTGCAGTGGTTGGGTTGTTTGCACTTGTCATTGCACTCTATGCACTATGCTTGAGCTAACATGGAGTGCACATAAAGTTTACAGATTTGTAGTAGCTATTGACTTTGAGCACTATGGGCTCAGCCCCTACTGAACCCACTCTAGGATTTTATTAGACTTGCCATATTATGGCTGAGTTGATGTTCATCTGTATCCCTTCCAGTAGTTTTGTTTGTGTCCTTTCATTTGCTCCCATATTCAGGGGTCATCGCAGCATGTCATTATAACTTCCTCTGACATGACAACGTTTTTACACCAAAACCCTACCTAGCCAACCTGATTTGATGGTTATGTAACTGTAATAGCAAATGCCTTGTACTCAGTCAGTACAACATAGTGATTCACTAAGCTTATAAAAGTGGAACACGGCTTACAAAAAGGCTTACATTTGTCAGTAAGATCTGTATATTTGTTTGTTAACAAAATATTCCAATAAAAAAAAGTACCCATGAAGGAGCCCTCCCCTATGACTTAAAAAGGTTGGTGACTCATATCAAACACAAACCAGCAGAAATGGTAGCAATTATAATAAGCTTAGAATGGGTAGAGGAGGTTAGACCAGACAGGGTAGTGGTCTGTACTGATTCCCAACAGTTTTCGAAAGTATTCAGGTAGAAGGAAATTATAGAAAAGATTTAGTATTAGAAATCCAGCACAGCCTATTTAATTATATAGGGGTGGCGTTGATATTTGGTTATGTTGGGTTCCAGAACATGAAGGTGTAAAAGGAAATGAAAAAGCAGATATACACTATATTGCCAAAAGTATTTGCTCACCCATCCAAATTATTGGAATCAGGTGTTCCAATCACTTCCATGGCCACAGGTGTATAAATTCAAGCACCTAGGCATGCAGACTGTTTTTACAAACATTTGTGAAAGAATGGGTCGCTCTCAGGAGCTCAGTGAATTCCAGCGTGGAACTGTGATAGGATGCCACCTGTGCAACAAATCCAGTCGTGAAATTTCCTCGCTCCTAAATATTCCACAGTCAACTGTCAGCTGTATTATAAGAAAATGGAAGTGTTTGGGAACGACAGCAACTCAGCCACGAAGAGGTAGGCCACGTAAACTGACGGAGCGGGGTCAGCGGATGCTGACGCGCATAGTGCGAAGAGGTCGCCAACTTTCTGCAGAGTCAATCACTACAGACCTCCAAACTTCATGTGGCCTTCAGATTAGCTCAAGAACAGTGCGCAGAGAGCTTCATGGAATGGGTTTCCATGGTCGAGCAGCTGCATCCAAGCCATACATCTCCAAGTGCAATGCAAAGCGTCGGATGCGGTGGTGTAAAGCACGCCGCCACTGGACTCTAGAGCAGTGGAGACGCGTTCTCTGGAGTGACGAATCGCGCTTCTCCATCTGGCAATCTGATGGACGGGTCTGGGTTTGGCGGTTGCCAGGAGAACGGTACTTGTCTGACTGCATTGTGCCAAGTGTAAAGTTTGGTGGAGGGGGGATTATGGTGTGAGGTTGTTTTTCAGGAGCTGGGCTTGGCCCCTTAGTTCCAGTGAAAGGAACTCTGAATGCTTCAGCATACCAAGACATTTTGGACAATTCCATGCTCCCAACTTTGTGGGAACAGTTTGGAGCTGGCCCCTTCCTCTTCCAACATGACTGTGCACCAGTGCACAAAGCAAGGTCCATAAAGACATGGATGACAGAGTCTGGTGTGGATGAACTTGACTGGCCTGCACAGAGTCCTGACCTCAACCCGATAGAACACCTTTGGGATGAATTAGAGCGGAGACTGAGAGCCAGGCCTTCTCGTCCAACATCAGTGTGCGACCTCACAAATGCGCTTCTGGAAGAATGGTCAAAAATTCCCATAAACACACTCCTAAACCTTGTGGACAGCCTTCCCAGAAGAGTTGAAGCTGTTCTAGCTGCAAAGGGTGGACCGACGTCATATTGAACCCTATGGATTAGGAACGGGATGTCACTTAAGCTCATATGTGAGTCAAGGCAGGTGAGCAAATACTTTTGGCAATATAGTGTATTAGCAAAAAGGGCTTTAGAGGGAACAATAGCAATTACAATTCCTTTTAGGAAAGGGGAAGGAAAATCACTAATAAGAGTTAAGAAATGGAAAAATGGCAAAAGAGGTGGAACAAAGATAAGAAAGGAAGAGGATTGTATAAGGCACAAAAATCAATATTAAATAGAATCATTAATGAGAGAAACAGAAGGGAAGAAGTAATAATCATCAGATTAAGAGTGGGTCATACCTATTTAAATGACAATTTATATCTAATAGGGAGGAAAAATAATGATAAATGTGAAGGATGTGGAGAAAAAGAAAATGTAGAACATGTACTGATGAACTGTAAAACTTATGAACATAAAATCGAGAAATTGAGAAGAATGGTTGGAAGGACATGCCAAGAATGGATTCTTAAAGGAATATTGGGAAATGAAGGAAATATAAAGGATATTCACAGATTAAGGAAAGCATTATTTATTTATCTATAGAATAAAAAAATAATAATAGAACTTGATGTAAAGTTATGTTGCTACACTCCCATACAGTAGGTGGCGGTATGCACCTTAAGGTTGTTTGCGATCCGCCATAATAGAAAAGAAGAAGTCCTACACAAACTCCTCACCACTTGGTGGCGGTATAGTGCAACAAATAGCTCTTTGTCAACCAGCATTAGACACGAGCAAGAAGCAGCAGCAGGAGACACTTCCTGCACTGATGTTAAGAGCATTATATTTCCAAATATTAATGGCTTGACAGTAAATAAGTGTGCTGGAAGTGAACAAACTGAAGCTCAACATGAACTACGTACCAGGGACCGCTAGCCTCATTGACGACATCGATAGTAAGCTGGAAGCATCGGCTCCCCTTTCATGATCACAAAACATTCATTGGAAGAGTTATTTTCTACTGAGACTTTAAATACCCATATTTAAAACATATATAATTTAAATTAATGGTGTTTATGTCTGGTTTTACTTTGCAGAAAAGCACCTGGTGCTGCTCCGAGATGGCAGAACTCTGATTGGTTACCTCAGAAGCATCGATCAGTTTGGTACAGCCTCTTAAAAATCAATGAAATTAACCATTTATTAAAAATAGTTTGATTTTCACAGGAAGTTTATGGTTTTAGTTGTTTCTTTCATGCATCCTGTTTCCGTTTCTCAGCCAATTTAGTGTTTCACCAGACGGTGGAGCGAATCCACGTGGGGAAAAAGTTTGGCGACATCCCGAGAGGAATTTTCATCGTGAGAGGAGAAAATGTGGTGCTGCTTGGAGAGATGGTCAGTATGACATTCTCACTCTGCGTTTGATATTGAAAGGAGGGAAATAAGAGTTCAGCAGCTCCTCTACATGGCTAATACTGCTGTGTTTCATTAAATACAAGGAGCCCAGTCAGTCAAATCACTTTTTTTATTTAAGTTGATGAAAATTAAGTGGTCATATTTCAAAATATAAATGTAAGAGTGCTAATATTCTTGACTATCAGAAAATACACTGAATTATTTAAGTTTTTGGTTGCACCTGAGCAACCTGAGTTACTTAAGTAGAAGTAAAAAACAGAAGCCACTATATGAATTGAAAGCTCAATCTTTCGACTATTTTTAAATATTCTTTCAGATATGGCCAAGGATGAGGGAGGTCTAATTGGTCTCCATCTCCTGATCTGATGCTTTCGCCTGTGTCCGACCTTTCAGACATTTCAACATCTTTTTCTGAATCCAACATTTTAGCATGGCATAGACCAGGCATTTCCAAAAGTCGGTCCTTGAGGGCCACTGTCCCGCAGGTTTTAGAAGTTTCCCTGCTTTAGCACAGCTGATTTACATTGATAGTTGATTAACAGGCTTTTGCTGAACTGCAGTCATCAGAATCAGCTGTGCTAGAGCAGAGAAACCTCTAAAACCTGCAGGACAGCGGCCCTCCAGGACTGACTTTGGGGATGCCTGGCATAGACAATTCACGTTTGAAGAACACCTGCTTGCATCTAATGATTTCCTTTAGCTAACCAATGAATGTTTGTGTTATATGACTCATCCAAATACACTAGTTTTCACTAGATGTGAATGGCGCCAATGATCTGCATTGGGTGGCGCACATGACGTGAAATACATTTTTATAAACTTTAAACCGAAGCCAAGAGTAACGAGTAACGTTTGTTTTAAAAATGTAAGGAATAGAAAGTACAGATACTTGTGTGAAAATGTAATGAGTAGAAGTCAAAAATAGGAGGAAAAATAAGAAATGGAGTAAAGTATAAATACCTAGAAAGTGTACTTAAGTACAGTAACAAACTATTTGTATTTCATTACTTGACACCTCTGCACCTGATGGTTATTTAGCAAATCAATTAATCTGTCTGTTTATTTAATTTCTATTCAGTTAATCCATTAATAATCAGATAGCCAAAGGTTCCTTAAAATTAAACAAGCTTAAACTAGAACTTTTCCACTTGAGGAGTTCTGGATAGAGCATATTGACAGCAGGGCTAAAACGATCGGATCATTATTAATCGTTTATTGAAAATAATCAACTAATTTAGTAATCGATTAATCATTAAATGTAGTATACAGACTCTAAAATGTGCCTTTAGCTGACAGAGCGGCTCACTTAGAGCAGTAAATAAACCAAAATTGTAAAAAAAAAAAAAAAAAAAAAGTGTAAATGTTTTGTTCTCGCCTGTCAATATGCACTATGTGGAAAAGCTTCATTTTCACTTGGTTTAATTTTGCAAAAAGTTTTTTTTAAAGGAACCTTTTGCTGTCCGATTATTAATTGTAAAAAAATAATTGACAGATTCATGGATTTGCAAAATAATCGTCAGAATAGTCAGTTACAGCCCGTAATTGACAGATGAAAACAATTTTTTTTTAATCTCGAATGCAAAATGTTTAAATGTTTTTTTTTTCCACAATTTTTGCTATAATTACTGCTCTAAGTGGGTTGCTCTGTAAGCTAAAGGCGTGTTTTAGAGTCTCTATACTCCATCTAAGGATTAATCGATTACTAAATTAGTTGATGATAATTTCAATCTTAAAATAGTCTTAAGAGGAAACGGAGATTTATAAACGGAATTGAAAAACCTTTTTGTGTTTTTCTTTTTTTTTTTTTTGGTTGCCAAAATTATAATTTTCACATCAGTGAACTTTAAAATTAAAGTTTTACCATGATCATTTATGTATATTTTTTTTAAATTAAGGCAGGTATTTCAGATTAAATTCAATTATTTTTATATCTCCACCAGGTAAGCTTTGATATTATTTATTTCAGTTTTCCAGATATACGACTTAAGATATTTCTCTTATAGTTCATTATGTGTAGAGTATCATAAAAAGAGTTTCAAAAGGTTTAATCTAAAGCATCCCAATGAATACCGGTTTTGTTGGACCAACACTTTTACACATTGACCTGCAAATTCAGGAAAAAGGAAAAGGGGAAAAAATGGTGTTGGGTGACATCCTGGGTATTTTCTCCTTCTCTTCAGGAGCTCTTAAAGGCACACTATGCAACATTTTCCAGTTAATTAATGTGTTCCATAACGTTTTGGATGATTAAATGAGTCATTTCAGGTTGAACAAAGGTATTCTCGGCCGCCCTGGTGATCTGTGGGGGAAATACTGCACTTGCAATTGCAGGAGCACCGACCCGCACCCACAGGCTCAGAAGTCTCGCGAGAGTCGGTCTGGCTTTACGGCGATAACTGCTACACGCCCCAGTTAAAAGCATGCTCGTTGCTAGCACAGTGGCAATCTTTGTGCAGTCATTCGTTGCATTCGCCTGTCTGCTAAGCTCAAAACAACCCCGCCTGGCTTGACGGAGAAACCAGGAGAACAGCTGTGCATATTTACGACAGTGCACTTTTACTTTTGCCCTCTGGGGGGAGCCTCGCTGGAAAATCAACACCGGTTGCATAGTGTACCTTTAAAGCGGCCTTTTTGGGGGGTTTTTTGTAGAAAAATAAAATTCTGTTTGACACCGTTTCATGTTATAATTTAGTTGAAAAATTGCAGCTATAGTTTCGTATACATTCATTTTTTAATGTATATAATATTTAAAAAAACTGCGATATGCATAAATAAGCATAATGCAATACGTTTTTTTTATTTTTATTTTTTTTTTAACCAAAGATAGCTTCCTGTTTTCCAACATGTTTCCACGTAAAATTCATGGTTTACTTTTGGTGTGTTGATGGTTTCATCATAATTCTGTTACCGATTCCTTCTTACTTTAAAACATAGTGGAAAAACAAAACGGCAAAAAAGAGGAAACTTTTAAAAACAGCAAATGGTTGAGATTAATTCTAATCTTTGGTATGCTGACCCGCACGCTTAGGCGTTACCCCACACTGCAGAGACAGTCGACCTCCATGGATAACACACAGAGATGAGTCATTGAGTCAAACTCCTGTCTCTCTGTAAACATACATCATGTAATTAGTCCAAAATTGTGCTGGCATTAGTACAGCGTGTTCTATTACAGTGACATCAGGCTGCTTTTTATGACCGTCTATGTTTGTAGGATTAGCATTTTAGCAGCCCTGGTAAAGATATGTAAAAAGCCTTAAAATCAATTTGTATTTACTATTTTTATTGCAGTCATATGATCTCTAAACTCTAAAATTGTAGAATATGTTACCTGTTTTAGTACATTGATTCAGTGCGGCTTTCATCCTAGACTGAGAAACATTTGTTTGTTTTGAGATAATCACAATTTTCACTCGGGAAAAATTCCTTTAAGAGTAAGTAAAGTATTTATTTTTTACCCTTAGCTTTTTTTATTTTGATCAGGTGTCAAAGATCACTCTTTTTCTTTAATGTCAAAATAATCAATTATTACATATAATGGCGTATATATTTTGTTATTCAAAGTGGGAAAGAGGGAAAAAAAACATGCTTTTTAAGTGATACAGATGTTAGTTTGTCTTCATAGATCTGAAAATATCTATAAGAAAAAAACTATTTTGGGCTAAAAATTAGGAAGATGCAAAATCAGAAAAGCTCATGGTAGATCAGGAAAACTGGTTGTCTGGGAATTCCACTGGAGGGCCATCTTTTAATCATTTATTTTACAAAAACGAAAATTTACATGTTGTGTTTGTACAATATAGATAAATTATTTGCCTATGAGTACCAGAGCCGTTTACTCCACAAAAATGATATCCAAAGATGGGTTCCTAATAGCAAAATTTATTAAAATGAAATAAATACTGGATCTGGCATGAAAGGATTTAGGCCTCTTTTTATAATAGTAAAGTGTTAGAACAGTTGGGTTATATGCATGCATAGGAGAAACTGTTAAAACCAGAACCCAATGGGCTCTATGCACAACTCCACTATGTCCTGAATTTGAGGCAGCTCTTTGTTTCCTGTCTTTAATTAATGGATGGACTGATTAATCCACATGTGTCTGGATTAATCAATTCATCCAGTTGAAAAAGACAGGAAACAAAAGAGCTGCCTTTAGTTCAGGGAGTAGTGCATTTGTGCTCATTGTGGAAGGTCTGAGCATTTCTAAGCAACGGATACAAAGCAGCAACCCAGGGAAGCAATAGGCCCATAAGTGGTATTCAGTTCATTTTTGTAGGCTTTCTTCTCTTCCAGAAGCTGCTAAAAAAAAAAAAAAAAATATATATATATATATATATATATATATATATATGAAATTCGAAAAGTAAAATTCTTGTATTTCACAACAGATCTCAATATAATTTTGTCATCGAGTCTCTGAACAGGAGAACGATCCAATACACCTGGGCAAACAACTCATCAATGAATCAGGAGATACAAAAATCATCCAATCAGTCACCAACCCATAAAAAAAAACGTAAAAAAGCAAATCATGCTGCGTTGGTGAGCAGAGAGTAAGAAAGAGGACCCTGAAGTCTGTTGACTTAAAGATATGCAAAGAGGAATAATGAAAATGTATCTGATTCCTTCAATTAATGTCTTAAAGAAGTTTTACACAGTATAACCAGCAGGGGGCGCTAATAAGTAAAAGTTTAAGCTTTTATTTTAGGTTTATGCTGCTCTAATAAGATTCATCCATTTTTAATGACTTTTACACATCCTAATAAGCGGTTTTGGCAAACGTGGAGGCTGTTTTTACAGGTCCAGTTCAATGTATTGGCTGTTTACGCCTAGGATCAAAGGTATGAATGTGGTATAAACGTTATCATTCCTTTAAGTTTGGCTGATCGTTCAGTCCATTTTCAGTTTAGCACCACTCCTTATTACTGATTAAAAACACGGATCAGTGGTGGTGATGTCGATTATTGGCAACACCCATTTATGAAATCTGAGATGTCAAGCAGTTGGGAGCAATTTTTTAAAGAAAATAACTTTTAGCGGGTACTCTGCAAAGCCGCTTGTTTAATAAATAAAGCAGAGTTAAAACCTGGGGCTTTGTCTCCCTGCAGGACGTGGACAAACCCTGTGACACCATCCTGCAGCAGGTCTCCATTGAGGAGATCCTGGAGGAGCAGCGGCTGCAGCAGCAGGCCAAACAGGAGACAGAAAAAGTGAAGATGCAGGTCCTGAAGGATCGAGGCCTATCCATTCCCAAAACGGATAATTTGGACGAGTACTAAAACAGCCTTTTTTTTTTTTTTTTTTTTTTCCGTCTCTTGTAAACCTCTCTCCGTTTGTATCGGACTGATAACTTGTACTTTTGATCCGATTGTGTTGTGTTTTGGGTTCTTTGTGCAGATCTGTCATTTTGGATCCATTTACTGTACTGGTCAGATTTATTTTCAAGTATTTTGAGAAAAACAAATGTTTGCCGGCTTTTCAAGATCATATAAGCAAAGTATAAAAATGTATTTTTTTCTGAATTACTGGTAGTAGTTTTAAGTTTACAAAAGCACTTTTTATTTTGTCAGAATGTGATGAGCTATCATGTTTAAGGATGTCTGCTCATGACGAGCACTACTCAAATAAAAGAATTAGTTTGTCATTATCAGAGCTGATATTACATTTCTCTATATTGTATTTATTTATAGAACATCTCATCTTATGACTTGATAGCATAACAAACTGGATGTACCCTTCAGGTTGCAGAGTTACTACCTTTATTGGACTACAAACAAAAGGCATCATTCACTATGGTAATTGGATTAAAGGGTATCGGTGGATCAGACAGCCTGTGTCCTGTTAGAGATCAGGGCGCGTCCGGACTGATTGATCTTATCTGCCCTCGACAGTCAATAATAATTCCGATAATTATTTAGACTGATGATGATCATGAATCCGAGCTGCTGTAAGGGAGACCGCTGTAAAACCAATTACTGCCGCTGCCACATGGACTTGCCTTCTTCCGCTGTTCGATATATTTAATGACATCAGTATAACTTGTTTCAATGGGGGGGACAGTTTCCTTGGGGATTCCAAGCAGGTTCATGTCATCTGGACTCTGAAATGAAAGCTATCAAATCTGCATAAAATAACAGGCTTCTACAAAATCTGTTCAATAGAAAGGAAAAACAGTTTTTATTTTTTCAGATCCTGATCAGCATCTTAAATTTATACTTTGGCGTTTGTACAGTTGTCTTCATTTTAGTTCCTTTTTTCTATCCACTTCCTGCAGGTTATGCGCAGTGCTGTGCTCTAATTCAGTGTACCTGCATCTAATGGCTGGAGAAGTAACATCTTTTAGGGCACTAAAGGATGCTGTCCAGCCAAAACCTAACATATGTTAACATGGAATTATAGTAAGGTTTGAGATTAGGAAAGATGTCCACCAGGATCTGTTTAGAAAGATGGGCTAATCTAAAGAGCTGGGTTTAACAGACCTCAGCAGTATGATGCTCTGCAAGTCTTGCTAATAATTCATTTTGATTTGTGTTGAGGCAGATGGACATCTAATGGCTGCAGGAAGTGGTTTGAAGCTTTTTAGAGCTGCTTCATACGGATATAACGTTTTGTGAGACGCTGGATGCCAGTTCTGACTTGAGCCCCAACCTGTCTGCTGTGTTTATGTTACTAAGGAACCCTATGAGATCTTCAAAGGAAATATAGATTTTATAGAAGGTTAAATTACACAGGATATGTGAAGAAGAGAGATACAGTAAGGGAGCACGTCTTTGGTTTATATGTAAGAGATTAAAATAATTATAGATATTTTTCTAATTTACAGCTCTGTTCTTTTCTGCTTTGTGTTGATTTAACACTTAAGATTATAATACATTACATTTAAAATTTTAGCTATAAAGAAAAAAGCAAATAAGAATCTTAAGATGATTTTTGTATTAATGCAAGAATGTAGTTCAAATTTCAATGTAAAATTATTTTACAGATTATTTGAACTAAATCTATTCAGATAGCTTTAAAGCCCCATCCCCGTTAAGACCAGGCTAAAACTGTAGCCTGACATGTGAAACCAACAAAGGAAATAGCAGGAAGTCATGGCTGAAAGCCCCTGGTTCTTCATCATTCCTTTATGTCTTCAGAAATTACATTTCAAAAGATCAATAAAAGTTTTAACAAACCAATATGAGAGGAAAATGACTCCTTATCACTTAGCTGTTTTTCATTTGACGTAATCCATCAAACGCATGTAGTCGATAGAGCGATATACATTAAACCAAAAATTTTGGGTGTTTTTGGTCAACGCATCACTACCATCTCTACTGGGAAAACTCGTTATTCCTCCCTGTTTGAAAAAACAAAGTTTAAAAATATGTTTTATTTGCTCTGAAATGTTTTTTCTGGGTTCAATTTTAGGTTGAGGAAAATAGCCTCAGACCATCTTTACATGTTCTTTCCTAAACCCTAATTTGCAGTGAATTATTTATATCTTTTTTAAATTACAATAAAATGAATCTCTTAATTTGACCAGTATGCCAAGCCTGCCTACGGTCCAGTAGTAGAAAAATGGAAATTCTTTAAAGTTTTTAACCAATCCACAGAACATGCAGATCATTAGTTCCATGAGCTTTTCAATATGGCCGACCCTGCAGAGGACAGAGAAAGGAGCTAATCGGAGCCCCTGGCTTCTGTCCAGGGTTTGTTTCAAACTGCTGCACAGCTTTCTGCATATTTTTAACAATTTATCCTCCAGTCAACTAGGTGATAAATAATTTTTTGCTCCATTATTGGAAATAAACAAAACAGGTAACAATAAGCTATAAAAATTAATCTGATTTATTAGTCAAATTAAGCTACATTATACATACATAACTTACTGATTGTTCTCATCAAACGCTGCGCTGAGGCTGCAGACTTGCCTCCGGTACCCAGACTTTGTAGAATGAGAGGCAGATATTTCAATCACCTCCCAATGTTTGCTGGTGAGGAACACTCAATCTCAACTATTTACACACTCAAAACATTCATTTTGATCTTTTGCACTAGATGATTTTTCTAAGAAATTTAATTTTAATATGGTTTTCTTTATCAGCTGTAAAACAGTGCTGTGTGTGATTAACCTATGATTTATACCCGGTTAGCTTTGTTCATAGTTGTCACTGCCATAATTTTGCATTGCATGGATTTAACATGGCTTGAGAAATTTCTCCTCAAAGATGTTGGTCTATATTGATATGATCACATCAGACATTTTCTGCTAATCTTTTCTCAGCACATCAACCACATCTAAAATGACAGATGTAGTGAGCGCTAAATGCACAGCCCTTTAAAATAACCACTAGGATAACAGCTTTACAATAAGTAAAAGAAAAGAAAAATAACAAGGATTTAAAATGCATTGGGAATATAAGCAACAGAAAAATAAAAAAGAAAGTGATGTATAAAAAAAATGTTGAAGAGACCAGTTTAAGGTGATTTGAACTTTTTGTGTATGATCCTGTCGAGGGACCAAAACCAGGCCAACAATTACCTTAATGACTCTCCTTTTCAGACGCATAGGCCAGTATCGGGTTTTGCAGGCCAACAAAGACCTCAACGACTCCCTATTACTAAGGGGTGGACCTGTTCTTCTGTTTCAATTTGCATGTTTTCTGAGACTTAGATTTTATTTGTCATGTTGTACACACAAGTGTAAACAAAAAGAAATTTCATTAAATATAGCTCTCTAGACTATTTCATTTTTTTTAGAGTGCAGCCTTGATAAGATAAGCAGCAGTGATACAAACATTGTGATGAAAAAAAGTGATGTAAACATATGACTGTATAGTTACAGTTCTAACATTCATTTTTTTTTTTTATAACCCATTTTACATAGCATTCAGCAGTCTAATGGCAGTGGGGAAGAAACTGTTCTGGAATCTGCTGGACCTGCATCGGATGCTTTGAAGCCTCTTCCCAGAGGGCAGCAGGGAGAACAGTCCATGGTGGGGGTGTGAGGGGCCATTTATGATGTTACAGGCTCGGGACACGCAGCGCTTGGATGAAATGTCTTTAATAGAGGGAAGAGGAGCCCTGATGATCCTCTCTGCTGTCCTCACCACTATTCTCACTTTCTTCCAGTCTGAGGTGCTGCAGCCTCCACACCAAACAGTGAGACAGCTGGTCAGAACGCTCTCTATGGTGCTTCTGTAGAAGGTGGCGAGGATGGGTGGGGGCAGGTGGGCTCTCCTCATCCTCTGCAGGAAGTACAAGAGCTTTTGTGCCCTTTTGACCAGTGAGGTAGTGTTTACAGTCCAGGTGAGGGTATCTGTGATGTGCACCCCCAGGAATTTGGTGCTGCTGACCACCTCTACAGCTGAGCTGTTGATGACCAGTGGAGCGTGGTTAGACCGGTTCTTCTTCGTCTTCTCCACGTTCAGTATCAGGCTGTTATCTTTGCACCTATCCACCAGCTGCTCCACCTCTTCTCTGTTGTTCTGGTCGTTGTCGTCACTGATGAGGCCCACCACCACTAAGCCATAACAAGGCTTTGTTAGGCTACTCTATAAAGCTTGGAACTCAATGCAGCGTCTTCAAAATTGGAAAACTAGTCCAGTGGTTTGTTTTGTAACTTTTAAAAAAAACATTTTTGGGAAAAACATTATAGGGAGTTAACGAGATGAGAATATAAAGATCAAAACTAAACTAGAAAGCTAAACATTGAACAAAAATAAACAATGGAAATGAACTTATGGCAAAACCTGAATAGACACAATAAACAAAATAATGAAAAACCTAGTAAAAACCAAAAACATGTGTTAAAATCTTGAGATATATTTTATTATCTCTTCTGTTAAAGATAGGCTTTGTGTATGCACCTTGATGCTCTTTCTCTCTGATTCTTTTCCCTGAAAAGAGATCACTTCATAACTTATATGTATTAAATAACCAGGAGGCATGACAACAGATTCTGATAGAAATTGTAATCTTACTCAGATCAGAGAAGTTGCTTAGAGTTTACAGAAGGCAGCTGCTCACCTCTCAGGAAGTGGTTCCAATTAACAGTTAAAAAGGCATTTTATACATCTCCAGTCTGCCACATCATCTTATTTTATATCATACACGTTAGCAGATGATTAGACATCCATGACTCAAGCCTTATAAAAATATTACACTTTGTTCTTAGATGTAGGATACCGCTCTCATTCCATTTCCAAATCTTTGCCACTTACAGAATAAAGATTATAACTGTATATCCAAACAGATGAACTGTCTGAATTAGATAAAAACATTAGTTCTGACCAGTGACGTGCGGTGAGGTTCATAGCTGGTGAGGCACTGACGTCATCAGAATCAGATTTGCAAATAGATGCATAGATTGACAGCAGTTTACAGGTTATGTTTCACTTCTGCATCCTTACACATACAAACTGTAGCTCACAAAACACACATTTCCTTAAAAAACAAAACAAAATAAATGTTATTACTGTCTTACCTTTACTTATAAATGAATAGAAGTCCTCCTTATCTTCCTTCAGTTTTAAAAGTCTCTCTGTCTCAATGGAGATCACTGCCAGGGAAGAAAGCCTTCCTTGATCCGTCCTGTTCCTGCCTTATGTTTTCAGTCTCTTGAGCACCCCCTGCCATGAGGCAAGAGAACTGCCTGCCTCACCTCGAACTTGTTCTCTGCCGTTTATAATCGCTCATTACACGAAACACGTTACACAAACACAGTTGGTGACAAAAAGCTCTGTACATTATATACATAAGCCAAATTATTAGAAATAAGTTCACATATTACATTTGTTTAAACCATTTTATTGACGCCGTACAGCAACATGCTCTCTCCGCTTTGCAGCCAGCGCAGAGCCAGGGGTTGCGCAATCCAAGGTGAGGCAGAGCTCGCTGCTGCCTCACCGGCATCGCTTCCAAGCATTTGAATGGGAAAATAAGAAAATTCAGCGATTTTGAACAAATAAAAATCGAAATTGGTGAAGCTACATGAAAAATGAATATTTTTTAGTACAAACCACCGGATGAATATAACAATTTAAATTACTTTATGATTATATATTTTCTTTCTTTCCATGATGGCTGGTGAGGCACTGCCTCACCTGCCTCCCCTGACCGCACGTCACTGGTTCTGACACACAACAGGCAGCCAATACCAAGGTGTAATAAACTCACATCATCAATGATAATTATCCTAACACTTCCCAGTTCAATTGCTGCAATAAAGACATTTTTAGATGGTATATGAAAATACAGAAATACATTTGTGCTTTTGAATTTATTCTAAAAAATAAATAAAAATCAACAAAGTGGAGTACTTTTATTTTGGTGCGTAGCTTTGGTGGCTGTGAAAAGCTCAGCTTGACGCAGCTGTGTAGCAGAAAGGCCCAGCCTCCCCTGATTACGCACCAACAGGGGAGGAGGGGGCAGGCTGATGTCCTCTCTGGTGCGCTCATCCAACCTCTGCCGTTGTAAAGCTGCTGTTACCCTGCTGTAAGGATCCGCCGAGATAAAACTCCCCACTTATTTCCATCGAGATCGTCCAAGTTGATCATTTTCCGCTTTGGGGACACATTTCACACCCGTATTACGCATGGAATGGTTTTGGGGGGATTGGAGTAGAAATGCAGCGCCGCACGTCCAGCCCACAACAAGAACCATGCCCAACTTACATTGCAAGCAAATCTATGACATCCTGTTTTATCGTTTACGACTTTGATATGAGAGAAATCTGCTCGGATCTCGACGAAGAGTGAAAGAAAGGATCCCGGCGCGCCGGCTGAAGGACGCTGTTTTCCGCCGCAGAAGCTCCAGAAACCCAACTACACCCCCTCCCCTCAGCATTTAGGATTTTCCTCTTTTTGATGGAGCTGGAGAACATAGTAGCCAACACTGTACTACTTAAAGCCAGAGAGGGTAAGTTGAAGCCGTACAGAAGCTCTAGGTGCAAACAGCAGACAGGCCTATGCAGGCTTTGGGACATTTTGCGCTCAGTATGCAGAAAAGGTGGGAATGATCGCAGAGATGACGGCAGCCTGCGGATTGTAGGCTCAGGTAAACCCTTAGGATGCAGCAGAGAGAGAGGGGGGGTGCTTATGCAATGCATAACAGACAACATCAGCACACAGTCAGGATATGATCCTCTTGAACCTCTAATCATGCTCAAGGATTGATTTTATTCCTCTTGATTTTGACAGATCTGGTGCGCCCCCTGCCCTCCCCCATTACCATATGTGAGGTGGGGTAGGGGTGTCTGCCTCCCACATCCGCTTTCTATGTCTGTGCAAATGAAAGCGCTCTTTCGCAACGCCTCTGAGCGATGAAGCACGTATTGAATCATGGAAATAACTTCTTTCTGCATGGGGGGACACATGGCTGTAGGCTGGATGGTGATCTGATGACGTATTGAAATCTATGCGAGGGGCCTGCAAGGATAGGCTCTGGCTGTCAGAGTGGAAATAGTCAAATATATGCAGCTTTAACAGGTCTGAGATGTTACCAGGGTCCTTTATATCCTCTTTGGACAAGGCAGGCTTTATTCTGGACAAGGGGTGTGAATCTTCTCTTTTGGAGGGATTTGCTTTTACACTTTTATTGTGCAGTGATCTAACTGTTCACCTCCTCTATTGATGGCTGACATCAGCTTTAAAACCATGACTTCCCTCCTCTCTTCTTTACTGGGATGGATTTTGCAATGAGATCACAAACATGGAAATATAAACCAAATATTTAAGATCTAAAAAGGCAGGTTGTCTATATATTTAGATATGTGATTACATTTTTTTTTTCTCAAAATGCTTCATTCATTTAAAATTAAACACCAACACATTCTTAAATCCAGCCTAAAGAAATGTTTAATGGTGTGAATCTACTTCTGTTCAACAGGTCCGTAACTATTTTATATCAGAAGAGCGTCATGTTTTGAAAATTTACCTCAATGGGGAGAAATGTTAACACTTAAGACATGATCTGTGAGAGGAATAAAACGGATAGAGGTTTTTGGCGAAACTCTATTCAGTTTGTTTATATAGCAGAAATTCACAACACGTGTCATTTCAAGGCACTTTACAGAGACAATTTAATCAGATCATACAGTCAAATTGATTAAAAGTTTTCTATCTTCTATCTCTATCACACTAAGAAGGCAAGAAGAAGGAACTATTTAGCCTTTGGCTCGAAACCGCCACTCAGCTTCAGTGCATCAGCCCTACAGTGGAACACGGGGGTGCCAGCATCATGATAGGGGGAATGCTTTTTTAGCAGCAAAGGCAGTGGAGCTGATCAGATTTGATGTCACCTTTGATTGAGGTAAATAGCAAGCCATATTGGAGAAAAAACTTGAGGTTCATTTTCCAGCAGGACAGCTACCCCCACACATATGGAGCTATAGTAGATCCATTTAGTTCAATTCAATAACACTTCATGGTTCCCAAAAGGGAAATGAAATAAAATGTAAGCATTACTGTATGTTAGAAAGGGGAGTGGCGGCCTAGTGGTTAGGGCATGGAATCCAGAGGTTCTGAGTTTAAGCCCCACACCCACGGACTGCCACTCTGGGTCCCTGAGCAAGACCCTTAACCCCACACTGCTCCTTGGGCACCGCACAATGGCAGCCCACTGCTCCCCAAGGGGATGGGTTAAATGTAGAGAGTTCATTTCGTTGCTCTGTCCTAGTCACAGTGAAATGACAATAAAAAGCTTAAAGGTATAGAAATCATTAGTAAAACTTTGGTAAGGCTTAAGAGGTCGGTTTTCACTGATGCCAGTTGTGCAAACCGGCTATAGACCCTTATTATAAAAGTAGTATTTTTCTTCTAAACTTTAGTTATAATAAGACACTTGAGAGGAACAATATTTATAAATTGTGATATTTGCTTCTGGAGGCTGAAACCAACTAATGGGCTTAGAAGCTTCTGAAAACATCTGGGAATGACCATGGCTTTTCCAAAGAAGCGTTTTAAATTCGACTCTGCTGAATGGATCACTCATAACAAGTATGTTGAGGCAAAGCAAGTAATGGGTGCAGCCTATTCTTTGCCCAAACGATGAATGGGCCATTCAATTTGTTATCTGAACATAATTTGAATGAAATGTTTGCTCTGTTTTGGAGCCACATGTTGCTATTTAAATTTCTCATGGCCGTCCTTACTTGTTTTCTGAAGAACAGGGTTAAACAAAATTTTCATGTGGTGTAACATCATTTAGTTCACCGGCCCAAGAGTCTTTTCTGAGTCAAACCCACAAAATTTGTATGATTCTTAAAGGGAGATTTCTGCGATAGACCGGCACAAAGTATTTGTGAAACGCTGAGAAAAGATAAACCGGTTTAGTGCATTTTTTATTTAGGTCAAATGCATCAATGCTGCAAAAGCACACTTTGAAGTTAAGTTTTAGATTTTAACACATCCAGACGATGTAACTAGGGCTGCAACTAAAATAATTTTGCAAATCAATGAATCTGTTGATAATTTTTTCGATTAATCAATTAATAGTCTGATAGCCAAAGATTCCTTAAAGAAGGATTTAAAAAAAAATTAAACCAGGTAAAACTTTTCCAAATTTGGAGTTCTGGATAGAGCATATAGACAGGCGAAATTTTTATTTTTTTTTATCTTAAATGAAAAATGTTTATGTAATTTTTGCAATCTTGGTGAAATTACTGCAATAAGTGGGTTGCTCTGTCAGCTAAAGGCATGTTTTAGACTCTTTATAGTTCAGCTAACAATTAAATGATTAATAAATTCATTTGCGATTGTTTGAATAATGGATGATCTTATATAATCAGGTTTATCAGAACATTAGTCTGTAAGTAGTTCCATCCATTGTTCCAACACCTCTTATCTGGTATCTTGTTCTTACCTGACCCTGTTGAAGAAAAGCTTCCCCACAGCATCCTGCTAACATCACAAGGTCACACCATCTGTACGATGAGGTGTGCTAAATCTCCACAGCACACAGCTTTTTCCAACCTATAATATAATTTATTTTTAGGGTTCCACATCAAAGGCAGCAAAATTTAAATACACAAACTTAACATATTTGTATATGTAAATATTGGGTGAGATCCCGACCACATCGTCTTAGTCTTTCTTAAATTTAGATACTTTAGAATGTGTGGTTATAAGTTGATGATGTAATCTGAAGTGAGAGCATCAGTGCTTCTCTTGATAAGAACCTGCAGGCTGTTCACAGTTTCATTTGACAGTGGTCTCAGTTTAGCTACTCAGTGAGACGGGAGCACTTTTTAACAGCTTTCTCACCTAGAGTTAGGACTTGTCTTACTTTCAGATAATGGTATTCTTCGCAGAGATGGCACAGAGTGTTGTGGAAGTTTTGAAGGAATTGCAAAACAAATGACATGTTGTCAGAGGCACATTTGGGTATGCTCATTTTATGTCAGCGAAGCACAACTGGGCCGGGCGAATCAGGCTTCAGGAATTAATGAGAGCAGTTAATGACCCAGCAGATCTCGCTTGTCCCAGCTGCGCTGTCAGGGTTCACTCCGTCTGCATTCTCGCTGAGATGGAAAAAAAAGCAACCTCTCTGAGGCAATATTTGAAGTTTCTGAGCCGCTTTTTTATCAACGTCTCTAGAAATTCTTCTTGGTAAGACTGCCTCAACTGATTTACAGCCGCCCCTGCCTCACTAAAACATGTTGCAGGTTGTTGCGAGTCCATTACTGGCCGAATGGTTTACCAGTGAGAATCATTAGAGGTTTTGTATTACACGACCCAGAGCCAGTGCTCTGCAGATCCTCTGTGTGCTCAGAGCATCTCTTCGTGTGAAAGCATGACAGAGCACACAGGTTCATCGCCGGATCAACGACCTAGAACAGGCCGGAGAATGCAAATGGAGCAAATAGACGCTGTTTATTCTTGATTGTTTATGCAAGATCATCTCAAGCTGGAGCTGAAGGGAGAGGCAAGCTTTTCCTTTCCCAAAAGCCCCCAGCTACGAACAACAGGAAGGCCCAGTTTACACTGCAGCCTGAGCTTGTTTATGCCAGCATCCTCACACATCCCCAATCAGTAAAACAGTGTGAGTGACAGCTATGCACAGAATTAAAAAGCTACTGATATAACCAGCAGAACAGGCGTTCTGTCAAATAAGTGATGCTTCTCAGATCTGCAGTACTGTGAAAAGATACCACCCCCCCTTTTTATCACATTTGAATGTCTCAGATCATGAAGCAGTTATTCACTTCAGACAAAGAAAACTCAAATGAATGTGAAAAGCAGTGTTCAAATGCTGATTTTGTGTAACCTGGCACTATTTGAAGCTATAATCGCCATCATTGTTTAATGGTTATTTACATATAATTAACATCATTGTGGTTTTATTTTACTCACCCACCCTTGATCATTGCCAAGCCCGTAAAAAAGAAACCAAAATCCAAACCATTATGCCAGAGTATGAAGAAATTAAAGGATTATTATGAAAATAAAATCAATAAGTCTTTTTTAAAGATTTGGGACGCTGAGGAACTGTTCAAAAATAAAGAGAATACATGAAATGGAGTTGAAAGTTCCCACCACTAACAAAAGGACTCCAATATCATATTTACAACTCAACAAGAACAAAAGAGAGAAGAACTTTTAACACAGTGAAGGGCTCATATCCCTCAGATAAGAACAGGAATGGAAAAAAAACTACTTTTATAGGAGACTTCAAAAGCCCCAACCCCAGCAGGCCAGAAGAAAACAAATCCCCGTCTCGTATTTGATTAAAAACACTCTCTGAGGCTTTATATTCCAAAGTGTGTGTAGAGTTACGCCCGGCGTAAAACTAAAAGTGTTAAAAAAAAAGAGGGGGATCATACTGACTGTCAAAAATGGCACTAGTGAAGTATTCTGCTGTAATATTTGGATGAATTTTAATAGTTAACTGAACTGTGACTTTTTCCTCTCTACCAGAAAATCCTGAATAAGAATTTCTATGAATTAGTTTTTCTCTAGTGCTGGACAATATATACAGATTTTTAAAATATTAATATATTTTTTTAAAGACATAGATGATGATTCTATAGCTTTTATATTAAAGTTATAGTGGAGGATTTTGGCAACGTTTTGAAAAGACTCGCCCAGTCCACTTAAAAAAAAAAAATGCACATGCACAACCTTGTACCTGCTCCCGAGAGTGAACGCCTATTAAACTCGTGCGAGAGCGTGCACAAGCCCATTTCTCCTCGTGCACGCTCTGTTTAAAAATTGCTCTTTGCATCGCTCATACAAGCTAAATTTCCAAAAGAAGATTTGTAATTTTTCTACTGTCAGACTCGCTATCGGTAAGTTAAAATGCAGGACGGCCTTATGTAAACATATCACAAGATTTATTGACAATTAGGAGGACCAAAGAACATCCTCAACAATACCTTTAAGATGGCCTATAATACAAATGGTTGTAGGTCATTTTTCAGCCATTTCAGACATGAGCTCATGTTTATCTACAGCTGTTTGTTAAAAAAATTTACCTGGGTGACATTTGGGACAAAGCTTCAATTCAGAAGAAAAACATATTGAGATAAACATCTTATATTGCCTTACAATTTAAAAACATTGAGATATTATTCTTGGTCTATATTGTCCTGCCCTATTTTTGACCTACAGCTAAAGGTCCCTATTTGTGACCTTTAGCTGTAGGCCCCTATTTCATTGCTGTATGGGCTTAAAAAAAACCTTTGGCTATATAATAGCACCTTCTTCAGTGATCACTGCGTTACATAAAGCTAAATTGTGTTACACAGCATCGGTTTGATGCAGCCCATAAGCTATTTAATCAAATTGATCGTTATATAACAAACTAAGTGGGCTAGAACTCCATCCTACTGGCAGTCGGTCTCAGCTGAAGCTACTTTACGGATGATGAGTGTAAATGTAGTGAAACGAAACGTCTCCGTCTCTAGCTTGGTCATCCCTGTATCATCTGACCGTTTCCAGTGTGTTCCGGCAGCAGGAAAGGCAGATGTTCTGATCTTTAACACTCTTGAGTTTTGTCAGCTGAGAAAAGAAGACAGCAGATGAAAATAAACTGAAGTTCCTGCAGTTCTGATTGTGGGTCGTTTCTTTTAGCGTTTAGGGCTGACATGTTGCCACAGTGTGGGTTTAATGCCAGTGTATGTTGTAGATTTATGTGTGCCTGTGTTAAAAGATGAGGGGCGTGGGGATGAATTCCTTTGTTTAAATGTAACCTGAACTTAGCCACTGTGACGCAAACAGAAATCAGTGCTGTCGATTCTTAGCTTGGTGTGTGTGTGTGTGTGTGTGTGTGTGTGTATAAGACAGAGAGGGAGAGGCGCTGCCTGCCTGCCACCCCATTCACAACTTTGGTTGGCAGCATTCGTAGATTCCAGAGCAGGCGAGCGAACGTCATTGCCTGTCCCACTGAATGAGAGTAAGGGGGAAAAACTGCACTGCTGCCTTCAGATGCCTTTCCTGAAATGCTGTAACAGATCTGGGGTTATTAAGTTTAGCCAAGTAGACTGAATCCTACTCCCTTGCCTGCAGGCTTTCATCATTTTGGGCTGTTGTTTTCGAATGCTGTCATCACTCTCGAACAATAAAAAGGATCACCGCAAATTATGTTACTTGAAACTGAAACAAGCACAGATGGAACTGAGAGTTTAGTTAAGGATCATAAAAATGCAAGCAGAATTGATTGGTTGGTATTTAATTGACTGTATGGTTGCAGAAGAAAAACGCTCGTATTGAGGGGTTCATATTTAAATAAACACACTGGTTAACTTTACTTAAGGTGTAATGAGTCATACTGGGCTTGGCTGGGTTCATATGAAGCCAGTTTTGCTTTTTTTTTGTAAAAAAGTTAACTTTTAAGCTAAAACAGAGATATCCAGATAGGGAACAAATGCAGGACTAGCCTCTACTCTGCTTTTTTTAAAATCTTTGGTGACATAATGTTCATTTACTTTAAGTTTTTCTTTTTTTACTTGATACAAAGATGCCTTTTTGCTCTTTTTTTCCTTGCATATACTCCAACTTTCTTCACCTATTTTGAATCCAGCTAAAAGCTGTTGTGAACAGTCAGAAAACATGCATTTTAGATGGAATTTCTCCATTGTAGGATTCAAATACTGAAACAAAATAAATGCATTTGGTGAAAATGCATATAATTAACAAACACAAAGTCATGAATTTGTTAAAAAGAATATTTTTCCCTTTTTTTAAATTACAATCTGACATTGGCACAATTCAGATTCAGCCTTCAGGGTCAGAACCTTTGACTTTATTTAATACTGAAAGCTTTTTGGTCAATGTCTCTTCCATCTTTCAAGATTGTTTAAGCTGAACAAGAACTATTAAATAGTTTATGAGAACATCAACCTTTGAGTCATGAAACATTGCTTATTGCAATTAGGTAGGGCTGCAACTAAGGATTCTTTTCCAGATTGATCCGTTGATAATTTTTTTGATTAATCGATTAATAATCCGATAGCCAAAGGTTCATTAAAGAAGACTCTTTATAAAATTAAACCAAGTGAAACTAAAACTTTTCCACTAGAGGAGTTCAGGTTAGAGCATATTGACAGACGGAATTTTTTTTTTTATCTTAAAGATAAAATATTTATTTATTATTAGACAATTTTAGTATAATTACTGGTGCTCCTTTGGCTAAAGGTACGTTTTAGCGTCTCAATACTCCAGTTAATTATCTAGGTATCAATCGATTACTAAATTAGATGATGATTATCTTTAAAAAATCTATTAATCATGATTAATCTGATTGTTTCAGCCCTAGAATTAGGTCTGAACTTTGACTAGGCCATTTTATCATGATATATGCTTTGATTTAAAGCATTCTGCAGCATAAGGTGGTGCAGCGAGGGTGACGTGAGATGGTAGTGTTCTGTCACAGATAGTGTTTTGCAATTAGACTATAAAGTTCAGTTTTGGTCAAGTTTGCCCAGAAAACTTTTTTTATGGTTTGAAATAGTCTGCAAACAAGATGGCTTACTGGTTTCTTTCAACAATGACCATTAATTTTCAACCTTTCATGAAGGCCATATTAGTGGATTTCACAATTAAGATTCGTCCAGATCCACTTATGTTCCATGGACCTGAAGACAAATGCGCAATACAATTTTCAGATTGTGCTTTAAAGACAAAAAAAATCCTATTTTTTCTTTCTGGTTTTAACATGAAAAGGCTGATTTTGCATAGAACTGTAAACAACCACAATCTTGTGCCTAAATCACGGTGCATTTAACCTGTTTGCCTGTACCCGTGACTTCCTTCAGCCACGTCCTGATTGTGATCACAGTAAACAAAGAAGGTAGTCAGACACATGAGGAAATAGAGAGCGCCAATTCTGACTTTTTTGAGATGACTGTCAAAGCCTGCTGCTCCAGATTTGATTCAGAAACTGGGACCAAGTACAAATCCAGACCTTTCAGATTTTAATCAAGTGTTATCTTAAGATCATCAAAGAGCCGGAAATGTTAGCCTGTAGTTCCATATCCAAATTAGATGGTGTTCTGTTTGAGGACATTGTTGTCATGCATCCGCCCTGCATGACACAATATTCAGATTAGTGCAAGCTAACTGATTAGTGCTTCTAATGAGGTGTGTCCAAAAAAACAGCCATGCGTCCGTATCTCAGTATCTCGCTACTGTGGAGAGAGGGGTGGGCTGGTGGGCTAGGAGTTGCTTCATCATGTGAGGCCAAAGCGAGTCTAAACAGGCTTGAGTGCGCTTGCTTTTGTCACGGCAAACAGAAACCCAGTGAAACGAGCCGGGGACACCCGCTGGCACTCAGTGCATTTAAGGCTGCTGTGTTGATCTTATACATGTCGCCTGATCCTCCACTTGCCTGCCCATTGGTAATATGAGTATGAATCACACACAATGGGCTTCTTGTTTGTGTTGTCACACCCAAAGTTTTTTTTTTCTGCTTTAAATTAAAAACCTGAATAAAGGTGGGGGGATGCTAATATGCAACAAATGTCCATGATGCTGCTCAGGGAAGGGAAAAAAAAAGAACTTAATTCAATGTTTGATCTAAAAGGCAATTCTTTCCTACACACCTCATTTGTTTCTCCATTTCTCTAAAAGGATGTTCCGGTTTATTAATGAACTTTAGTTCTTTATGGCTTTTACATCCTCACAACCCTTATCAGGACACTTAGACTGAGTTATTTTACCTACCCCATTGTTGCAGAAGTGTTTATGATCACCACGTGACCATTTTATGGCGTAATATAACTAGCCAGGGAGTTTGATTGAGATATAACCATCTGTAGCATGTTGTGAGCAAGTGAATCCTCACAATGCTGTCCTGGGGTATATTTAGAGGATACCTTTATATGCAGGAGGAAGATTATCAGCTGTTAATTTAAGTAACTTTTGTGTTTAGGATTGGAGAAAAGTATGATTTTTGCTTTATCTATTGTGCATTTTACTATTCCTCTAAATTAAATAGGAGACCAAATTTAAAAGAATTTTAATTTTCTTTTTCCTTTGGATACATAATGTGTGATACTCAGAGGTCTGTTTCCCCCAGCCTGTCTTTAAAAGACAAAAGACAAGTGAAGTGTTGCGACCAGGTAAGGCAAATAGATGTAAGCTGAGCTTCTTAAGCCAGGGAATAATTACAACACACACATTTCTACTCTAAAGCTGCTCGTACTCTGTGTACAGTCAGAGTAATAATTAACTGGTCTAAAACAACTGGAAACATGTCAAGACAAGCATCCAGTTTATCTTTCCACCCTCAGGGAGCAAGATGGGTTTGGATGTAAGTAAATCTTAAAGTTTTACTCTTGGAAAAACTGCAACAAGCATATCATCGCCATATCAAACAGCAGATGTTATCAGCTAACTGGTTGTTTTGGAGGCATGCTAGAAAAAAAATGCCTTACTATCATAAACATTTGTGGTTCAGGGATTTTAACTGGTCAGATGAGACTTAGGGTTTTTTTTTTTTAATTGAGCAATTAGCTCTTATTTTGGGTTTGGTGGGAATTTACTGTGTTTTATTTTTGGAAAAATGTCTGCTCAGTGCTGCCTCGCAGAAAGACGGTTCCGGGTTTGATTCCCAGCCCGGGGTCTTTCTGCATTGAGTTTGCATGGTCTCCCTGAGCATGCATGGGTTCTCTTCAGGTACTCCGACTTCCTCCCACAGTCCAAAAACATGACTGTTAAGTTAACTGGCTTCTGCAAATTCTCCTTAGGTATACGTGTGTGCGTGAATGGTTGTTTGTCTCTATGTTGCCCTGTGACACGCTGGCGACCTGTCCAGGGTGTTCCCCGCCTCTCGCCCTTTGACAGCTGGAGATAGGCACCAGCAACCCTTGCGACCCCGCTTGGGAGAAGCGTGATGGAAAATGGTTGGAATTGATGGATATTTTTGTAAAACCCTCTAATGCCCACTGTGACATACACTGGGGGATCTGTGATGCTGTGGGTTTGTTTCTGTTAATTATGATTTATTTCACCTTCGGCTTAAAAAACCCAAAAATTTTTAACAGCCATATATAGCCCAAATGAGAATGACTTGTTATACGTATTTCTTTTTAAAAGTACTTTAAGTCTGACAGAGTAGCCTAATTGAAATGCATAATCTTTACTTAATATTTCTACATGTGGATTTTATTACATTACAACTCTATCTTCTTTTCTTTCAGCAGCAATATATTTTATATCTTGTTCCTATTTTAAAGGGAATCTTCTGTAGCTGAAAAGCTGAGGTCTTACCTGAGTTTCTCTAAAGCAGTGAAGGAGCCCAGGGTACCTGCTTCACCATCAACAATGCGCCACAAGGCTCGCTTTGTTTTTTGAGTAGGAATGTGACTCATTATTTTTCTTGAGTAGAAAAAAAAATCAGCTCTCTGGCTCCTACTATCTCTATTGTTATTGCCGCTTCTACCCACACATAAAGTATACGTAACTCATCTGGATGCAACAAGTTCATGCCTGTTCTCCAAGGGTTGTCGAGTGGCATTCTGGGAAATACAGGAGATAATTAAAGGAGAACTGGACAGGGTGGGCTTAAAGCAGCATTAAAACCTTTTCCTGAATTTTCACAGCTTATCTGTCAGGTAGCCTAAGAGCAATGCAGCAACTCAACTGATACCTCTTTTGTCCATTGTTAGACTACAGGCGATTGCTTACCCTGCAATTCCTCCCTCCCTGTGTGCGTCTCTCCTGGCATATCTCAGTAATGGAACAGTCCATGAATATTTGATGTGCCCTAATCAAATAATCAATGCTCTATGTTTTCAACCTCCTGAATGATGGGCTAAATGCTTGACTGTGCATAATGTCTGACAGTAACTCTCCTGCTAATACATGGGGATATTTGATTTCAGCAATGTTTCAACTATTTAGTTTAGCAGCAAAGTGCTGGTGTGTTTCAAAAAGTAGAGGTAGACATGCAGACCCGTTCAATAATTTATAATGTTATGGAAAAGTTTTCTCATTCCAGTTACTCATTCCACTAAGAAGCACATTATAAAGACCAATTAAACTCAGACGGATTTTTTCAGGCCTTTAACTTTGTCAGTTATGATCATTTTCCACTTACAGCTCATGAAAGCATGACATTTAGGAGTAGAATAATACATCAGACACAAAAACTAAATATTTTAGTACAGAAATAAGGCCTCAATGGACAACCCAGTCTCATGGGAAAATGTACCCCCACTACGTTGGTCCACACTGCAAAACGTAGTGGAGGTACATTAATGACCATTTTTTTGTGGTACTGTTACGTTTCTTCTACCTATACGCTTTCTATTGTTTTACGTCCTAGTCACGTGACTTTCAAGATTCCAGCTGGGAGAAGAAAAAAATATATATATGGCCGACATTCACTCATTTTTTTGTGGAAAGATTAATGACTTGAGTTTGTTTTTGCATTAAAATGAGTTTTGATTACATTTCTAGTGAGAAATGTATAGTTTGTTGCCAGAATATTTACTCAGGGAATGTACATATTCACTTGCTTGTTCGTTTCTTGCAAAGATTTTTCAAGATAATGTGAAACTGTAACATTTTGGTATAAACATGGCTGAGATTTCTCTAACTTTTAGTGGGAAAATCAATAATTTCAATCAGTTTCTGCATTTAAATGGGTTTTGATCACATTTATAGCGAGAAGTGTAGGGTTTATTTACATAATATTTACTTAGTGAACATACATAATCACCCGCTTGCTAGTTTTTGCTACGTTTTTCGGATCTCGTCAGGATTATGTGAAATTGCAACGTTTTGGCTGCTACACATCGCCTAGCATTTAGCTGCCGCCCCGATTCAACATTGAATTCTTTGTGATTTAACTCCATCTGACGGATCAAACCCTCGCCACTGCGTGCGTTGCGTCTGAGGTTGATTTTCAGATCAGTGCATTACGTCGTGGCATACGGGAGAAACTAATTAAACTAGTTAAAAAAAGGATCATGGGTTAAGATCGGATGTGTTTTATATGGAAATCTACCGGATCCTTTGTGCATTTCACTTCCTGTTTGGTGCGATCTCATTGATGGGTTTTGACCAGATTTTGACCAAAGAGGAACTAAAAAAAAAATAAAAAACAATTTAAATACACAACCAGCCTATCTGGAATCAATGACAGAGAGCAAACATAATCACCCGCTTGCTAGTTTTTGCTACGTTTTTCGGACCTCGTCAGGATTATGTGAAATTGCAACGTTTTGGCTGCTACCCATCGCCTAGCATTTAGCCGCCGACCCATTCAACATTGAATCCTTTGTGATTTAACTCCATCTGACGGATCAAACCCTCGCCACTGCGTGCGTTGCGTCTGAGGTTGATTTTCAGATCAATGCATTACGTCGTGGCATACGGGAGAAACTAATTAAACTAGTTAAAAGAAGGATCATGGGTTAAGATCGGATGTGTTTTATTTGGAAATCTACCGGATCCTTTGTGCATTTAACTTCCTGTTTGGTTCGATCTCATTGATGGGTTTTGACCAGATTTTGACCAAAGAGGAACTAAAAAAAACCAAAAACAATTTGAATACACAACCAGCATATCTGGAATCAGTGACAGAGAGCGACTGGGACCAGAAGTTTATTAATTTCTCCCCACTGATTTCCATTCAAAATGTTTTCGATCCCACCGGGCTCTAGGGAAGGGGCGTGCATACCGCCACCTACTGTTCATGAGTGTGTAGCAACATTGTTTTACGTCTATTAAATTCTATTTTTTAATTTTGTATTCTGAAGATAAATAAATAATGCTTTCCTTAATCTATAAATATCTTTTATATTTCCTTTATTTCCCAATAATCCTTTAAGACTCCATTCTTGGCCTGTCCTCTTTTCAATTTCTTCCTTTCAGGTTCATATGTTTTGCAGTTCATCAATACATCTGCATTTTCTATCTCTCCACATCCTTCACATTTATCATTATTTTTCCTCCCTATTAAGTATAAATTGTCATTTAAATAAGTATGACCTACTCTTAATCTGATCATTATTATTTCTTCCCTTCGGTTTCTCTCATTAATATTTCTATTTAATACTGATTTTTGTACTTTATACAACCTTCTTCCTTTTTATCTTCATTCCACCTTTTTTTTTGCCATTTTTCAATTTCTTTCCTCTTAATAAATGATTTTCCTTCCCCTTTCCCTAAAGGAATTGTAATTGTTATTTGTCTACTTTTCATTCCAGCTAACTTTCCATTAATTAGCTTGAAAACAGCACTTTGTAGGCACACAATTTCTCTAACAATGGCCCTTTTTGGGTTACCCTCCATGCATTGGGTGTCAGTTCAGTGGCAGTTCCAGAACATTTTCTTAGGGTTGACCAGGCAGCACAATAATGTGCATGTGGCCAAAAAGTAATAGGGATCAAATTCGAGTCAAGCTATTGGGATCAGGCATCAGGTTCAATTTGCATATTTTCCTAGCCAAAACAAGGATTTGTTGGGCTACTGTAATTTTGAATTGAAAAACGTCCTGAATGGGAAGTCTTCAAACTTGAAAAACAAAGTCCAAAGTTTTTTTTTTTTTCGGAATGATTATGACCTGGATGTCTTCACCAGCTTATTAGGGAAATGAATGCCCACAATGTCTATATTCTCCAAAAGAGAATAACAGAACAGACCTTCATGAGGCCCTTGTTAAAGCTATGCATATATTTATGCATCTATGCTCTTCAAATAACTTTCTGGTTCGATGCAACATTTACATTAAATGGGTTGAGAGGTTGTTCTTTACCAGTAAATACATTAAAGATTCCCAGATGACTGTCGATACAAACTCTCCCCTATAAAACCTGAAACTAATTCTTATAAGAGAGTAAAATCTGTATTAGTCTTCATTAAATGTAGCATATTGTTGTAAATAATCGATTGCTTTATTTTTGGTGTCAGCTTTTGGTCAATATGCTAACCTTAAAAGGTCAAAGTGGGAAAATGTAGTAGTAGTAGACAAATTAGCAATTAGAGGAGGCAATAACAATTACAATTCCTTTAGGGAAACGAAAATCATTTATTAAGAGGAAAGAAATTGAAAAATGGCAAAAAAAAGGTGGAATGAAGATAAAAAGGAAGAAGGTTATATAAAGTACAAAAATCAGTATTAAATAGAAATATTAATGAGAGAAACCGAAGGGAAGAAATAATAATGATCAGATTAAGAGTAGGTCATACTTATTTAAATGACAATTTATACTTAATAGGGAGGAAAAATAATGATAAATGTGAAGGATGTGGAGAGATAGAAAATGCAGATGTATTGATGAACTGCAAAACATATGAACCTGAAAGGAAGAAATTGAAAAGAGGACAGGCCAAGAATGGAGTCTTAAAGGATTATTGGGAAATAAAGGAAATATAAAAGATATTTATAGATTAAGGAAAGCATTATTTATTTATCTTCAGAATACAAAATTAAAAAATAGAATTTAATAGATGTAAAACAATGTTGCTCCACACTCATGAACAGTAGGTGGCGGTATGCCCGCCCCTTCCCTAGAGCCCGGTGGGATCGAAAACATTTTGAATGGAAATCAGTGGGGAGAAATTAATAAACTTCTGGTCCCAGTCGCTCTCTGTCTGTTTTTTTTAGTTCCTCTTTGGTCAAAATCTGGTCAAAACCCATCAATGAGATCGCACCAAACAGGAAGTTAAATGCACAAAGGATCCGGTAGATTTCCAAATAAAACACATCCGATCTTAACCCATGATCCTTTTTTTAACTAGTTTAATTAGTTTCTCCCGTATGCCACGACGTAATGCATTGATCTGAAAATCAACCTCAGACGCAACGCACGCAGTGGCGAGGGTTTGATCCGTCAGATGGAGTTAAATCACAAAGAATTCAATGTTGAATCGGGGCGGCGGCTAAATGCTAGGCGATGGGTAGCAGCCAAAACGTTGCAATTTCACATAATCCTGACGAGATCCGAAAAACCGTAGCAAAAACTAGCAAGCGGGTGATTATGTTTGCTCTCTGTCATTGATTCCAGATATGCTGGTTGTGTATTTAAATTGTTTTTTGTTTTTTTTTAGTTCCTCTTTGGTTAAAATCTGGTCAAAACCCATCAATGAGATCGCACCAAACAGGAAGTTAAATGCACAAAGGATCCGGGAGATTTCCAAATAAAACACATCCGATCTTAACCCATGATCCTTCTTTTAACTAGTTTAATTAGTTTCTCCCGTATGCCACGACGTAATGCATTGATCTGAAAATCAACCTCAGACGCAACGCACGCAGTGGCGAGGGTTTGATCCGTCAGATGGAGTAAAATCACAAAGGATTCAATGTTGAATCGGGGTGGCAGCTAAATGCTAGGCGATGGGTAGCAGCCTAAACGTTGCAATTTCACATAATCCTGACGAGATCCGAAAAACGTAGCAAAAACTAGCAAGCGGGTGATTATGTATGTTCACTAAGTAAATATTATGTAAATAAACCCTACACTTCTCGCTATAAATGTGATCAAAACCCATTTAAATGCAGAAATTAATTGAAATTATTGATTTTCCCACTAAAAGTTAGAGAAATCTCAGCCATGTTTATACCAAAATGTTACAGTTTCACATTATCTTGAAAAATCTTTGCAAGAAACGAACAAGCAAGTGAATATGTACATTCCCTGAGTAAATATTCTGGCAACAAACTATACATTTCTCACTAGAAATGTAATCAAAACTCATTTTAATGCAAAAACAAACTCAAGTTATTAATCTTTCCACAAAAAATGAGCGAATGTCGGCCATCTATATATATTTTTTTCTTCTCCCAGCTGGAATCTTGAAAGTCACGTGACTAGGACGTAAAACAATAGAAAGCGTATAGGTAGAAGAAACGTAACAGTACCACAAAAAAATGGCCATTAATGTACCTCCACTACGTTTTGTAGTGTGGACCAACGTAGTGGGGGTACATTTTCCCATGAGACTGGGTTGCAATGGAACATGTTTCATACGTACGGTACTTATATTTTCACAAGGTACTTTTAATCTGATTCTAATTTATTGAATATGACTGCATATAACTGTCTCCTAATATCTAATCCTATATTGTGAAAGTCTAACTCGCCATTAAGCCTGTGCTGAGGAGAGTTTCATTTGGGAAGCCAACCTTCAATTACTTTCTTGTGTACATGTTCTGTTAGCAGATTGTGGATCCGCCATGAGTGAATTTAAGTTCTCTAAGCTCCACCCCAGCATGTGGGGCCCAAACTGCAATAAACCATTAGCTCTGAATTTGAAATCTTTTATTCTCATTTTGTATACACAGAGTGTATACAAAACGAAATTATGTTTAATACAGCTTCTTAGACAGTAAATGAATATTTCCATTCCATTAAGTGCAGCAGTGATTAAATATAAAAAGTGTGGGGGGAAAAAAACATGCTGCAAAAAAACGCATCGATATGGAAGTTCAGAGCATTAAATTTCCATGGTGCACATATGCAGTATTTTTGGTTTGGTGTTTTCAGTGTGATGCAGAGTCTGACATGATTTAGAGTTTTCTCAACAGTTCAGCTGTCTGATGGCGTCGGGAAAGAAGCTGTTTTGGAATCTGCTGGACCTGCATCCAATGCTTTGAAGCCTCTTCCCAGAGGGCAGAAGGGAGAACAGTCCATGGTGGGGGTGTGAGGGGTCATTGATGATGTTACGGGCTCGGGACATGCAGCGCTGGGATGAAATGTCTTTAATGGAGGGAAGAGGAGCCCCAATGATCTTCTCTGCTGTCCACGCCACTATTCTCACAGTCTGAGGTGCTGCAGCCTCCACACCACACAGTGAGACGGCTGGTCAGAATGCTCTATATGGTGCTTCTGTAGAAGTTTGTGAGGATGGGTGGGGGCAGGTGGACTCTCCTGTAGGAATTATAAGAGCTTTTGTGCCCTTTTTGCCTCTGCAGATAGGATCATTGGGGGCACCCTTGTCTTCCGTCGAAAAACATGAAAACAAAAAAAACAAGCCAGCTGACACCATGCATCCTGAACAGAAGCTATTATAACTCAGGGAAGCACTAAAGAGCACTAATGGCAAATATAAAATTTTTTCCTCCAAGGATGTCAGGGTAGTCAGACATCCTGCCAGAACAATGAAGATAATTTGCACTTATCAGCCTTTCTTTATCTTTTATTCATTCCCAAAAAATGCACATAATAATAATAACTGAACTTAATTGATCTCACAATGGAGAAATTTACCTCTGCATTTAACCAATCCCCTTGAGGCACAGTGGGCTGCCACTGTGCGGCGCCCGGAGAGCAGCAGTGTGGGGTTAAGGGTCTTGCTCAGAGAGCCAGAGTACAGGCTGTTGGGATTGAACCAGGTATTTGCAACCTTCTCAGAGTACAAGCAAACTGCTCTAACCACTAGGCCAACACTCCCCCACATATGTGCATACTACCTTGTTCTGTATACCCATTAGGCATGCTTTTGATATACTGTGTTTTTGGTTTATGGTGTGGTGTCTCTTCATACACTCAGTGACTCCTGTGTTTTTAGGCACATTGCTGGTACCAAGCTGGAGCCCATGTTGCTTTTGGAAGTATAATATTTTTTCCATTGCATAAATTGGAACAGACATTGCTTAGAGATTTCGGTCTATGTTGACATGATGGCACTGGACAGTCTTTAGCTGTTGGTTTTATTCATTAATGAGGTGAATCTCTTGTTCCACTTCAACTTTGAGATGTTGGATTGAGACCAGCTACTTGTGGAAACCAATGAAGCTGGATTTCTTTTGACATGTTGTATATGTCAGCTTAGAAGAAGCAACCAGAATAATGATGGGTTTGTTCTAGTCGTACACAGATGAACATGGTCAGCAACAATAACCAGGTAGGCTGTGGAGTTTGAACAGTGCTCAGGGGGTAGTAAAGGGCATAAAATGTTTCTCTGCCATCAGTCTGGGCTGCTGATGGACGATCTGTTATTTATTAAAAATTTTGAAATACTGGACAAGAGAGAGGGCTGCAGTGCACACTGACGCAGTGGGTAGCACTAATGCCTTGCAGCAAAAAGGTTCTGGGTTTGATTCCTGGCCCGGGGTCTCTCTGCATGGAGTGTGCATGTGTGTGTTCTCTCCGGGTACTCCAGCTTCCTCCCACAGTCCAAAAACAGTCAGGTTTTTGCACTATCCATATTATTTTTGCACTATTTTGCACATCCATAAACAGCATATTTCACGACCCCAGCAGGGATAAGCATGACAGAAAACGGATGGATGTACCAGAGAATATTTTTTAATATTTGAGTGTCCAGTTTTTGGTCAATCTGGGGGAACTATAACCTCAGTATCCTGATTTTTTTTAGCTAACAGGAGCTGCACCTGATGTCGACTTTAGCTGCTGTAACCCATTTTCTACTATTGCCTTAATATCATTCAAAATGTTCCTCACTGAGCTTTGACATCAATAGGGACATTTTTCATTCACACAGCTGATGTTTTTTTTTCTCTTCTTTTAAAGATTCTCTGTAAGTCAAAGATACAATTGTCTATGCATGAAAAGTTTTGCACATCAGCTGCTTCTGAAACACCAACCCTTCTGGCACCAACAACCTCGCCTCGTTATTAATATCACTAAAATGTATCTTTCTTCCTCATTCTGATGCTCAGTTAAACTTGCTCTAGTTACTGCCATCTGATGGCTTTGTGTGTTAAGGACCAATCAGACCAATGTAGCCAATGAAGTGGCATTACTCAGGCCAGCCCAGGATGTATTTATTCTTCATAGTGATAACAATTGATAAAATAAAGCACAGACTATTGCTAAAACGCAATAAATTACTGTCGGAGGTCTGCTGTGAGGTTTTTAACATTAGGAAAAGAACAAAGGCAAATAGGAGCTAATAGCTATAGAAAACAGAAGCAAACGTTTGAAAATTGTGGTTTTTCCCAAAGAGTTGGAGCTAATGTTAAGACACAAGAGGCACTTCAATTATGTTTTTTATTATTTCCTTCTTTCGTTGGATGTTTCCCTTGCAGGGACAAAAGCACATAAAATAAGAACAAAGCAATGACAAACAACACTGTGTGTGTGTGTGTTTGTGTGTGTGGTAACAAATAAGGAAGAGGGACACAACATGCGGAGGCCGCATAATCACTTTAACCCTTTTTTTTTCCTTTAGGGAGGGGCCTTGTTTTGTTCTTATGAACATTATAGTTTTTCCAAGTCAGTTTCTTTTTTCCATCTTCTGGGAACCAAAATCATCCTCATTCTTAGGGATGACAGAGCCGGACCATTCACAGTATGAAAACATTTGTGATGGTGAGCAAACAGCACACCTTGTTAGAGTGAAGAAGCAGCTTGTTAAGGCGGGACTCATGTGGACTCTGCTCAGTCGTCCTGGTCCTTTATGGTTGAACAAACAGTGTGTATTACCCAGCATGCCATGTTCGGCATGTGTGTGTGTGTGTGTCGGTGTGCGTGTGGTCTTATGATCGGACAGCCCCATGGGTTATATAATTTCTATGTATTTCATGCCCCCCCACCCACCAGCATTCCAGATTTAGTATATTTATAGAGTAGGAAACTGGGGGCACCTGACTGTTCCCAGACAGGAAGTATACTTGCTTCATGCTAGCATGCTTTTACGACATATTTTCAGTCCTCGCATGCAAGTTTTCTCCCTCATCGTCTTCCTGCTTAACCATGCAGTGACGACGGTCACTGCCTGCTGGCCCAGAGATCACAAACTGGTTTGACCACCCCACTTCATGTTAACACGCTGCCACCGTTGCTGCCCTTGAGCTGGCTGCTATTTTTAACTCCGGTGTTTACAAGGACATAAGGGCAGGATAATAGGCACAGCTGTGTAGTTTTTCATAAAGCACTGAGTAAATATCACATCTAAGGGGCAATACGCTGCCCGCAGTCTGAATCACGCTGCTGCACATGAGTGGCTTTCATCCTAAATGCAGCCACATTGTTAGAGTCCAGTTTTTCCCCTTAATTCTATGGAAAACAGCTGCGTGCTAGCATCTATGCTGCCGATATCTTCTTCTCTTTATTGTCCATGAATGATTTTGAGTTCATGACCCCTTCACTAAGAGGAATACCATGTGACCACCCCCACCGCAGCTGCCAAAAGAATGGCCTGGAGTCACCAAGTAAAAGCTAGCCTTTGCGGTTGTTTGCTTTGAGCGCATTGGCAGATGCTGCAGCCAAATACTCTCTGTTGTTATTATGGATCCTAATGAGGAATACGTGGACGGAGAGGCTAGTCGAGGACGGTAATAATGAGGAGCCTGGGCAGAGGAGGCAGCATGACATCATGCTGGAACAGGTCAACAAAGAGCGTCTTCCTGCTATAGTCCTCCCCTTCGGCTCAGGTCTGGCCAACGTTTCCTGCAGCTCTCTGTGGCACAAAGACCACACACTTAGAAGAACTCGCAAAACAAACTACTCCAAAACCATACAGCCTTCACAGTATCTTGCTAAAGAACAACCCCCCTTTGAACTTTTGTGTCAACTTAGAACTTTTAACTTTTGTTGGGACTGAATGAAGAACAGAGACCAGATAATTATTGATTGATTATTATGGTGTGTTTGTATTCTGGAAGGCAATCAATTTTTGCAGTTATGAACAGTTTTTTACTATTATTTTTGCCTGTATTCACATCCATCAACTCTGACTTTCTTGACCATCCCTACTAAAGTAAGTGGCAAGCTACATGGCCATTGTTCCCCCGCTGCTGTATGTCTGGTGACACCATCATGCCGGATTAGCGTTGATGATGTCACCAGTGAAACAGAAATCAGGAAAGTAAACAATGGAGAGCAACATGTAAGGAAGCCAGGGCGTAGTAAATCTGCTTTATTATTTTCCTCTTTTATCTTTCTGAATCTCTCTCGTGCGGTGCTGCGCCATGTTTATCGAATGTAAACTGAGTTGTTTCGGCTTGTTAGATCAGACGTAACCTGTGCTGCATGCTGTCATCCTTATGTTCCTCTCATTGGTATTACCTTAATTAACGAGTCCACCCGGGTCTGGTGTTCCCACAGCATGCCGATCAGAACCGAGGTGATTTTAACACGCATCACTTGCCCAGTCATTTGACCCGGGTAGACACGGGTCAGTGAGCTGTTCCAGGTGCCACTAAAATCCAAATGTTTCCGGGTTTAAACTAGTTTTTGTGGCCAGTGGGAGATACGGAGCAGCTGTATTCAGTAGTAAAACAGTGATAAATTAGTTTTAAATGAAAAGACTTTAGTTGCTGAGGGGTTCAGAAATTTACAATAACTTGGTTCTGTGCTGTCAATTATTATCAAGACATAAAATGTTACACAGCCTAGAAATGCAGCTCCTTCTCTGGGTTACTAGCTACAGATTGAACACTTTTACGATAAAGCAAAACCATACAGTGCTTACAATCTATCTGCAGATCCCTGACACACAGGAAGAGGATGTTGAAAGGTGCCAGTGCAAGTGCTTCTGTTTTTCCCTGATAACCCACTTGTGTATTTTCCACAGACACTTTGTATTTGCAAGAACACTGGCCTTCTACCTGCAGCTCCGTTGCAAACACATTTCTAAGAAATGCACAGTTGGACGTTGTGGGAGGGAGGGGAGTGAGAAAGAAAAAAGGCGCTTGAATCAGTGTCTGGTTGCTGGTAGGGCTCACTGTTTTCGGTACCTCGCTGACTACCAGAGGATGACTCAACCACGACGCCGACATTTAACAGCTTATACAGAGGAGGTGATGTGAGAAGAAGCGAAAGTTGGATCATTACAAAAGGAATGATCAGTTGTTTGTGAACAAATGAGGGTCAGTGCAGGCAGGAGATGAGTATGAATCTACTGAAAATATTCTCACTTTTTGCACAGCGTGGGTGTAGAGAGTAGTTCATGAAGTATTCACGGTGCCCTTGCTTTTCCAGTGCCCCTGCTTTCACATCACATTCTGCTGCAGCTGTTACTATATGCTCGGGTTTACAGTGTGTGGCTTCCTCTTGCTGTCCACTGAAGATCTAACTTCATGTTTTGGACGATGGTTTTTGTGCAGGTGGGTGTGGCTTAGGTTAACATCCTCAGCTCCTTCTATGTGTCAACGCTTTAGGAACATAACCTCACAGCTAAGCAGTTGTTTTTGAACGTGCAGACGGATGGTCCCTGCAGGACGTTGCGTCTTGGTTAAATTGAGCATGAGGACATTGCAGCAGAAAGGTCACAGTAATGACACGCAGATGTTTGGGACGCCGGTAACCCCCCCCCCCCCCCCCCCCCCCCCCCTTCCCCTCCAACAGCGTTGTGCCAGACGTATGTCATTCCCTCTGCCCGTGTTTTTTTTGCTACACTTGACGGGTCTCGGTGATGTCAGAGCATCTGAGTAGAAACATAAATAAAGGGCAGCGACCTCTATGTGTGCATGGAACAAATTAGGCGGACAAGTTCCTGTGTGCAGGGAATCCACAGAGCAGTGCATATTTCAGCTCAAGTGTAACTGACAGGCCATGAGAGAGTAAAGCATTTTTATAAAGGAAGAAATAAACAGCATGGATGGATTGTAGGCTTTTGGAAGCACATTAATGCTTTTAGTAGCCTGGATTTGTTTGACAGGGCAGACAGACAAACAGTTAGACATGGTTGTTTTAAGGATTTCTGTCTCTCTGCGTTTTAATTTAAAAATCTTTGTGGTTCTTCTTTTGTTGATATAACTAATCTTTTTGTAAACTTCCTCTATGGTCTAATTTCTCATTTCCTGCCAGGATATTTTCCCCTTCATCAGCCAGATATACAGCAGGGATCCAACTAGAGTTAGGCATGTGCTTCGCATTCCAGAGAAGCCCACACCGGTTTTATAGCGCAACATTTACAAGAAATAATTTGAAATAAAAAACTTCTATTTCCTAACAGTCACTGAATTACTATACCATTAATCATGGCATGTATAATATCTTTATCTACAGCTCAACATCATTTAGATGATTTAGATTATGTAGATGTTACATTTTTGTTTTCAACCAAATAACGTTTTTTTTTTCTCGTGTTATTTACACTTCAAGAAAAGGTAATAGAGGTGTAATGTTTGAGAAAAACAATGTTTTTAATTCTTTACCTCATGCTAGAAGGGAGTTGTTCCTTTCCACTGTGACCACATAAGTGCTCAGTGTGAGAGTAACGTGCTTTAAAGCCAGTAACTGTGTGCTGAGGTTCCTCAGATAGAAAAATTTTTCCATGTCAGCATATACTGAACTTAAATGGCCTGATGATATAATTTAGCTTATGCATACATTTTTTTTTTTTTTATATATTTTTTTTATTTGTTGTAAATTGTAGCTGTGTAAATAAAATGGAGCCTCACTAAATGAGCAGCTTGTACCAGTTATACTTGTGAGAGTAAGCCTTTCAGAGGTGTAGTAGGTAGGTTTTGTAAAAAAAAAAGCAGTTATATGAAACTGTTGCTATGTTCTGACAGCAGGGCTGGATGATCGCAATTTCTGATTTCCAATATTAAGCATTTTTTGTTTTTTATCACAATTTTCTAATCTGTTGTCAAACTTCAGTTTTAGAGCATCTGTAATGAAAATAAAAGAAGAAACTAGAGATTACTTTCATTTTTTAGATGCTTAAATCCGTCTTTCACCTCGGATCCTAACGGTCTTCTTATGTCTTTTGCTAGACAAAAAGCCCAGTGCTACAGATGCTAAAGATGATGGAATTGATTGCTGCTTTGGTTTGGTGGCAGCGGTACTGGCAGGGTTGGTACTAGTGGCTGAGCTGCTAATGTTATGTGGGCTGCCACAAAAAATGTTCACTAATCAATTTTTATGCTTTCTGTCTAATCACTTGGGTGGTACGTCTTTAAATGATTAAACAGATTTGCTGTTTTTTCTGATTTTCCAGGCCACTGACCGCCGATGGTTCCCTTTGTGTTAACCATCTGTTACTATCGATTTGCTGCATTAAACAATTAGCTTAGAATATACATCTTAGTTTTAGGTATCTGTGTAAATAATATTGTAATGTGAAACCAGGTCATCTGAAAGCAAATTGTTTTTGTCCCATGTCTAATAAATTTAAATTTTATCTGTTTTTTTTTCCAAATTTGCCATGTACCAATTATTCGATATTTCTTATTATTAGTTGAAAATAGTTGTGCAAATTAGTTGCGCAGTGGGTAGCACTGCTGCCTTGCAGCAAGAAGGTTCTGGGTTTGATTCCTGGCCTGGGGTCTTTCTACATAGAGTTTGCATGTTCTCCCTGAGCATGCATGTGTTCTCTCCAGGTACCCTGGCTTCCTCCCACAGTCCAAAAACATGACTGTTAGGTTAATTGGATTCTCCTTAGGTGTTTGAATGGTTGCTTATCTCTTTGTTGTCCTGCGATGGACTGGTGACCTGTCCAGTGTGTACCCTGCCCCTTGCCCGTAGACAGCTGGAGATAGGCACCAGCACACCTCGTGACCCCACTTGGGATTAAGCATGCAAGAAAATGGCTGGATGCTTGAGTAGCTAGCCTGCAGTCTGCAGACGAACAGACATGATGCTTAAAGCTCACCATCTGCAGTTTCAAACTGTGTTCTGTTAAAGCGACACTGTACATTTTTAACCAAGTATTGGATTCATTTTCTTATTCAAATAAGAAGAATCTTAAATTACCTTTTAGGTCAATCTACAGCATTTTGTGCATATTGATAGGTTACTTTAACAAGAGTGATTAGTGGCACTTATTTGGTGTTCAAACAATTGCTATCAAAGTTTTTCTAAATCTTATATAAAAGAAGCCCCTTCAAAAATGTAATCTTTCAAAACCTTGTTATTCTAAAGCCAGTAAGCTTTCCATGTCTGGTTTGAACAGATGCAAAACACCTAATTTGAAACCTTTTGAACTTCAAAATGGCATGCTTTCTTTTTTTGCCTTTGACGCAATGTGCAAATTCAGAATATTTGCATGTTTGAAGGAGAGGCTGGTTCATTTTCATACACTAATCCTAACCTTAGTCTAATTATGGTCAGAAGTGAGAATGTATAAACGTCTGGCAAAGACATTGAAGACAATAATAGCTTGGCAGGTTTGTGTCAAGAAGCATTGTAACGTTGTTGACAGGGAGTTTCTGTCATGATCTCCTAATTAGGATTTTTGGTTGTGCTTCAAGTTTCATTTTGGGTTTTCAGTTACACTTTGATTTATATCATTGTTTGTTTTCTAAGGGATTAGTTTCTGTTCCATTTAGTGACATCTAAGTTATTTTCTAGTTATATTTAAGCACTGATGTATTTGTTGTTTACTCTCTGCTGCCCACAGAGAGTAAACAGCTCCTCCTGTCCACACCTGCTGCCAATCAGTAGATGTCTCCAGTCTTTGTTCTGTTTGGCATATATACTCCTCTACAGTTACTGTGTGTTGAATTCTCTGCATTCCCTCATTAACCTATGTGTCCCCCTTTTTTTCTGGTTCCTATGTTCCTTGATTCATTATTTCAGGATTTATGCTTCTGTTGCCACTGCTCGTTTTTATATCTGCAAGAAACCACCTCAGCTTCCTTCTCTGCATTTGGGTCCTCTGCAAACCTCCACACAACTTGACAGTTTCTCGTCTTCTATCAGATTTTTCGCTCTGCTGCAGTTTTTCTCTGACCAGAGGCTGTAATCTCCACAGTTCTTCTCTACACTTGAAAACACACATGCATCACCTTCATCTGCTAGGAGGTCAGAGATCTGAAAAAAAGTTTAACTGCCGATCTACAGTCACAAGAAAAAACTTCCTCCACCTTTCCTGTGGTTATGCACATCAGGGCATGATCGTTTAGTTCACCGAGTTCTTAGAAGTCTCAAATTCATTTTAGAAAAGGCACAACAGATTCCCTTTCATCATTATTTATTACCGAAAGATTGTTTGCTAAATTTAAGTCCATTCAATGGTTTAGTGATTGCTTTCTGAAATACATTACCAGTTGCCAAAATCATAAAGCAATATTAGTCCACCATGCTTGACAACTTCTTTAGGTAATTGAGGTGTGATTGTTTAACTTGATGTAGGCTACAGCACACTTATATGGAAATAAATGTTGCCCTTAATGTGGCTTCAAGCTTTACGTCCAAACATGTCCACAATGGTCAAAAAGAAATTGTTCCACAGGTCTTGCAGTACATTATATATCCAAATTTGTAAACTTACTTTGTGCTGCCATAGGATACCCTCTCCTTAAAAACCCTCAAATCAAGATCAACTACATTTTTTTTTTCAGTTTTATCATGAACTTAACCTTAATATGCTAAGTGAGACTTTTGGAATCTGAAATTTAGCTCTTGGTATTTTTTTTTAAAACAATTTCCCATGGACAACCTCATGTTAAATAAAGGTGAATTTGCTACTCCTGAAAAGATCAACATATGAAAAAAATATTTCCATGACTAAATTCTCCTCCCTGATGATCCATTTACCCTCTCTAATTTAAAATACCTCTTCTGTTTGGCATAGTATTAACACACACCTGTTTGATCCAGCAGCCACGTGACAGTTTTGTAAAGATAGCCACACTTGCCATTGATGAATTAATCAATATATGCCACTGAAACAGGAACAGTGTATTTGATTTTCAATGCACAGCTTTCCAAATTAGGGTTAATAATTACTTAATAAAAAAACAACTTGATGGCACTTTTTACACGTTTAATCCCAAGTAAGACTGGGAGTCTCGCATATAAAACAATGAGTGGAGTCCAGACTGAAAGTGTACCACGCACAAAATCAAGAAATGTTCCTCCACCCTCATGTTTAGCCCATTCAGCCATTAATGGTCCACACAAAGCACACATGAATCTCAGTGTGTTTTCAGATGAGTCGGCTGATCAATGATATTTAATGGTAAACAATGGCAACCACAAGCAAGAGAGAAGATACGTTTGACTGAGGTGTTGGTGAGGTGAAGAGTCAGATAAATATATTTGGTAGCCACAGCAAACAAAAGGCAGTATTACTTATAACACAATCAGAGTCGTAAGGCCAGAACATACTGAATCCGATTTTGTGTTCGACAGAAAATTGTTTCGGATGAGGTTGTGGCATTTAGTGCTCATAGGAAGTCAATGGAGATGAACATACCCAACATAATATTCTGCAAAAAACTGAGATAGACCACATGTCTAGTCAGATTATGCAGAAATTCAGCTGTAATTTCATTGGTCTGACAGGAACAGAGAAGTGGTTACAAAGTAAAATGCATCCACTTTGGGGGAAATGTAAAGTAAAATCAATCAATTGCACGGAAAAACAGTCAGGCTTGGAGTCACACAGCGCATAGGCCTATCTCCACAGATCTGCTGAGCCTGCCTAATCTGAGCCTCTCTATATGCAGTCAGCGCGACGTGGAAAAAATCGAATTGAGATTAAAAAACCTGGATGAAACTGGTGTGACCCGGCCGGCATTATATTGACATAATTATCTTGTTCCTGAAAGCGTCTTTAGCCAGAGAGTCAATTGATTGTTGATTATGTTAAATATGAATTTACGCCGGTAAGGGAACAACAGAACCACTGAGCTGTAATTAATAAAATAAATAAATAAAAAACCTAAAGGTCTGGGAAAGCATCTAACCAATCTATAAGATTTAATATGGGCACAATTTTTACATCTGGGCTACACTATCTTAATATATTTAGATTTTTCCAAAATTTGTGGATTATTTTGGATTTCTGAAAAATGACTGAAGCAAGAAGCCTCATCCATTTTCGGTCCATATTAAACAATTCTTATACCTATAATTCATGATTATATTTTGAATTCTAAATGAACCAGGGTTGGTTTATTCCTATTTAATTGTGTTTCTTTAGAACCCTGCAGCAAACTACCCCCTTTTTCTTCCTGCATTTTGACCTCATGCTCTTTTATACCTGTGATGACCTCCAATACTGGACTCCGTTCAGAACATAGATCCAAGAGCAAAGCTCTATGGAACTTTAGGTAATCTCCTAATTTTCCCATTTACTATGTCTCCAGCTAAGTCATAGAATCTATGGTGCTCTGCTGCAAACATGTTGCTCAGAGATATTTAAATGTTTACAGCAATCTGTCTGAATTCCTCACATGTTGTTATGTTTATATATTGATCTATATGACTCACTCTGCTGATCACAACATTATGAATACTTTCATCTTTCTAACTTTTTTTCTCTGGACAGCATGTGTCACACAGCGTTATTTGATCTGATAAAGTTTATCAACGATCATAGTTTCATCCATCCATCCATTTTCTGTCGCACTTAATCCCAGCTTGGGTCACAAGGGGTGCAGGTGCCTATCTCCAGCTATCTAAGGGCTAGAGGCGAGGTACACCCTGGACATGTCGCCAGTCAAACAACACAGCAACACAGAGACAAACAACAATTAACCTAACAGTCATGTTTTTGGACTGTGGGAGGAAGCCAGGGTACCCGGAAAGAACGCACGCATGCTCAGGGAGAACATGTAACCTCACGCAGAAAGACTCCGGGTCAGGAATCAAACCTGCAACTTTCTTACTGCGCCACTGAGCAGCCCCATAGTTTCATATGAAGTGAAATTAAATATCTGAGAGAAATTATGATGTAGTCTGGCTTCAGTTCCTCAACTCAGTCACCATCACTGTCACCAATTTCCCCCATTTCTAAAAAATGCAGACCTAAAATTATTATTTTTTATATAGATCATAAGCTTTGTATGGAAGTTGGCATACCGAAGTTTCAGGCCCTGTTTTCTGCATACGCAAAGTTTATAAAGGAGTCTTCAGGTTAGTTTTTATAGTGCCTCTAAAAATAAAACCGAAGAAGTGAAACAGGGTTGTTGTAAAAGTGACAGGAACCGGGAACCCGATTGTGAAAGAAAAAGGCTTGTTTGTTGGGAAGGAGAGCTATAGTTGGAGGAACATTAACGGGATGATGAGGAGGAGAAGAAGATGAAAAATAAACAAGCTAAGGGAGCAGTGCGAGGGAAAGAAAACAGGACACAGACGGAAAAAGGAGGAACTGCATTATTTGTAATTGTCTCAGCATTGTGTACACTTTGAATGCCTGGGTGGAACCCAGTGTTTAGTACAATTATTTAACACTGTGTTGACCCGTGGCAGGAAATCTGTGCCGTTCGGTGGAACCTTTTATCCATAGATCCCTACCAGTAGCACTAACCCCTCACCCCCCATGGGGAATGACCTTCTCCTTTCACTGAACTGCTTTGTGTGTTTTGGCTGACATTATGTTTTTAATAAAAGAGATTAAAATGCTTTACCATAGAAAAGTATGCTGACATTTAGTCACCCTGCAAACTTTAACTCATTAACTCCTGAGAACAACTGAGGCTTTAATAAGGAAGTTTGCCTTTTTTTTTCACATACGTAGCGTGTTTGGTCTACTGTAATGTTGATGAGGAGCAGATGCTGGAGGTTAATGATTGTCTCAGAGGATATTTTGACTTCGGTTATTAAGACATTCTTGCTTTGTGTTTGTTCATGATGATGTGGCTATTCTGTGTGTCTGGTTTCCACTGCTGAGGTTTACCTCAAAGAAAAGAAAAACTGAACTTGAGTTTGTGACACGACCCTAAGGGGCCAGGAAACCTGTTTCTTTGTGTGCCAAAACTGAAAGAACAACAATAAAATGTCAAATATGCCAATTCCAAAAATTATTGTTTAAACGGAAATACCTATATTTTCCTATATTTTGAGGCGACAAGGCAGCTTTATTGCAACATTGCAAGAGTATTTGTATCCCATTGCACCCTTTCCGATTTTATAGTGTTAAAACAACAAAGTTCGCACTATTAAATAGGATTTTAATAAAAAATTACAATTGTACTGCATAGCTGCAAAATGGAAGAAAAAACATGAATAGCTTTTAATTTTAATTCAAAAATCTGGAAGTTGTGACATTTCTTTCCTTAAGCCTTTAGTCAATTTTTTTTTAAACTAAATTACTTTTGGCATCCCTGCCTCTCCCCAAATAAAAAAAAAGAGCATCCCTAAAGCCCAGCATTATGCTGCCACCATCGTACATCAAAGTTTGAATGGTAGATATAGTCTAGTTGCAAAGCATTAGTTCTTCAGCACAAATAATATTTTAAATATTGACAAAAAGTCCTACTTCTTCTTTTTTTAATCAACTGAAGCCTCTTCAAGGATAAATAATCTTTACTGTTGTAATGAAACCACAACATTTAGCAAAAACTCCTTATGCTGCATCCATGGTGAACACTTTTGATCATCCAACTCCTCATCTTTGCCGCTTTTCAGACGGTCGCTGAGACATACATCTGATGCATGTTGCGGGTATTGCACAATATCCTGTGACCTATCATATATTGTACGTTAAGGGCGCTACTTATATTTCATCACAGACTTCTTTTGGTGTAGTTATTTGTATTTTTTACTTTAGGTTAAGGTAGAAATCCTATGATTTTAGGGTTTATAGACAGAAGACTGTGAGGAGAATCCACGACAGCTTGATTCACTAAATATGAATATGGCGCAACGCCTGTCTCTTGTGTACAATGGCAAGTGAAATGAAAAGGGTGACTTTCCTTTGTTTACTGTGTTAATTGGAGAGAAAAGTAGTTTTAAGATGTTCTTAAGCAATAAAGTAAACCTTAAAACTTCATCTCTGCAGTCAGTTTATCAAGATTATGATCCTGTTTTAAATATTCTGCAGTTGGATGAGTGGCAGATGCCAGCATACTGCCTGGATGTCATGCTAAGAATCACCAGTTACAACTCCTTCATGCCAGCGTAGGTAGCAGATCTGCTTGGGGCGGTCAAATCTGCTCAATGCCCTGCCCTGGCAAATCCCTTGGGTATTTCCCATTTGCTGTTTATGGTCGCTGGAAGTAAATATAGAGCTTTTTTTTTTAAGTATGTGGTAAAAACTATTCCGGAATATAAAGTCAGAGATTTTTCTTTAGCAATTTTGACCTTTTGAGTTCATGTAGGTGCTAATTATAAACATTTTCGCCACCTTCCAGAAAGAAAATATTTATCAAGCTGCAAAAGTTCAGATTTTCCAATTCCTGTGTCTGACAGTTTGGACATGCTTCCTGGCAACGCCTGAAATCTTATAACAATACGAGACCTGTAACACCAGACAGTCAAAACGTGCCGCAGGACCTCTTGACACCCTTAATGCGTGTCCAATGTAGACTTGAATGTAAACCAGATGCGCCTGATGCTATAACTGCATTAGATCTTAACTCACAGACAAAAATTAGAGATATAAAGATATAAAGCCACTTTAAAAGAAAAAACAAATACGAGAAAAAATAGAAATAAAAAAGTCAGAATGTGGACATAGAAATGTGGTGTTTAGTGTGCACATAAAATGCAGCCGGTGTCAGTCCAGTCTATAAGATGGGCTGCTGCTCTGTTTGATGGTCAGGTGGGTTGTTGTGTATGCGTGAAGGTGGGAGTGTTTGGCTGGAGGGGGGCAGTGTGTATGTGTGGAACGTTTCACTCGTATAGTGTCTGACTTAATGTGGGTGATGGGTAATGCCTTGGATTGATGCTGCTGTACTGTTTTCTGGATGGAAATGGGACAAACAGCAGATCAGCCGTGTGGGTGGGATCTGTGGCATTTCCACCGACTTTGGATCTGGCAGATTCTCTTGTCTATCTTCACCACCTGGCCTATCTCCTTCCATGTAGACATTTGGAAGCAGTTTAGAAGTGAGTCCTGTCCGCCTCAACTAATGAGAAAGAATAGCCGTTACTGGGAGTTCTTAGTCAGACAGAAAATGTTTTAAATCCAGAGGAAGGTCAGAGGAAATGTGAATAGGCAGAGACTTTATGCTGTCTGCATTCTAGGTTGGAGTGTGTTTAGCAGTAAAGTTAGAGGAGCATCTACCGCCATGTTTACTCTGTCCTTCATATGGATTATGGCTAACTGCAAGCAGATCCTCTTATGACTTTCTATCAAATCTGGCTTCTTTTGCTTCTTTTTCAGAGTTTTAAAACAAAACCCTAATATAACATTTACTGATTAAGAGCATTCTTAAAGTCACTGTTTGTACTTGATTTTATGAGGAATGAACAGAGAAAAGTCAGACTGATAAATGCAAATTAGGTGAGTGTTGGCCTAGTGGTTAGAGCAGTGCGCTTGTGCTCTGAGAAGGTTGTAAGTACCTGGTTCAAACCCCACAATCTCCACCCAGGGTTCCAGATCAAAACGCTTAACCCCACACTGCTGCTCCCCGGGCGCCGCACAGTGGCAGCCAACTGCTCCCCAAGAGGATGGGTTAAATGCAGAGAGTAAGTTTGTCATACAATTCAGATTTTCATTTGATTTGGATGGTGCTGGTCTATCACACCATGACAGTTACAATGTGGCAAAATGTATTTCCCTCGTCGATTCTTAAAGTTTGGGCATCAATTTGTTTTCTGCTCACTTGGGTTTCGTTAAATACATGAAAAAAACAGCTTTTGTTATCCTTTTTCTGCTCTTTCCCGCAGTATGATGCTGCCACCACCTTTTTTTCCCTTGGTTTGGGCTGCATGTTGTGATGTAAATTAGTAATTTCTCTTCACACATACCTATAAAACAAATGGTGGTTATATTGAGACATAAATCCATGTAAGACACTTAAAAGACAGAAATCTGTTTCAAATAAACAGAATGGATATAGTGTTGTTTTCCCAGCATATATTGCAGTTTTGCATTTGGGGTTAACAGATATGTTTCAGGCAGCAGGAATGGAAAGGATGAGGCATGAATGCAGTGGGATTGATGGGAGAACTGCTAAAGCTTTCACTCACAGGCTCCAGAATGACGTAGCGCTTCTTGAATTCCTGAGTTATTACTTAAAGATGTCTGCTTGTCGTTTCCTCTCTTGCTTTCATGCACACAGTGCCTATCAAACTGGGTAAAACTTGTTGGAAAATAAGGAAAATTCTGGTCAGTTCATTAAAAAGATTCAAAGCGACATCTTTCACTGCTGATTGTGTTTTATTCTATTATGGGGAGCACAAACCAGGCAAACAGGATTGTGATTTATGGATATGAGATGTGAGAGCAGCCAAATATGAAAAGCACATTTGATTATTGAATTACTCCTTCAAAATATTCCCTTAGATGTCTGAAGATTTAGAGTGATGGAATCAAGTCAGGCCTGAGTTCTTGTGGAAAAGGAGCGGGTCAGAAGAGACTTTCTGTCTGAGCGAACGCAAACACACACACTCCCACTAAACACACACACTGTTCCACTTTCAGGGAAGCTAGTAGGAAAGCCACCGGAGAAATTTATGGAGGAAGTGAGATGTAATCTATGAATTATATATACGCACTGAGACTGTGATTTCATTCAGGGGAAAGCCCATTCACTATCCTGCCCTCCCCTTCCTCTCTTTCTTCCACTTCTGATTGGTCCTTACCGTTTTCCCTCACTGGTAAAAGTTAACATGGACAACTTTAAGAATTCCTACCATTTTAATGTCTGTTTCATTTGTGTGTCGCCACAGGTGGAGGTGGGAAACGGAAAGGCAGGAGCAAAAAATGGAAGGAGATCCTTCGCTTTCCCCACATAAGCCAGTGTGCTGAACTGGGAAAAACCATCGGTACGTTTTTCTGCTTTCTTTTCATCTGAAGAGGGCGCAATTAAGTGTTAGGTTATAAGTTTATTTGCTTTTTTTTATCTTTCCAGACAGGGATTATTCCAGCATCTGTGACAAGCAGCCCATTGGACGGCTTCTGTTTCGTCTTTACTGTGAGACCAAACCCAACTTGCAAAGATGCATCCAGCTGCTTGATGCAACGGTACACCTATACACACATTCAGAGTCGCAATTGACTTTTTTATTTTTTTTTTAAGCAATTGTGCCATCCTTTGACATAACAGGGCCCTGGGTTAAAAAAATAAAAATAAACACAGTATTCAAATAAAAAAAACATAGTGTCCAGGTTAAAAAGCATTATACATTGCATTTATTTCAGAGGTTATGATATTTCTCAAGCTGAAACCCCCCCCAGTATAAACAGAATGAAGGGCTCAAAGTTATTCAGATAATTCATTTTTAAAACGGAAACATTTGGGTCAGGTTTGACCACTCTGAACATTAAAGATTATGATGTAGAGTTGTGTAATTTTTACTTCATATTCTGTCAAAATTGAAGTAATAGATGTAGAAAACTGCATATAAAATGCAAAGCAGATCTTTTGCTACTGTTTGGCCAAAATCTCTTCTGTCTATCGACAAAACTGGATATGTTTAGTAAAACTTGAAACACAGCTTCAGGTTATCTTCTGGTTCACGTTTTTATTTCTTCAAGATAAAAATTATTTTGGTCTCAAATAAAAACATCATATGCTTTTTTTTATTGTTTCCATTGTTATATGATTTAGATGAATAACATTTTAATACTGATTTTGTTCTGTCAGTTAGTCATTTCTCAATTTTTTATGAAAGTTAATTGAAAACAAAATAAAAATATTTTAGTTTAAAAAACAAAAAAAAAGTTTTTTGTAGCAGTCCAGAAGGTTGTGGTATAATTTTGGTTTTGTTGCTTTATCAGTCTTATTATTACGCATGGTAGTAACTGAGTAACATCGGCTGGTTTCTTGGCACAGATCCTACTTTAAAGAGTACTGCATACATTTCAAAACATTTTTTGATGCACATTTGAGACAAATTTCCTGTTGACCTTCCAGTTTTCTCCAGGTTTCTATTGTCCAGTCGTTGATTTTAGAAACGGCGATTTGAGGAATTTAGACGAGGGCTTATTCCTTTAATATTTGATCAACTTTGAGTGTTTGATCTGTACTACAAAAAAACAGACCCTAAGAACTATGCTACCAGACAATTTGTGCTTCGAGTCAGAGCTTTACAAGCAATCTATTTTCCCCATGAATATTAAAGACATAAATCTTAACTTAAATGCTATAATTACTTCTGTATTCCAAAAAAAAAAAAAAAAAAAAACAAAACAATCCACTGTACTTTGTTTCCAAGTTTGAAGCGTGTTCAATTCAAAATGTCAGGAACAGCGTTGAGTTCGAGGTTTTATACAGTAGCCCATCAGAGTTGTTTGTTTGTTTGTTGATGTTTTTTTTTTTTTTACTTTTTATGAATGACTATGACCTGGATGACTGATAACCTTCACAACACAAATTATTTCAGTAGTTTTTATGATTATAAGCAGTCCTATGTCCATTTGGAGGGTGTCAATTTGAGTTGATCTCTTTGCTTTAGAGCTCATTTTTATATTTAATGATCCAGGGTCCCTGTGCAGGCAAATTTTTTAATTTCATGGAAATATATATATTTTTTTCAGATTTTATTTCTTTTCCCTAATGTCCTTCTTTATTCATTTTCCTCCTTGCTTTACTTCTTCTGTTCATCCTCAGTTCATTTCTTGTTTCCTTCCCTTTTTTCCCTTCTTTGTGTCCTTTCTTGTGCTCTAATCGCTCCTCATTGTCTTGAGGTAAAGTCATGTGTAAAGTCACCTCACTGTTAAAATATTTCTCATAAAGTCATGGCGAATTTATTAAAATAATTGAGAGTTTGGAACAGTATAAATGTTAAATGTAAAGATTTGGAGGATTTGGCAAACGCTGTTTATGACGGAGACCTTTCTGCATCAGTATGTCTCAAAGTGGTGTTTGCTTTCATGAAGGGACGGAGGGGAGCAACATGGTGTTCGTGATGCAAGCGAGACCCCCCCACCCCCTAATAGATGGGCCTTTTCCAGCATGGCTCCGCGTTGCCTGGCAATACCACAGTAAACACAGTGGGATTCCTTGAGGTCCTGGAGTGTCACAGTGTGTCACACAAGCGTAACCAGATTTCCTCTACAAAACACACACAGAAAGTCATGCACGCACACGAAACCCAAGAGCTTGAGTGGAAAATCGATTGAAAAACCAAACAGTAACTGAAAAATAGTTTTTGAAAAAATGATTGAAATGCAAAGAATAGTGATTGTTAACGGTGTTTGTTATCAGTAGTTCCACTGATATCATACACACACTGAGATATCCTGACAAACGCACAAGCCAATGGAGTCTGACCCCCCCACCAGCAATGGGTGGGGGGTCAGCCAAAGGGGAAAGGAGACGTCCCTTTGGCTCTTTGGAAGCAGTGGGGATCCAGCACATAAAATACACACATTCGCCCCCCTGTGATGCAGCAGGATTTTCTGGAAGCGCCCAAGTGCATTCCCTCCTCTGTTCCAAGAACTCTTAAAAACAACATATTTCTCTTGAAATTGAACATTCAGGCTTTCTCCTCCTCATTTTCGTCTCCCTTTAACTGCCAACTTGTTTCTAAAATGTTTTAAAAAGCACGGCATCTAGATTGCGTAACATGTCAAGCAAAGCTCATAACTGCACACGGCTCATAGGAGTGTTATCCAATCACTCCGTATACACGGATCCGCTCTGCCGTAACCACACTCAGACCTGGCTTATTGAGTGCCGCAAATAATGCCCAACAAAGAGCGCAGCGTCAGAGTTGGTCACATGGGCTGGGAGAGAAATTAGCTTCTGCGTGTGAATGAAATAAATGTGTGTAAGTGGTTTTCCTCTCGCAGAGGTGGTCACTTATAGGAGTGGGTGTTTAAAAGAAGGCAGAGTAAGGGAGGGCGAGGGTTGTTCTGGGAAACAATGCTGTCCTTTCTGTCCTGTCACATGCCCCACAAAGATATTCCGGGTGTTGATAGATAAAGACTTAAATGTGTCATGTGGGAAGTATTTAGTGTAGACGCAGAGTAAGAAGTGGGGAGGGGGCAACCGGGGTAAACGACCAAGAAATCTGCCTGTTTAAGTAATCAGAGCTCTACATTGCTATCTGAACAGGTCACTGAAACGGTGCTTAAATGACTGACATGTAGCTCAGCTTTTATTCATTAGGGTTGACCTTTGCTGACCTTTACAGAGATGTTCACAAGCAGTTTAGATAAAAAGTGGTTTACACCTCAAACCAAACATTTTTGGTTTCAATTAACAGCTATAATTTGAATAAAAACAAGTTGCTTATTTTTTAACTTTTTTAGGTGTTAAAATATAAACTCATTTCCAAGTTTACATATAACAAGTTACATGTCTGGAAGTACTAAATCAAAACAAAAGACAGATTATGTAACATCATACGATGCATCATACAATGACTGCTGGAGATAGGAACCAGCACCTGTATGATTAAAGCGGGTTAAGATTAGGGCTGCAACTGATGTTCATTTTGCTAATCGATTAATCTGTCGATAGTTTTGCTGATTATTATTCTGCCTATATATCGTGACTTTCGGGTGCCCAATATAATATTTTATATATATATATATTTTTTTTTTCAGTTCCTAGTATTGATTTTTTTTTTTAAACAAAAGATTTTCACCTAATAAAATGAGGGGAAAAGGGCTACTTCTTCACCTCCACTCTGGCAGATTGTTTTGGAGCCCTTTTGCTCTGCAACTCAGCTCCATATCTGTAGTTGAAGCAGTCACAGTGGAAGACATGAACTGACTCAAACTCCAAACAACATGGATGCCAAAATAACTAGATGATCTATATCTTCTGACGAATATATACAGCACTTTCTTTTTTATCTATACATTTAATTTTGAAAGGTGGGAAAAATATATCAATATATTGTGATTATTGCAATATCGTGATAATATCATATCGTGACTCAAGTATTGTGACACATATCGTATCGAAACACCCATGCTAATACTTACCCCTAATAAATGGATAGCAAAACTTGCTTAAAGAAGATTCCTTACAAGGGAAATTTTAAGTTTCCCACTTAAGGAGTTCTGCAAAGAGCATTTTTTTTATCTTAAATGCAAAATGTTTATACATTTTTTTTACAATTTTGTTTAATAACTGCTCTGGTTGTGTTTCTCTGTCAGCTTTAGGCTTGGTTTAGAGTCTGTATACTCCAGTTAACGATTAATCAAGTACTAAATCAGTTGACAATTATTTCAATAATTGATTAATCATGATTGTCTTAGCCTTAGTTAAGATAATGGTTGAATTTTCAATAGAAAAGCAGCTCTAACTCACATATAAAAAACTCAAATCTTTATTTTATGCATACTTGAGACATAAAGCTTGCTAAGCTTAGCATTGCTGACTCTAAAGAAAGATACTGGGCTGCATTTAACATTAGCATTTAATTTCTTATACGACTATGTGTCAGGTTGCTATCCATGATAGCATGTGCTGATCTATATAGTTTTTAGTTTTTTGCAGCTCATTTTGTTTTGGTTTTTTTTCACTCTAGATTAACGTTTTAGTTTGGAAAATATACAAAATTGATATGTCTTTACAATTTTAATGCATGTGAGTGGGCCAATAAATGTCCAAAATGTTATCAAGGTTAAGTTGTAAAACTGGTTTCTTAATTTTAACAACTGAAAGATTTCAACAAATATGAAAAACAGATATAGAAGTTAAATTCTAAAAAGAAAAATAGGTCTTTACAACACTGAGGAGTATTAAAAATTGTCATTTTATGATATCTGTAGATTTTCCATTTTTTTGTTTAACAATGTACATTACTCACAGTTCTGGTGGATGTAACATTATTGTCTGCGTATGCTGTTGATTTAAAAACAGCATATACGTTTGCCAATAGAAACATTTATTATTAGGAAGCTTTTGCAGATCTGTTTATTCAAATATTAAATATTAACAACTAATTTTTTCTTAAAGCACTGCAAGACACAGATCCATTTCACATATTAGCAGCGCATTTCAGCACAATCCATGGATTAATGCAGTTTCCTATCCAGTTAACCCTAATTTTGTCGTATTTCTAAAGGAAATGCTGTTATATCTAACATTTTTGGCACCATTATTTAATTCCTGACTGTCAACATATTCATCCAGTCATGGAAATATTCTTCGCTTTGTAAATCATTGACATTTTAAAGAAAATTCCTTGAATAGCTTATTTGTGTCCCTATGGCTCTAAGTCTTGTAATTTTCTCTAATCTTTGCCTCACTGCTTGATTTAAGTTTAAAACCTCATTTTGAATTTGATTTTTTTTTTTATCTGTTGGATTCTGTGTGCTGCCTAATGGGTTTCCTGTCTGCTAAACCTGACATGACGAGTAACCATGCCGACAGGAACGCTGTTTACAAGCAGAAGCAGCTGACTGAACTTTCCAAAGTTCAACAAATGTTCAAAATAGGACTGCCAGATCCCTGATGAGTTGAGGAGGAAACATTATGGATATGAAGCAACTCCAGAAGGGAGAGTGTGGAGGAGAAAGTTTGTTTCCTTCATCATTATGAGAAATATGAGATCTCTGGTGCATAGAATAGACTAAGAGCAAAACACTGATGAGTACTTAATGGCAATAAAGGTCCCGACATACTACTCTGTCTCGGAGCCTGTCTGACAACAAATGCAGCTTTATACTTTGCAGAGGAATGGCTGCCGGAAGATATTTCAAATCTCATAAGCTTTCGACTGCATGACGGACATCAAACACAGCTTATGAAGTGTTGCAGCTCTTCTCCAGAACAGTCCTTCCCATCCCATGACAAGCTCCCTACAAATAAATGTCTCTTTGATCACTGATTGAAGGAGGTGTAGCAAAATTGCGTGATATTAAAATGTTATGTTATTTATTGTCATAAAGTTTCTCTTTCAGTTAAAGCAGTTATTTTTAATGTCAAGTGGTGAGGGCCTAGAGCTTTACACACTGCATTTGGAGACCTTTATTTTGAAGTTGAAATGAAACTATTCCTGGGTTGTCTTACTGTAGAGATCATCAGGCTCTGGACAGCCATTAACACCTGGTCACATTGCATTGATAGTTGTGGTACCAATAGTAAAGAAGACCCTGATCTAAGGATCTGTGTTGGACATTTTTTCCTTTCAGAAAGTTAATTATTAATTCTTTATAACTGTCTTCACTGTTGTTGGTTCGAAGGATCTAATGGTTAGGTTAGCAGGGCGCTTACAAGAAAGCTTCAAGTTCTCTTGTTTGAATCCTGCAGACTGCAACTCAGGGTACTTGACCAAAAACCCTGAGCCCCTAGAATGCTTGCTGAGGGGATTGGTGAAATGAAGAGGACAGATTTTAATTAATTGTACAAATTTGCGTTGAAAACAAAAGATTGTTTTTATCAAAAGTTAGATAAAATGAACCCTCCTCTGGAAAGCTTAGTAGAAATCTTCCCCATGCTGGCTGTAGCTTTAAGATTGCATTTAATGAATTTACCCATGATGATGAAGTACTCTTGCCCCAGAAACATCCAGCCTTTTCCTACAGCTTGGTGTGTCAACCAGACTGTTGTTACAGTCTTCATAGGGTACCATCATAAAGGTACTCCATACCAGAAATTAGTTCAATCATTCCAACGTTTGGTCTCATAGTTTTCTTGACATTTTTAAAAGTATTTTATTTTTACCGTAACCCTTTAAAGCTAAGTACATATATCGTGTTTGATCCATGAGTTTTTAGGATCTTTGCATCATCAGTGTGATATTTTTAGCTGCTTAAAACCCTGACACACAATCAGACACAGAACAGAAAACGTATAAAAGATTATACACAAAATTTATGCAAATAAATGATCTAATTTACCTTATATGAAATATTTGTTTTTTAGTTCAGGTATCAGAAAGTTCAATGAAAAAAATGTCATTTTCTGTCAATTATTTATTTGTCCAGGCTTTGAAAGGTTAGGGCAAATTAAAATGTCATTTATACTCCTTTTTTAAACTCTGCTGTTTGTTAAGATGCTCTGTTTACTGTACTTGTTTATATATATATTTCCAAACAACCCTTTGAATGCACTGATTATTAAAAATACAGATTTTGTGACACTGTAATATTAATATATTGTGATTATATAATAAGGTTTTAGAGACTATATCACATATGTTTAACTTAAATAAATGTTTTCTTTATTTTCCCTATGGGTCCAGTATCAACTGCATACATTGCATCGCCAGGACTGCAGGTGCTTTTGCTGGAATTGGCTTTTAAAGGTTGATATAGAAGACATCGAGCATGATGTCTTCATTATGTTGGAGTAATATCCCTTTTATGAGAGATGCCACTGAAACTTTACTACAGATCAATCTATGGCAGTGCTTAAGAAATTCAACAGACATGTTGTTTTTTATTAAGTGGCAAATAGTTTGTTTAATTAAAATAATTCCAATATCAAAGTGTAGTGCAAGTCATTACCAGGACTTTATAAGTTATATTATTCTGGGTTTTTTTTTGTTCTTTTTTTAGGAAGACTATGAGGTTACGTCTGATGAAAAACGAAAAAGCAGAGGGGAGCAAATCATCAAGACCTTTCTTTCAAAACAAGTAAGCTTCCTTAACTGGTATTTTCACACCTGTTATTAACTGCCGAAGTAAATGTTCACACTACCGCAAAAGTGAAACTCAACCTTTGACACATTGATGTGGCAATCTTAAGAATAATCTTGATGCAACAATGACACGAGCCACAAAGAAAATTGACAAAGGTGCAAATATTGAACATGCTTATGAAGTCTGAGAGAAATCTATACTTAACATACAGGAATATGTGCCTTGTATTTTCTGCTTATCTTGAAGTGGTGCATACGTTAGGAGGTGATGGATTTGTGAGTGTGTGTGCATACTTGTGACTGTGTGTGTTTACTTGTGTTGATGCAGTCACCTCAGCGGGTAGACATAGCGGAGGGTTTTGCAGAGCAATGCAGAGAGAACCTCGAGTTCAGTCCATGTAAGGAGATCTTCGGCGACTGCCGCAAGTGAGTCGCCATTCATTATGCCTCTTATCTCACATTTTTCTCCCTGAATTTTGTCACATCAACAGATGTAAGATTCTGGGATTTTTTTTTTTTTTTGGTCCTTTTTAATGATTTTGTATGTTTGTTGCACCAGGGCCGTCCATGAGTACCTGAGTGGAGCGCCATTTTCAGACTATCAGAACAGCATGTATTTTGACCGCTTCCTTCAGTGGAAGGTGCTGGAGAGGTTTGTTGTTTTGTTTTTGTTTTTTTCTTTTTTAATGAAAAATAAAATGAAACAACTGAAAAGCTGTGATAATGAAGTTGTTGCAATTACCTACTTAAAGGAATAGTACACCCAAAACATGATTAGCCTTCATTTTCTACTCACCCCCATGCTGAACAACACTCTGGAGTACTTTTTTGATATCTCAAATGCATCTGGAGATCTGGGAGGCTTCTTGCTGTCTGTTGACATTCAAATAATGGAGATCTATGGTGACCGAGACAGAAAGGTCCATAAAAGTCCACAAAAAACGTTTCAATATTCCTCCATACTGCTCGTCCAATGTATTCCAAGTGTCCTGAGTGGGTAGCATCCAGAATTTACGCGAAACGAAGTCATTTAGAATGTTTTTAGAGCATAAACAGTAGTGTATAGGATTTCCTGAAAGCGCGTTCACGACGCTACGGAAACCGCGGCAGACCAACCCAGACGAAAGTGCGCATTCAGCTCAGCAAAGAACTCATGCTCTTCCTCAACACTGAAGTCCTCAGACATTTTTCTTTCGTTGTTTCTTTCTTTGCACAGGTAAACAGCACATTTCTTCTTCTACGCTTGCATTATTGGCAGAGCAGACGCTGAATGCGCACTTTCATCTGGTTTGGTCTGCCGGCTTCCGTAGCATCCTGAACGCGCAGGTGCGCGCTTTCAGGAAATCCTATACACTTATGTTTATTCTCTAAAAACATTCTAAATGACTTCGTTTCGAGTAAATTCTGGATGCTACCCACTCAGGACACTTGGAATACATTGGACGAGCAGTATGGAGGAATATTGACACGTTTTTTGTGGACTTTTATGGACCTTTCTGTCTCGGGCACCATAGACCTCCATTATTTGAATGTCAGCAGACAGCAAGAAGCCTCCCAGATCTCCAGATGCATTTGAGATATCAAAAAAGTACTCCAGAGTGTTGTTCAGCATGGGGGTGAGTAGAAAATTAAGGCTGATCATGTTTTGGGTGTACTATTCCTTTAAGGTCATATTCTGGTTGTATAGTGCAGTGCATTTTTTTTTCTAAAATAATTGCAATATTTCGAAAAACAATGGGGGGAAATGCACAAATTTACACTGCATCCAACAACCCATTACATTTTTCGATAAAATGATAAAGCCTTGAAATCACCTTGCAACAGTATAATGCCACATTAAGAAATTTAGAGAAATCCATAATGATTCATTTTTACCATCCATAATCTAGTCAGTGGAAGTAGTTGAGGTGAGGAAGGTGGAGGATTTGTGATGCTGTCGGCTAATTTATTCCCTAGGATCCTGACCACTGTATTGTAATTTATAACATCATGGAGTCTTTAGAATACTGGGACAAACCTGGTAGCTTCAATCTACTGGGAGTTTTAGAAAGTATCAACAACAGCTGTACCAATTATTGCTGCACATATGAATTTGTTGAAATAACTCGACTGAATGCTTAGTAGTAATATACAGACAAATAGTTAAGCTTTACTTTTCTCTGTTGCTTTTTGAAGTTCTGCGAAATTTAGTCAACATTGTAGTTCCTACATGTATGGATGTATAAATTCCACAGATGGGATGAAACTCACCATTGTGGATATTGTTCACAGAGTCTGTGCAAAGTATTCATTGAATTTCTCCTATTAACCAAAAATATAGTTTTAAACTATGTTAACTTTCTTCTATAGTTGTCAGGATCTGCAAATTAGGTTTTAGTTTGTATCGTTTTTGCTTGCCATATTCTTTTTTCTTTCCTTTCATTTGTCTCTCAGCCGCAGCCTTCTGTTAATCAGTAGTTCCTCTCATCCATGTCTCTTATTTTCCCGTTGTTTGCACCTGTTTTTCTGCACTGCTTAAGACATTGGTTTTAAAGGCCCCTACTGCAGGGGCTAGGCACTAGCATTTATTCAGTCCATACAATGAAGTGTGTTACTTTGGAAGACGTTTTTAGTATTTTTTTGTTAAATTATTTTATTTCAAGATTTTATTTTCAAAACAATTTTTAATTTATACTATTAATCCTTCCTTTTTTACATAAATGACTCCTGGCTGCTGTTTGTAGAGATGTTTGAACACCGCCTTTTGTTTTTTCTTTGATAATATATATTTTTGCCAACAAGATTCTGTCAAACACAAAAAGAAATTCACATTTTGGAAAAGACGAAAACCTAAGAGCCACTTTATTCCCTCACACCCCCACCATGGACTGTTCTCCCTGCTGCCCTCTTTGAGAAGAGGCTTTGCAGCATTCAATGCAGGTCCAGCAGATTCTGCAACAGTTTCTTCCCCACCACCATCAGAATGTTGAACTGTTGAGAAAACTCTAAATCATGTCACAGACTCTGCATCGCACTGATAACACCAAACCGAAAATACTGCATATTTGCACCATTAATGCTCTGTAATTCCATATGAGTGTGTTTGTTGCACCATATTTTTCCTCCCACTCAGTTTACTATTGATCACTGCTGCACTTTATAGAATGGAAATGTTAAATCTCTGTCTGAAAGCTGTACTTAATTAAATTTTGTTTAGTATATAATAAAAGTTTTCTAAGTCACCTGAGGGTTAAGCCCAGTCCTAACATTGGTCTATAGAAACCTAGACCTAAAGTCAGTGGATTTAGTATGTTTTCATTAAATAGACCAACAGATTACCTTCCAGCGATGAGTATAAAAATGTCTGCCCTCTGCTCCTTCACTAAAATACTCTTTTAGTTTTGCTGTCAGTATTCCTCTGGTTCTCAGTCAATCTCTACATTATGTCCCAACGCTTGTCACATTAGCTCAATACAGCTAAATCTACCGGGCAGTTTAATCCAACAAATATTAAACTAAATGTATTATTTAGCAGTAAGCTATTTAAACAAAGCTTTCTTAAGCTGTTTAAACAGCTTTAAAACAACTGAAAAGTCCATACTGCTCTTACAGTCATTTTCTGTCCTGTGTATCTACTCTGGAAAGTCCCAAAGTATTGGCATGCTTCTAGTCTTTTCCACATGTACATTTCTTTACTCACCACTTTTATTTAAAATCTTCTGTTATTTCAAAGAGTTTTAGGAGATGTGAACTCTTAAGACTCTCAAGAGAAGTGAGCCCACAGCATCACCAATCCTCTACTATATTTACTTACTTGTAGATGGATGTGCCTTAGAGCCTATTGTACATCTTGAGCAGGGGTTCCATAATTTGAATGTTATTTATATTTGAAAAATAATGTAAGATTTTTTTGCTAATTCTGATCTTAGGGTTTTAGGTTTTCATGATGATTTAGGGCCATATTTTTTATTTTTTTAAAGTTAAATATACATATATTAAACATCTATCCTGAACATGTCAGAGAAGGCCATTTATGATGATCTTTGGGATGCAATCTTACTTTAAACATATATATATTCTCCAGGATAAAAGATGTTTTTTGCAAAACACATATCGAGGTCAGTTTAAAGTAGACAGCAGGCTATCAAGGCAGCATTGATCGTATCTGTGTCTGGAAAGTGAAATTAGGCACAAGAAGCTCCACCCTTTGTACAGGAAACAGAGTCAGGATGGTATTGAGTTCTGCAGATAATATCTCAGCCCTGATCAATACCATATGACTATTTATTAATGGATTTTGCTGTATCTGTGTTCTATCAGGCAACCAATCACTAAAGACACATTCAGACAGTACCGAGTGCTAGGAAAGGGGGGATTTGGAGAGGTAAGAGGATCAGTTTGGTGCTGGATCTAAAATATTAGGATTTTGCTGCAACACACAGAATGTACTCTTGTTCTTCTTCCCAGGTGTGCGCATGCCAGGTCAGAGCAACAGGGAAAATGTATGCCTGCAAGAAACTAGAGAAGAAGAGAATCAAGAAGAGGAAAGGAGAATCCATGGCCCTGAACGAGAAACAGATTTTGGAGAAAGTCAACAGTCGGTTTGTTGTGAGTAATAATTTCTTAATGCATATATTTTGGATTTTATCTTTGTATATGTTCTAGCGCAGTTATTTCAAACTATGTTACACGTTTCTGAATTTCCATAGGTGAGTTTGGCGTATGCGTACGAGACCAAAGACGCTCTTTGTCTGGTGTTGACCATCATGAACGGTGGCGACCTGAAGTTCCATATCTACAACATGGGCACGCCGGGCTTCGACAAAGACAGGGTCCAGTTTTACGCCGCTCAGATCTGCTGTGGACTCGAGCATTTGCACAGGGAATCCATTGTCTACAGGTATTAAACGCAGAGAAAGAAACATGTTCATTGAACATTATTATTCCTCTTGTCGTGTGTGGCATAAAAAAATCTATTTATTACATTCTTTGTTACTTTTAGGGATTTGAAACCAGAAAACATCTTACTAGATGATAATGGTAAGTTTTTTTTTTTTTTTATACATTTGAAGTCATAATATAAAAGTCTTTGTATAACATATGCTAACTATGGGAATAAATGTTTAATTGATTTTGGGGTCTTTGGGGATGCATCCCAAAAAAAACACACAAGTTTGAATTTATGTAAAGTTATGATCACATCTAGATTTTAAAAATCATGTGCAATATGTGCAATTTATTCATGCATGGACATTTTGTTTCTGTAAAATCATTCCACCTGAGAAAACAAAGGATGAGTAAGAGCCCCAAATTAATAAGAAATTCATGCCGCTGATAAGTGTGAAAGCTGTTTACCACACTAATATCTAATAATGAATCAAAGCAGATCTACTTTCCATGTATTTGTTTTAAGAACAAGTATATTTTTGGGCTGTTTATCCACATTACTAGAGGATGTCCCTCCTGTTTCACTGCAGGACACATTCGGATTTCAGATCTGGGGCTGGCCATCAAAGTGCCTGAAGGAGAGTTCATCAGAGGAAGGGTGGGGACGGTAGGCTACATGGGTAAGAAATTACGCCACCTTTCTACAAATACGCCAATAAAACCCTTGATGAGAGTTAAAACAGTTAGGTCTATGCAACCAAGTTGATATATTTTAGATCTAAGTGGAAACTAAGTTTAACAGCTAAATTAATGCAGTTTTTACTCAGCTAGACCTGGTGGAATTCAATTTATTATTAAGATCATTTTGTTCATTTGATTTTGGAAAAACAATACAATTTGCTTGTGATTTGGTCTTAGATATTACTTGAATAAAATAAAAAAATTATAACAAGGTTAAACATAGCTTTTTTTCCCTGACAGCTACAGCTGCTATCTTCTGCTCATTAGCTACCAATTTAATTCAATTCAATTCAGTTTATTTCTATAGCGCCAATTCACAACACAAGTCATCTCAAGGCACTTTACAGTTCAACCAGATCATACAGTGAAATTGATTCAAAGTTGATTGCATTGACTCGAATGCAATCCCTCACACTAAGCATGCTTGTAGCGACAGTGGAGAGGAAAAACTCCCTTTTAACAGGAAGAAACCTCCAGCAGAACCAGGCTCAGTGTGAGCGGCCATCTCCTGAGGCCCACTGGGGTTCAAGGAGACAGAAGCAGAGATACAAAAAGCAGCTGTAAAAGGCGATGTTAATGTTTATGCTTCACATAAACATCTACAATGGGAACCTTTTCAACCACAATTCTTAAAACAGTTTTGCAAAGTTTTTAAACATATTCATAATAAAAGCACTTATAATAAATGAGAATAGTACAAGTTCTCGTACTCGTACTCGTCGTCTCCCGCTTTATCCGGAACCGGGTCGCGGGGGCAGCAGACTAAGCAGAGACTCCCAGACTTCCCTCTCCGCAGACACCTCCTCCAGCTCTGCTGGGGGAAGCCCTAGGCGCTCCCAGGCCAGCCGAGAGACATAGTCTCTCCAGCGTGTCCTGGGTCGTCCCCTGGGCCTCCTCCCAGTGGGACGTGCCTGGAACACCTCCCGAGGGAGGCGTCCAGGGGGCATCCGAAGAAGATGTCCGAGCCACCTCAACTGACTCCTCTCGATGTGGAGGAGAACCGGCTCTACACTGAGCCTCTCCCGAATGACCGAGCTCCTCACCCTATCTCTAAGGGAGAGCCCAGCCACCCTGCGGAGAAAGCTCATTTCAGCCGCTTGTATCCGGGATCTCGTTCTTTCGGTCATGATCCAAATTTCATGACCATAGGTGAGGGTAGGAACGTAGACCGAACGGTAAATTGAGAGCTTTGCCTTTTCGCTCAGCTCTCTCTTCACCACGACAGACCGGTGCAGCGTCCGCATTATTGCAGCAGCCGCACCGATCCGTCTATCGATCTCCCGCTCCATTCTTCCCTCACTCGTGAACAGGACCCCAAGATACTTGAACTCCTCCACTTGAGGCAAGGACTCTCCTCCAACCTGAAGGGGACAAGCCACCTTTTTCCGGTCGAGAACCATGGCCTTGGACTTGGAGGAGCTGATTCTCATCCCGGCCGCTTCACACTCGGCTGCGAACCGCCCCAGCGCACGCTGTAGGTCTTGGCAGGAGGGAGCCAGCAGAACTACATCATCCGCAAAAAGCAGGGACGAGATCCGCTGGTCCCCGAGCCAGACCCCCTCTGGTCCTTGGCTGCGCCTAGAAATCCTGTCCATAAAAGTTATGAACAGGACCGGTGACAGAGGGCAGCCCTGTCGGAGTCCAAGATGCACCGGGAACAGGTCCGACTTAATGCCGGCAATGCGAACCAGGCTCCTGCTCCGCTTGTACAGAGAACGGATGGCCCCTAATAAAGGGCCCCCGACTACATACTCCTTGTACTTTTAATAGTACAAGTTATTAAAAGCAATTAAACATTAAACATTATTATTATTTCTTATGAACATATAGTGTAGAATTAATTCACAAAATAAATAAGCTAATGTTATTATGGTTTAAGTATCATCGATAATTATATTTACATAGTAAGATTTAAATACACATAGATAACTCTTTACCGTCATTTTTAATAGGTTCTTTTTTTTCCAGCTCCAGAGGTGATCAACAATGAAAAATATGCCATGAGTCCAGACTGGTGGGGGCTGGGTTGCCTCGTTTACGAGATGACCGCAGGAAGATCGCCCTTCCGTGCCCGGAAAGAGAGAGTAAAGCGTGACGAAGTGGAGAGAAGGGTGCAGGAGGAAGAGGAGGAGTACAACGACAAGTTTACAGAGGACACAAAGACGATCTGCAGATTGGTGAGACTGGATGGAAAGCTGAGTGTACGGACAGAAAGAGGTAAATAAATAATAAATAACCCGAGTGACTCATCTCTCGGCTTCTGCCCGACCAGCTGCTCACCAAAGACCCCAAGCAGAGGCTGGGGTGCAATGCGGACGGAGCAGCAGGCATCAAGGCTCACACGTTCTTCAAAAACATCAATTTCAAGCGAATGGAGGCTGGAATAGTAGATCCTCCCTTTTTGCCTGATGTGAGTGGTCGGTTATTTTGGTTTGTTTGGATCAGTGTTACACTTTCTGTTTAAATAAACGCTTCTGTTCATTTTCTCCTCAACCCTATCTGTCCCCTCCGGTCATTGCCCTCTCCCAGCCTCGGGCAGTGTACTGTAAGGATGTTTTGGACATAGAGCAGTTCTCCACTGTCAAGGGAGTAAATTTGGACCAAACTGACAATGACTTCTACTCCAAATTTGCTACAGGCAGTGTTCCCATCCCGTGGCAAAACGAGGTGAGCAAGAAATTCCTAAATGCTCCGCTCACTTTTCGATCAACCAGTGTTAACTTTACTTATTTTCTATTTCATCCTTTAGATGATTGAAACAGAGTGTTTCAGAGATCTGAATGTGTTTGGGCCTCAAGGAACAAGACCTCCAGATCTGGACTGGAATCAGCCGCCGGAGCCACCCAGACGCAGCCTGCTGGACAGGATCTTCAGGAGGCATGTAAGCAGATGCAAACACACACATACACTGATGATCCAGGCGTGCTAAATAAAAATTAACCCATGCACCTCCCTCTATCTCCCTCTTTAATTCACAACAGCACCCAGATGTGTCCATCTCCAACAGCCGTGTGCAGTCTTCCAGTGTAAATTCTGTAGACTCCATGTCCAACTCTGCCCCCTAACGGCACAGTGACAGAGTTTGAGCTACTTAACCCGCAAACACTCACAAGAAGGGAAGGAGCTCGGAAGAGCTTTCCTGTTGCTGATTGGTCCGCAGCTGAAGGCCTGAGCAGCAGCTGGAGACAGCCTGTCTAAAAGCTTAAATGGTCGGCCCACGGGTAGGGAAGGGAGGGGAGGGCACAAGGGGGGTGGATTGACCTGGCCCTGAGATTCTGGGCATTAGTAGTAGGACGCTCGATGTTGTGGAGATGTGTGGAAATATTCAGACAAACTTTATTTTCCCTCAGGATTGTTGGACTATAGAAAAGAGCCAATGTTGTTGTTCTTGTACCGGAAGAGGATAGATGACAAGCCGATATTCAGGGGATTCACTGTATAATAAAGACCACCACAGGGAATAGGGGAGGGGGGGCGGGGTCTGGGGTCAGTGAAATTTGTTTCTCAAAAAAAGAGAGAATTTTTTTTTTTTCCTGTCATTTCAGTCATGTACTTTCTGGCCTGTATCCTGTATCAACATCTCTTTCATCCACCCCCCACCTCCCCCTTTACGTGTCACCATCTGCACAACTCTTAACTTATTCTTTCTCCATATTTCACCTTTCATACCTCAGATCTCTCCTAAACATTCAGAGCATGTCACCATAGCAACCTCAGTAACACATTGTACATTGCCTTTGCGTTCATTCAGGCCAAAGATTGCAATTCTAGTTTTGTGATTCTGTTGTCATGTTCAACTGTTGGTTTTTGGAAGGTCTTTAGCTGTTGTGTAGAACTACAGAAGGATCAGAATGTGGGATCCATTTTAGAGTTTTCTTTAAATATGAACCTGCAGACATATCATAGAGCTTAAAGCACCCCCCCACACACACACACAGACACATAGCACAGTGCTTTCCAAAATTATTCATACCTCTTGAACATCATAATTTATCACGTTACAAACGTTTTTGTTTTGTTTTGTTTTTATTCATTTAGAACTGAAAAATCTAAAAAGTGTGGCAAGCATTTGTATTCAGTCCATCAGTAAATACTTTGTGAGACCTCCTTTTTTTTTAAACACTTTGTGTCTATTCCGAATAATACTTTTAATTTTTGATATATAATCAGAACCCATCTATATGTTTTTGAATAGCTTTTTTTTGCCAAAGATTTTTTATTGTATTAATGACTTTAACTAGGCCATTCTCTCACATATCTGTTTTGATCTAAACCATTCCATCGTAGCTCTGGTTCTTTTTTAGGATCCCTGTCAAGTCCACTGTTTTTTTCCAGACCTGCTCTGTATTAAACTCCACTCATATTCTCATTAACTCTGCCCTTGACAGTTCTGGGATGTTGGTTAAAGGGTAATGTGAAGTGATAGCCATAGCTGTCTCCTCTCCCATTTTGGTCAGGAAACCACCGTATTTCCCCCCTCTTTCCTGCCGTTCTCCCATGTTAGCAGTCTCCTGTATACTTCCCGTATTATACTAAAAAATCTGTCTCCAAATGTAACTGTCGCTAGGATTGCAAGTCAAAATCTTATCACCTTATCGAAGTTTGAAATTGGTTGACAAGTGTTTATTTTAGATTTCTTGTACACATGTCTTAAAATATAATTGATACTGAAGCGTGACTGGGGTAGTCTGACTCACAGCAGATGTTGAGAGCCACAAAATGTCCACGTTTTTACCTCCAAAACTTGACAGGTATGGTGATAATGGGTGCAAATTTCTTTGGACCACTCTATTTAACTAAATTCTGTGTGCTAGGGGCAGCTTAGAGGGGCAGGATGGATGGAAAAGGAAGACGAGGTTCTGAGTTGGAGCTAGTAATGAGAATAATTAAATATGACAAGACTAATAATATAGATATAGAGTATATAGATATAGATATGTATAATCATTTTCCAAATATAGTTATCTTAGAGTGTTATAAATTAACAGAAGAAGGTAAAGTGGTCAGATCTCTAGAAAGATTAAGGCCTAAATATGCATTTTTAGAGCTTAAGGTTCATGTTTTGTTTCATCTGCCCGTCAAAACTTAAACATTTCCTGTAGAGATTGACCAATACATGTTTTTTTAAAGGCCCATGCTGATTATTTGACATCAGTCTGAACTATTGAATCCCAAAGTTAGGGCCATAACCCACTTGGGGCCCTCCATCAACCAGAGTGAGGTCTTGAAATCCATTAGAGAAATGTAACTTCACAATAAACATTTCTGTTAAAGTGCCTCAAGATTATAAAGAATCACTTAAGAACTAAAAAAACTTCAACCACTTAAGCGGATGATGTTCTTTTTAATATTATTACAACCATGGTTCAATTTATTTTCTTAAAATGTTTATGTATTAATCTATTATCCTAGATCATGAGTGGACAGGTGTCATTTGATGGGTTAGAAGCTAAATAATGTTGGAAACATGAAACCTAACCGATCCTAATATGTGCTGCTGATAATTACGGGGTGTTTTTTAAGCCGATATGCCTTTTTCTTTCTTTATGTACATCATAAAAAAAATTTACAATATGGTAACAAATCTTAAACCCACAAAAAACATCTATAAACTAATCAAACCCATTAAAAATGAATAGAACATGGGGGGAGCGGGGAGGCGTGTGCTTCATGTAAAGTCAAGGCATAGCTGGTGAATGCGATAATGAATCAATGGTCTATTTTTAGTTTGCTGGTTCTCCTGAAGATCTTTACCAAATCTCTAAATGGGCCCTCAGTCTGCTGATGGACAGCCTTGGATCTCTGCAGCTCCTCCAGACTTAGTTCCTTAGTATCCTGTTAGTTATTTTTAAGAGCATCTTCACAAGTTTGCAGTTTACCACACTGTTCATGTTAAGTGGATGGATTGAGCAGTGTGGTGTTCAAAGCTGGGATAATTTTACAATTTCAAACTGATTCACTTCTGTATTTGTTTTTTTGTTTTAACATTTTTATCTAATAAACCTCAGAGGCCTTTACAAAACTTGCATTTAAACTGAGTTTACGTTCAAAAAGATGGACTCTTTTTATCAATTACTGCATCTTATTAAGAGGTACCAGTGTAAAAAGGGGCTGAATACAAATGCGTGCCTTTTTTTTTTTTTTTTTTTTTTTTTTTGTTATTTGTAAAAGAAAAGTTCGAAACCACATTATCATTTTTCTCACACTTTTTAAAATCTGTTATTTTGTGCTCTGTCACACAGAGCCCCAGATTCAAGTTTGGGATTGAAACGTGAAACGAATGAATATTTTTGCAAGGCACTGTAGACAAACACACAAAGAATCGTGTTGTGTTTTCATTGCATGAACCCGTGTAAGTATGGACAGCTGTATCCCTTCGCTTCTGCATACCTCATTCCACTTACTCTGCACTCTTATACACAAATCCGTTTCCCTCGGTTTACAGTGTCACTTTATATTTGGCATTATGTGGAGTTTGAGAACTAATTAATATGCTGTACAGAAACAGATATCTCTTTTTTTCCTTCCTTTTCTTTTTTGGGTAGTTATCTGCACAGTCCCCCATGGAGTGGAGAGGAACACATGCACTCAGCATGACTTACAAGTTGCACAATTTAAAATAATGTCATGCTGTTTTGTTAGCAAATGAAAATGTTTTACCTCTGATCATTAAGGCACATTCTTGTATTGATATTGTCACATGCCGCTTGTTTTTTCTACACCCAAGACTGAAAAGTGTTCTTCTTGTTCTCCCTAGGCCTATTCCATGTAAACAATATTGCTGCATAACCATTGCTGTCTCATGTACAGTTTTTTTATATATATAAATATATATATATATATTTTGCCCGTTTACACTTAACCCTCAGTGTGCTCTTCAAACTGCCTCACAAATCTAAAGGGTCTTCCTCTTGTTTTGTGTCAAACTGTAACCCCAAGACACAGTGTATCGAGAGCTACCTGAAAGGTTTACCCTATCTGAATCTTCTTTAATCAGCCTTGCTCCTTTGCATCAGAGCTGGGGAGAAGGAGAGGAAGACACCGGAGAGTCTCCACATAAAGAAGTGGCCTTCTCGCAGCAGCAGAGCCAACTAAAGGGAGGAAGAGTGCAGGCTCTTTGGCGAGGTTTTTAAGAATGTGGTATATTCCCCCATTTTAAGCTGCTGAAAGCTATTCCATGCAGTAATTTTATTTTTCCTTATTAATCTCACACAACCCTCCTATCTTTTTGTCCCCTAATCTGCGTTTTTGACGTGCAAAAAAAAAAAAAAAAAAGAATCTGAATCAGACTGAAGTGCCTCCTTGTTAGCATGATTTCCAGACAATACCCACACAGACATCAGCACTTTGTTTATGATCTGACTGTCATGCTCTGTTTTGCTTCGCTGGGGAACACAAATACACATAGACTTACACAGTTTGTTGGAAGGGAAGGGAAGGAGGGGGAAAGATGGAGCGTAGGGAGTCAATGAGGGAATTTTCCTTCTTAATGTGATGTACAGCAAAGTGCTGAGTGCATGTGAAAGCCAAACCCACTGTGTCAATCAAGTCCTAATAAACTGTATAATAGTTTGAATACTCAACTGTGTGTCTGGCTCTTTATTTCCGCTGATGGCTCTGTTGAAATTCAAATATGCCCGTGTGTTTTAGGACATTGGCCTCATGTTTTTAACTGTCTGTTAAAAAGTGGTGTTTCTAGGCCAGACTTATCAGGGGGGTGGGCTGGGGCCATAGATTTACATGGGGGCACCAAACAAAAGATCAAAACAAAGATAATTCAACATTTGATATATTAAGTGAGCCAAATGGCAATTTCCAGTACTAGAAACCTAAAGCTGAAAGTACAAAAACGTAATTTGTATCTCATTAATAAAATAAAACTAAAAATAAAAAAAATCAATTGGTTTAAAGGACCTATCGGTTGTAGTTTCTGGTCCAGCACATATTAATAATTTCTTATCAGTTTATCTTGTATTGTGTCTTCAGTACAGGGGTCAGGAACAGTTCAAAAGGGCCACTGTGTCGTGACTCTGCACTTTTTGGTTCTGTTTGAGTTTTCTCTTTGTGTTTTCAGTTTATACTTTTTATTCTTGTCTTTCTGTGTTTTCTAGTTTATTCGTTTAATTTCCATTTTGTGTTATTCTAGTTCTTTTCTGGTTTTATTTTTGAGTGCTTTTGTATTTCTTGAATTACTCTCTGTGGCCATCTTGTGTTTGTTTTCTTTCCCCTTTGCTTCCTTCTAGAGTCTAGACACTTGCATCCACACCTGTTCCTTGTCAGCTCATTAGTCCAGCCTTTGTTCTGTCTCCTATATATACTCTTCCTATGCAGTTCCAAAGTGCTGATTCCTCATCTTTCCCTGGCTCCTCATGTGTGTTTTCCTTGATGTCCCCTAGATCCTGGCTTTCTGTATCTGTTATTTTGGATTTTTGCCTCATTAAACCTGCAAGACTCACCTCCGCCTCCTGGTCTCTGCATTTGGGTCCTCAAAAACCTCCACCCAACTGTGACACACTGGCCCCCACTGGCCCCTGTCTAGAACTGCCCATGCTGTTAAACATGTTCAGCTACACCCAGCAGAATGAAAGAAAAGTTTTGTTCTTTTTCTAACTTTGCCTTATTGTAGTTATTTTCTAAGTCCTGCTAGAAACGGGTGCAGAGGGTATCTGTCTTTCCAAATTAAAACCTAAATATTGGAAAAATTCTACTTTCTGCCTATATTTGATGTTTCTTTTAGTAATACCTGATACAAAATTATCTTAAAAAAGGGTGAAAAACTATTATGAAAGGTTAGCAACACACCTGAAATGATCCTTTGCTACTTTTTTCTTATCATCATATCACTACTTAGAGTAGTAAACAATTCAAAATAACCTTTTGTCAGACTTAGGTGTTTGTAACATATTTAGTCCAGGGGCGGATTTAGGAAATTTTGGGCCCTAGGAAAAAACAGGTATGGGGCCTTCTGAGTTAAGAAGACAATACAAAACAGACCCATTATAGAGATATAGAGATGTTAATAGAATAGACATACATTATTTGTTCTACGTTTTGTCCTTCTCTTCTTGTTCCTTTTCTTGTTGTTTTCCTCTCTTTGTTTTGTACTTAGCTCACTTTTCATGCTGTCTCAAAAGGAATCACTAAGCTCACTTAGCTGATTGCTCCTTCCTGAGTTTCCAAAGAGGCGACGGCTGTTTCTATTTGAACGGTGTGATGGAAATTAAGTTTTTTTTTTATAAAAATAAATGAATGTGATAAGTAAATAAGAACATCCCTGTGGTTTCTCCTCCATGAATCCTTGATAAATGAGTTGTTCTGCACAACCTCTCTGAGTGTGGTTTGTCTTTTCTTGGGTGGCTGACCTTTTGAAAAATAAAATGCTAAATAAAGTACTAGATTGCTTAAAATCTTCAATAATTTACAAAGAGAATTATCCTAGTCCAGCTGAGATAAGATAAAAAATTAAAATGACATACCTCATAACAACTGTCTGTTTTCAATATCTGGCACAGTGAATAGGTGGGAATATGGACTGGATATGAACCTCGCAAGTCCTTATGTTTTAGCACTAAGGTTGTATTAAAAACACGGACTGGATTTTAATCACCATGGTATCTTTATATATAAATAAGTGGAAAGGAATTTAGTTTTAATTTCTGTCATTTTTTAGTATCAGAAATTGGGGATATGGAGTGAGAGCGTGTGAAGACACTGAGATGGGTGAGTCTCACTCCCATTGGGTGAGAGTTGACAGCTCTGTATTTGTATGGCACATTTCAGCTGCAAGTTAAGTCAAACTGCTTTACCTCACAAAACATCAGGACATATTTGCAGTAAAAGCATTAAAAACATCAGAATCATCACAAAAAATAATTGAAACCATCAAAGAAAATCTGATCTTTTGATTAGGAAAATAAAAGCTTAAATAAGCACAAAAACTCCTAACCCTGGACAAAAAAGTTGAATTAGCTTTTATATGTCACAGGTTCAAATTCACTTCATAAATTAAAAGAAAAATCAATTATTGCCAGAAAAAAGACTCCTTTTATCAGGAATATAATCCAGTTTCTCTTTTCATTATTTGTCCTTTAGAAATAACAGATGCATGAATTTTTCCACTGTACCTGAGTGAATGATCGGCCAGTCTTAGGCCTACTATGAGGAAACCCAACCAGAAGGTGGAAGGGTTATTTAAGGTTATTTAAGGTGGCTAAATAATATCTCTGTTACTGTCACCAAGGATTTATTAATCACCTCTTTTTTTTCTCTGCACTTGTTCCGACCCTAATCAGAGGAGCTGTTTCCATTTTCACAAGTTTCCAGGCCTCTAATCGCCTGAGCTGTTGCCTCTGGCGGCTTTCTTGACGTGCAGCCCGTCGAGAAAATATTACTCTAAGATAATTTGTGTTTGTATTGGGTGAAGCAAGCAAGGTTTTTAAAACATGAACACAGTTTGATATAATGTGTTATTCCCAAACTTAGGTGATGTAATAAATCACCCCCTTGGGAGGGTAAAACAAACATATTAATAACATACAAAAAAAGTTCAAATGTAAAAAAAAATATTAAAGCGTGTGGATTTTCAGTTAATCTTAACACTAGTATAATATTTAGTTTTTTGTCTCCTATGATGCAATGTAGAATATTTATATATTTTAGGCCTATGATTCATTTTCTACTCTTTTCCATCATATTGTGTTGTTATTTTTTGTTAGAATGTGAAAATAGGATTACACTGTTGAATTGAATCATCTTTTTGTAATAAAAGTAAAAGTAGACAGTGCTAAGCATAGGGCCCTAAAATCATTTTATATACTCTGGAGAAATAACTTTTTCTTTAAAGGTATAGTGGAGGATGTTCTTTTTCTGTGTGGATCATCAAAATAATTGCCCCTTATAATTGTCAATCATTTTGATGATATGTTCACATAAGGCCGTCCTACCTGCTCGTCCCCATTTTCACTTACCAGTGGAGAGTCTGAAATAGTGGAGAAATTGTATATCTTCTTTTGGAAAGTAAGCTTTTATGGGCGATGCAAACAGTGACTTTTAAACAGAGCGTGCACAAGGAGAAATTGGCTCCTGCATGCTCTCGCACCTGTTTAATCGAAGGATTAAAATTTAAGGTGGCTATATGGGGTGACAGTGGCGTTGGATGTACAGTAGGAGTTTGCCCTGAAATTGAAGGTTGACGGTTCAAGCGCAGGCTCCGGCTTTCCATGTTGTTGTGTCCTTGGGCAAGACACTTCACCTGCATTGCCTACTGATGGTGACCAGAGGGCCCAGTGCCGCCAGTGTACGGCAGCCTCGCTTCTGTCAGTGAGCCCCAGGGCAGCTGTGGCTATAGTGTAGCTTGCCACCATCAGTGTGTGAGTGAATGACTGAATGTAGTGTAAAGTGCTTTGAAGTTTCCTGACTTAAAAAAGCGCTGTATAAGTACAGGCCATTTAATAAGCGTTCCGTCTCAGGAGTGGGTACAGTGTCGAGCATGTACATTTCTTTTTAAAAGTGGAGAGGGCAGTTCAAAAATTTGAAAAAAAACTCCACTATACCTATTATAAATTATAAATCTCTACCAGAGGAATAAAAGAATAACTACTGACTTTAATAAAAGTCTATTTATTCAAAGGTACCAGTTTTTGTGCCACTAATAGCTCCTTCATAAATTAATTTAAGCTGCAGCAGGGGAGGAGCTAGAAGGGGGCCAGGGATGGCCATGGCCGCCTTATGGCCGCCCCTACCAGGTGATCCCATGTGGCCATAATTCACAAGCCTCTAAAACTGAGGGTGGCAGCAGTATACGGTACTATAAAGCGGAATTTGACATGTTAACTGTTTGTATATTAACATTAAACAGACAACAAAAATACAGTAGCTCATCACTCATATCAAAATTTTAAATCAAAGATGATAAATATTGATTCATGCTCTTTTCAGAACTAGTTTTTCTGTTTTTTCATGGAGAAGAAAAAGTTATGCAGTCATCCAAGAGCTTTCAGTGTAATTGGAGATAACATCTAAATCCATTTAATGTGGATATTAGCATATATATAAACATTAATATTATGAACAACAATTATTGATAAAAATAGGTTGGACATTTTTTCCAGAATGGCAGGTAAGGAATAACAAGAGATTCACCCCAGAACTCAAAGCTGAAGGAAGATTGATTCACTATACCTTTAGTTTAGACAGCATGGATGTGTAAATATATGTTTATTTATTAGTAAGGGTTTTGGAAAAATCGAGTTAGTCTTTATTCGGAAAATACGGATGATGTGCTTGTTCCTTTTCCAGTTGGAAAGTGTAGATTAACCCTGAGGTTCTGCCGCCTGTCTGCTTTTTGCCACCCTTATAAAAATGTTCTGGCTAAGACACTGAGCTGCAACAATTTAACGATATGCTATTGTATGTAAGTCTGTCTTAATCTAATCAGATATCCCTGACCTTGTGCATTTCTGGGGTTCCTCTTTATTAGATACTTTCTCCATGAAAACTAGTTGTTTGATATTGTTGCCAGGAAATTTTTTTTCGTTTTCACAACCACTGTTGTTTGAAATTATTCTCAAAGAGTCATAAGAAACTACTCGCCAAATCAGCCAATGAGATTTAGACAATATGCAACTAAGAAAGCTATTTGTTTCCACCAGTATGAGAATAAGAGGTGGAAAGAGTAACACTGCTTCATCATTTTTTACTTAAGCTAAAGAAAAAAAAGTAGCCTTAAAGAAAGTACTAAAGTAAGAGTAAAAAAAGTATTTGGTAAAAAGGCTGCTCAAGTACTGATCTACTTACAAACCATGATCATAACAACTGATTTAATATTTTATAAAATCATGAACAAAATATGAAGTTATATGCAAATTCTGGTGAATTAGATAAAGAGATTCCTTTTGTATAAGTGGTGCTAATGGATTGGAACAGTCTTTTGTGTTTCTTATTTTTGTTTACCAAAATTAGCTTTTTAACTGTGACAAATGTTGAAAATATATGCTTAAAAACATTTCTGTCTGTAAAAAATTTATTGTATGTAAATATCCCAGTCTATGATTTTTTTTTTTATATGAAAAAAAATAATCTAGAAACTTCAGGAACCCGGTCAGAATATTCGAGTTGCTGACGTGTTAATTCTTGTACTGACATTGAAGATTTGCCAGACTTATTCTGAGGTATCAATCATTTGGGGGAGAAATGAGCCAAACTAAGAGAAACACCATTGCCCTTGAGTTCCACAGTGATTATGGGGTCATGGACCACGAGTCTGGATGGATGAGTCATTCAGGGTCTGCTCCACTGACCTCTCTCTTCTGGATGCTCCCATCACACAGGGAAGGCACTCTCTCCTGTTGAGTGTTTGTTTGTGTGCAAAAAAACGGGCACTGGACGTTATCTCACACAGAGTTTGTGAGACTCTGAGAAATGCTTGTCATGTCCACGAAGTGGCCTTGATGACATGGTCGTTGGAACAGTTAGTTGGTTCTCCTGTTTATCTATCTAGTGATATGAAGGTGGCCTTGTGGGGGGGCTCCTATTTATACAAGAGCTCTGAAACATCCCACAGATAAACTTGAATCCTCTGCAGCAGTACCTTCCACTCTACACTGTTACCCCTCAGATATACTTTAACGTTTATCTTAGCAGCTTGTATTTCAGTTTTCCAATTTTTGTTTTTACATTTTTTTGTACCAGTAATTCATACAAAGCAAAATGCTGCCTGCAACTTTTAAACTGTGTGCTGGCATCTCCTATCGACACATGAGGAACATGACAGGTGAGTGAATGGATCTCATCAGAGAGACAATCAGCACTGCTGCCTTGACCTACTTCTATCCCTCCCGTTTAACTTCATTTTTAAATCCAAATTATTTCCATCTGAGGTCTTCAGGGAGACTGGGATCAGAGCGACAGAAAACAAATGAAGAAATATTGAAAAGTTCATGCTTCTTTTTACTTGGAGTTTCATCTGCAAATGTCACAATCTATTGCTATCCAGGTCTAAGGAGAAATGCCCTGGCAGCCATCCATCAAGAGCTGAACAGGCTGGCAGGTCCAGGCCCCAGTAACTGGATCAGCCAAGTCCGCCGACGAAGCTCTCTACTAAGTGAGTTGTTTTATTTTTGTTTTATTCCAAATTGATTTATTCAGACTAATCTCGGAGATATACCAACTGTGAAATTCAAGACAGACCTTTATTGTTATAAATTGTCAGTATATTTACCACTTTGGTGGGACTTCACGTTTCGTCAATTTCTCTCACAAAAATATTTTCTTATAATACAAACCAAAGATAAGATAGTATGATGCCAGTTAAAATACTATACTTAAAAAATACAGCTAAAAGTTAGATAACAACACAATATTATTTTTACTTGTATTTCTAAACAGGCAAAATATGTCCTCGTATATATATTGAAAAAATATTTCTTTTTTAAAAAGTGGTTAAAATAATTGTGTTAATGCTCCACTGAATTTTCACTGGCGAGTCCCTTATGTGCATGAAGTCCCTGATAAGGTCTAAAAAGTTAATTTCTCATCAACTGGCTTTTTATTGGAAAAAGTGCTATAGGCTAAGCTGATACTCACATATTCAAATGTTACATGGTATAAATATAGATCTAAACTGTTTTTACCATGATATCAAGAGGCTTTCAGTGGAAAATTCATGATGGTGTTTTAACTATTGTCATAGAAAGTGCAGCCTTAGTCCTTCATACAGCCTTTACTCCAAACTGTTGTTAATGACGTCGCTAATGTTTTAGTTTAGTTATGGCTCACACATGTCAAAAAAAATGTACCAAAAGCTGCTTCCCCTATTTTTATTTTACTCTTCCTCTCATTATTTTTTTTTTCTGTAACTTTAATATTATAGCTTACTTTATGGAAGTTAGTTTTTCCCTCCTCCTGCTCTTCTAGCAGTCAGATCTCTCCATCCACCAATTGTCTATCGTCTTAAAGAGAATTGGCCTTTTAAAAGAAAACTCCATTGTATAGAAATTCAGTTTGTTCCAGGTGAAATCAACTGATTAATTTATTAGAACACAACACAAAATGAAATTTTACTCACAATGAGGTTCTCTCGTCACAGTGGGCCTTGGATAAATAGTACTACCTTCCAACACTCAGACAACTCCATGTATTGTTGTAAAAAAAAAAAATAACAGCAAGAGATTTTATAAACAAAAACTTTAAAATGATTTTCTTGTTGTCCTTAAGAATACATTATCACAGGTTCTTCAAGTGCCATGCTCAAAGAACAATAAATTTAATAAAAGTCTCAGTCCCACATCATAGAAAGAACTGTAAAAAAGATAACAAGTATGTAAGAAATAATAAGGTGGCTTCAACACACTATTCTTCAGGTTTTGTGCAATAGATATATGAGATTTAAGTGCCTTTTTAAGATATGCATTGTTTCAATATGTGTAGCTTTTTTTGGACATAGCAGACTTATTCATGCCTGAATGGCAATGACAATCCAAACATTTATAGAGTTTTAGTATATTGTGATGTGTAGTCAACTAAAATCCTCTTTTTTTAAGGTTCTCGGATTCAGGAGGAGGAGGGGTACAATGAGGAAGAGATGTCATATGTGAAGCAAGGTGAGGATGCGCTGAAAAAAGCCATCAGCATCCTCAGCGAGCAGGAAGGTTGGACTGTGGAAACCGTAGCTGTAAGTAAAATGGCAAAGCAGAGCAAAAGAACATCCCACTGAAGTTCAGATTTAATTTGGATGTGATAAGCAATATGGGTCAATTGACAAATCTCTTCCCACAATCCTGCAGGCAAACGGAGATAAGGTTCTCAGCAAAGTCTTGCCAGACATTGGGAAGGTGTTCAAACTTGAAGTGGTGCTGGAGCAACGTCCTGACAACCTTTATGAAGAGCTGGTGGAAAAAATGGAGCAAATGGGAGAGTGGAACCCTAACGTCAAACAAGTCAAAGTACGATCGATCATTCCTGGGGTTTAATCCAAAAACATCCAAAGTACAGGCCTTAAACTTAATAGTGTTGGTGACATTTCAAACTGGTATATTCCAGATTCTTCAAAAGATTGGGCAGGACACCATGGTGACCCATGAAGTGTCGGCAGAGACGCCAGGCAACGTAGTAGGTCCGAGGGACTTTGTGAGTGTCCGCTGTGCTAAACGTCGAGGCTCCACCTGCTTCCTGGCTGGAATGTCCACTCAGCATGCAAAGATGCCAGAGCAGAAAGGTGTCATCAGGTAAATAAGTTATTAACTTAATCATTATTAATCAGTTAGATCACATACTAGCTACATTGTGTAAATGCACTGCTTGTAAACATCAAATCTGCACAAACAAGCTTAATTTGTGAAATTTTGCAGAGCCGAGAACGGGCCTACCTGTATAGTGATGAGGCCCTGCGCTGAAGACCCAAATAAGACAAAGTTTACCTGGTTACTGAGTCTGGATCTAAAGGTAAACAATAAATCTTAAGCAAAAAGATGTGTTTAAACACCAAAGGAGTCTGTCTAATACCGGGTTTCCCTTTGTCATCTGCAGGGCTGGATCCCAAAGACAATCATCAACAAAGTGCTCTCTCAAACGCAGGTGGACTTTGCCAACCACCTCAGAAATAGGATGGCAAATAACGTTTCCATGGAGATGGCTCACTCCTGCTGACACAAGATGCTTCTCGAGCCAATAGAGAGAAAAAAAAACCTTTGTTCATCCAAATTCTCATCTAAATCACTGAAAAAGTACACACTCCGGGGAGTTTTAATGAGATCCCTGGAAGAATGAGCATTTCTGAAATCTTGAGAAAATCTCAGCACCTTTGATGAAACTGATAATGAGTAATAATAGATAATCACAACGCCATGGCTGATGAGATTTACAGCTAAAGAATTTTAAAGAATATATTTCACCGTAATATGTGCACCATGTGCATTGCTGCCTTTTGCTGATAGTTGCCAAGTACAAATCTATGAAATATTGTTTTCTTTAAAAAAAAGATTTTCAAATCAAAAACGTGTATGCTTATATGTATTAACATTTTTGCACTTAACATTAAATGTACTTCACGTTTAAGAAAGTAAGCAAAGAAAGTAAGCAATGGCAAAGAGTGCACTACATGTGAAACACTGTCTTAATCAAGTTTGTTATCAGCTGCTACTCTTAAACAGGGCTTCTGGTTATTTTAAATCTTATCTCCTGTTCAGTGTTTAGATAAGACCGAATTTGTGGAGAGAATTTGATGCTCTTAACAGTCACGGCATTTCCCCTCCTTACAAAAAATGTGTAGAGTTATTTGTACGACCCTCTAGCTGATGAGTCTCTTTAAATATCAGCCTAATTAATTTCCTTGCCCCTGTTGTGAAATTGCACTTTTATGTCTGCATGTTATTTATTGATTTTGCCTAGCTGTGTGACATTACAGAGACTGCTGGGTGTCACTAATATTTATGCTTTCAAGAGGAAGTTTGAAAAATTATTGTATTGTCTTTGGATTACAACTGGAATAAAATCTTGTTGAACATATTTCTGGTTTTTAGGCTCAATTTCATAAGATCATGCAGGTATACACACTTATAGCTGTATAGTATAGACATGGATATGCTTACAATATATTAACTGCATACAGAGGACACACATTTATGTGTGGTATTACATTTTAGTTGCATTAAAACTAAAGCTGTATTGATCCATTTTTTTTCCGATCCAATTAGGTACCGAATCCGATACATGAGCTAAGCTCATCGGCCTATACGTTATGATACAACTCATTTAACATTATACATTGCCATGTGAGTAAAGGCATCATATTGACACAAAAGGGTAACAAATTTACAATGTGATAAATATGAAGGATATTTACGTCATTTTCAAAACTGTTAATATACTCAGTCCCTGATGAAGAAAAGCATTACAGCAGCATGAGTCTACCGCTATCATTTATTTGGTTGTAGTTATGATAAGCAGTATAATGCTGCAAAGTTCAGTTTGTTTTTTATCTCCACAGAACACCTTCTATCATCTGCATGGCCTATAAACAGGATTTCCATTGGCTTTCTTTCTAAAATAGCTTCTCTCTTGCCACCTTTTAACATGAGCAGATTTGTAGATTTGTGATTCTGCCTCCCTGCTGTGGATGATGAAATAATCAACCATCTGTGAGCTTTTAAAAGCATGATTTATTGTTACAGCCTAATAACAGCTTTAAACATCTGCCAAATATTGTCCTTACATAGAATGCTGTGTTTTTTTTGTTTTGTTTTTTGGTCGTCGTGATGCTTTTTGTTCTTCTCTGTTGTTAAACAAACATTTGAGGTTTAACGAAGGATTTAATTATACCTGAATATATATATATATATATATATCCATGAAATAAACAAAAATGTTTTCTCTGGATTGTATTTAGAGTAAAAGGAGTTGACATCAAATGGTTGTCAAACTTCCTAAATTAGTAGGTATAAAAAAAATGTAGAAATGGTTATTCTTTTACTTTACATAGAGTACAAATAAATGAATACAAGTCACAGAATTTGTAGTCAAATGACAAAATGTGCATAAAGATGTAAGAGGTATAAAAGCTTTAACATAGCAGAATGTGTAATTTATTACAGTTTTCGTTATTTTGATGCAAAGATGGTAAAAGGAAACCTTGTCAAAAGTTTATTTTCAAAAATATTTTCTTTGTCACTGATGGGTTTTCAGAGCATTGGTTTGCCAGAGTGAGCAGGTGTTTGGCCTTTCTGATGGCTCTCTATTGCAGTTCAATATAAGCCAGCAGAACATTCCTCACAATCAAGTAACTCTGGGTTTTTATTCCAAACAGGAAGTCTGTCCCTCATTACTGCCCATTGTGTAACATGTTGCCAGATTTGTGTGTCCTTGTTCAATTTGAAGAAGTTTTGTACAAATGATTTTCTTGGATGCAGTGCAGACAACAGAAGCCAAAATGAGTCACGGTTTAGGACTCTCACTTCCTGTCTCACAAAGTTCTCCAAGATCCAACTTCATATCTATGTGATTATGTTGTGCCAATACAGCTCAAAAATGTTCTTTGAAACTGGAATTGAAATACCAGGGTCAAAGGCTATTTTTATTTTACTTTTCCACAAACCTTTTGAAATGATTGGGTTCCCAACGAATATCTGGTTTTTAACAAGACATAAATGTTAGGTTTACGTGAGACTCTTTTTGAGATTAGGTACCAGAGGCAAAAAATTGGCATCTGCTTGGGTTCCCTTCAAATAAAATCATAAGCGCTTTTCTGTTGCAGCGAGGGGAGATGTGGGAAAACTCTGACCCTGGAGCAGAAAAGGTAAATCATTTCCAGAAGCTGTGCAATGAAACCAGAAAGACAAAACAAGCAATCTGGCAGCCATGCTACATCCTTGGTACTGATGCCAGCATTGATTAACTTATTGCTCATTTTTTTGCCCAAACTGCATTTTTTTCCGTCACAGGGCGAATGTGAGCACATTCTAAGACACACATATAAAACTATATAGATCTGTCATAGTAGCCTTACATACATTGAATTATAGCTGCAATCTTGTCGTTCTGCATACGAATCTTTTCTATGTGGAGTTTGCATGTTGTTCTTCCCCATTTCTCTGGGTTCTTTTTTCCCCCCTTTCTGGTAAAAGCGAATAGATGTGCTTATAGAACATGATAGAGAAAAAAAAAAAAAATTATATATATATATATATATATATATATATATATATATATATATATATATATATATATATATATATATATATATATATATATATATATATATATATATATATATATATATATATATATATATATATATATATATATATATATATATATATATATATATATATATATATATATATATATATATATATATATATATATATATATATATCTCAGTGGTTTCAAAAGTACACACATCTGTTACTTAAGTAGATGTATAGATACTGCAGTTTAAAAACACTCTGGTAAAAGTCAAAGTATCAACTTTACCTCTTTACTTAAGTAAAAGAGAAAAAGTATGTGCTACAAAAAACTACTTAAAGTATAAAAGTATAAAGTTACTTTTTTTTTTAAATACAAAAACTAGCCAGATGCCAGTATATGAATTGAAAGCTCAATTGTTTAACTATTTCGAAAAATTCTTTCAGATAGGGCCAAGGATGAGGGAGGTCTTGTTGGTCTCCGTCTCCTGATCTGATGCTCTCGCCTGTGTCCGACCTTTCAGACATTTCAACATCTTTTTCTGAATCCGACATTGTAGCATGGCATAGACAATTCACGTTTGCAGTTTGAAGAACACCTGCTTGCTTCTGATGATTTCCTTTTGCTAACCAATGAGTGTTTGCGTTATATGACTCATCCAATTAAACTAGTTTTCACTAGATGTGGATGGAGCCAATGATCTGCATTGGATGGCGCACATGACGTGAAATAAATTATTATAAACATTAAACCGAAGCCAAGAGTAACGAGTAACGTTTGTTTTAAAAATTTAAGGAATAGAAAGTATAGATACGTGTGTGAAAATGTAATGAGTAGACGTTAGAAGTAGGAAGAAAAATAAGTTGTGTGCTTAAGTACAGTAACAAAGTATTTGTACTTTGTTACTTGACACCTCTGATATATATATAAAGATTTTCCTTTCTACACTTTAAGAAATATAATTGATTAATTACAACATAGGAATGTAAGGTGTTTTAAACCAATAAAAAATCCAGTAACAATAGGTTTCTATTCCAGCCTTCACGTGTTTAACTACAAAAAGATGAAAAAAATGTAAAAGCTTACAAAATATACATTGCAATAATGAATTAATATCTATCACTAAATTATTATAAGCAAAGTGCTTTACAAAATCAAATGTTGCTGTTTTTTTTAGATGGCCTGAGCCCCTTGTTTCCAATCTTTTGTTCCTCAGTTGTGTCTATTTTTTTTATAACTGTAAATGACACCTTATGGGTTGACATAAATGTTATAACCTTGTTAAGATTGCAGTTTATTCAGTTTATCTTGATTTCTGTGAAATGAGAGCATAGAGAGTTATCTACTTAGGGTAAGATATCAACTTAGATTCTTAGGCTGAACTTTTCCCTAAAGATGCGAAAATAATCACAATTTCACATTTGACTTCAGGAAAAATAATACAATCTACAGTGGGAGGCGCGCAGATCTAATTTAGGTATTTAATTGTTCAAATAAAGACATAAAAAACGCTGGGAAGGAGTTGCTCTGTGTTTTTGCCATAGACACTCCACCTTAGCTCCCAGAAAGCAATGACGTAATGAATCTATCCTTTGACAGGAAACCACAATTCCCAGGATGCACTTGGAATTGCTGTGGCTGCTGAACGGGGGAAGGGAAGCTGAGATTGGAGGGGGAAACAATCAGAAACTCAGGTACTTTTAAAATGCTTCTTGTCGTATAGTAAGGCTGGACTTGTATTTAATATATTGTGGGATTACTTAGTAGATATAAAAAAAACTGAAGTAGATGTAATGAGCGCGTTGTCTTCAGATGTGGAGATCGACTCCATCTCCGTTACAGTTCAGCAGAGCTCCAGCTAGCTTCGTTAAATAGTTAGCCTGGGAGCTGGCTTTTCTTCTCTACGTTTAGTGGGAACTGGTTGCTTAAGTGCGCAGGTGATTTTTGTCAGAAATGTTTAGAGTGTTTGGAGAGAGTTGGGACGGAGTTGCATGTCGGTGATGTCAGTGGTTGCATTCTCGGGTTGAGATAAAACTGTAGCTGCGTCTTTGTGCAGCGCGAGCGGGGCTGCTAGCTTTCTGGTTGCTACAGCTACGGGTTGCTAGCTGACAGTAGGAGCTGCCGCCCGCCCGCCTCCTCTGGAGGAGCCTGTCACCACTAAACCTCAGCTCTATGAGTCCCTCTGTCTCCATCCTCTCCACAATACTTTGAATTTTCAATAAAGTTCAGCATGAGCTCTCAGCTTTTGTTTGAATAAAAATTACAATAATCCAACAAACATTTTTTTTTATCGAAGTACAGATCCTCTACATAACTATAACTTATATTTTGTTAAAACATATTATGCATAAGGTCTTAAAAAATTTTTTGATCTAAAAAAGTTAAAGACTAAACGCATCTTAACTTTTTTTGCTGTTGTGATGCTTTAAGTGACCCCATTAAGCATTTACCTTTCGAGCTGTATGTCCTAACAATGTTTTTAATAGTTTCAGTTTTTGTTGTGTAGTTTAAATGATGGATATGTAAAATATAGAGGTGGGCGATACTGGGAATTTTCAATCGATACATTAAGTAAATACAGGGTCAGTATCGCCGATACGATACCGATACTTTTTAATATTTAAGCTTGATGTATCATAGAGCTGTTGACCCTTTAGTGTTTCAGTGATTTTATTTATTATTGCAATGGAATAACAATAATAGTGTTAATAATGTAATGTTAATAGTGTTAATAATCTACCACTTTTATTATATCTTTCCATTCTTAGGTGATTTTGTTTGTATTGTGTGCACTTTCCTGTTGCTTTAATTCTATAAAGTTCCACATCATGGGATAAATAAAGGATTAGCTAATGTTAGCACACTTAGATAACACATTTTAATGGGATAAATGTTCGGGGTTCTTTCAAAATCTTCATTACGCTTTCTGAGTGGGCTCCATTAATATATGACACATACACTCACCGGCCACTTTATTAGGTACCCCATGCTAGTAACGGGTTGGACACCCTTTTGCCTTCAGAACTGCCTCAATTCTTCGGGCATAGATTCAACAAGGTGCTGGAAGCATTCCTCAGGGAGTTTGGTCCATATTGACATGATGGCATCACACAGTTGCCGCAGATTTGTTGGCTGCACATCCATGATGCGAATCTCCCGTTCCACCACATCCCAAAGATGCTCTATTGGATTGAGATCTGGTGACTGTGGAGGACATTTGAGTACAGTGAACTCATTGTCATGTTCTAGAATCCAGTCTGAGTTGATTCCAGCTTTATGGCATGGCGCATTATCCTGCTGAAAGTAGCCATCAGAAGTTGGGTACATTGTGGTCATAAAGGGATGGACATGGTCAGCAACAATACTCAGGTAGGCTTTGGCGTTGCAACAATGCTCAATTGGTACCAAGGGGCCCAAAGAGTGCCAAGAAAATATTCCCCACACAATGACACCACCACCACCAGCCTGAACCATTGATACAAGGCAGGATGGATCCATGCTTTCATGTTGTAGACGCCAAATTCTGACCCTACCATCCGAATGTCGGAGCAGAAATCGAGACTCATCAGACCAGGCAACGTTTTTCCAATCTTCTATTGTCCAATTTCAATGAGCTTGTGCAAATTGTAGCCTCAGTTTCCTTTTCTTCGCTGAAAGGAGTGGCACCCGGTGTGGTCTTCTGCTGCTGTAGCCCATCTGTCTCAAAGTTCCACGTACTGTGCGTTCAGAGATGCTCTTCTGCCCACCTTGGTTGTAACGGGTGGTTATTTGAGTAACTGTTGCCCTTCTATCAGCTCGAACCAGTCTGGCCATTCTCCTCTGACCTCTGGCATCAACAAGGCATTTCCGCCCACAGAACTGCCGCTCACTGGATGTTTTTTCTTTTTCGGACCATTCTCTGTAAACCCTAGAGATGGTTGTGCATGAAAATCCCAGTAGATCAGCAGTTTCTGAAATACTCAGACCAGCCCTTCTGGCACCAACAATCATGCCACGTTCAAAGTCACTCAAATCACCTTTCTTCCCGATACTGATGCTCAGTTTGAACTGCAGGAGATTGTCTTGACCATTTCTACATGCCTAAATGCACTGAGTTGCCGCCATGTGATTGGCTGCTTAGAAATTAAGTGTTAACGAGCAGTTGGACAGGTGTGCCTAATAAAGTGGCCGGTGAGTGTAATATCTACATAGAAAGTTAAAGTTATAGTGGAGAATGTTCTTTTTCCGGGTGGATCATCAAAATAAATGGTAATAATACCGGTGGTGAGTCTGACATAATGAAAAAATTGCAAATCTTGTTTTGAAAAGTAAGCTTGTATGAGCGATGCAAAAACCGTTTAAACAGATCGTGCACAAGGAGAAATGGGCTCGTGCACACTCTCGCATACTTTTAATAAGCCTTCCCTTGGATACATGGTTATGCCCGTACAATTTTTATAAAACACTCGCCCTCTCCACTTTAAAAAAAATGCATGTGCAAGCCCATTTCTTTTTGTGCACGCTCTGCTTAAAGTCATAGGGAAGTCTTATCTGAATTTCAAATCATTCTAGCTTAAACATGTATATAAATGTACAGACCATATTGTCCCTGAAGGTTAGACAAATTCTATTTAAAAAAAATCCTGTCTTAAAATCTGTGGGGGTTTTTTCGTTATTTTATGCAGGCCAGTTTTTACACCTAAATTCTGCCAATCGTATATCAATGGTCATCTGTCAATCAAATTTTTTCTGTCCTAGTATCTTGATTCATATGTCGCAGCTAATATAGAATCATTTACTTTACAATTCCATTGAGTTCCGTCCCAGTGTTCACGGGGATGGACGTCTGTGTCTTCGGCAGGAGTAGAGCTAACAGAACTGGCTGCGTTGCGAGGCAAGGGCTCAAACATGTACGGCTGTAAGCCTTCTACACCAAACCAAGCTTCTGCCGCCCTGGCGTCCTCTTCCACGACATCTTTGCCCCCACTTTCCTCCTCTAAATGAAAAATGGATGACGGAGAAGACTCATCCACAACTTCTGACACAAAACTCTCCTCCTCTTGCATTTTTCTATTGTCCATAGCGCTCCTTGACATCGTCGTTTCTAAGTCACCAATTTAGTGCTACTTGGTCCCAATGTAATTTCCACCAATTTAGTGCTACTTGGTCCCAATGTAATTTCCCATTGAGAACCTACTAGCACTAAGTTGCTAACTGGTTAGCTGGATGCTTCCGAGACTCCGGCCACAACCAAACTTGCTTGCGAACCTTCTGCCACAACAATCATGCCCCCTTGATAATCAACCAGTCACATTCACTTTATTCACTCGTATAAAGTCAGGCACCACTCAGGAGAATTTGCAACTGCAACAGTTGGAACAGCCACTTCCCTACGACTTTAAAAGTTGCTGTTCTCAGAGCTCATACAAGCTTGCGGTGTAGCATACTTGTGCATAATTTTTGTATTCCATATAAATGCATAGCAGGTTGAACCATTATTGTAAGCTGTGTATGCTTTCCATGAGTACTGATTCTAATCTTTTACTATTGTTTGGTTTTGGTTAACAGGTTTGTGTCACTATAATGTTGTATTATTATAATTTTTTTTTACTTTTTAGATACTTTGGGCCTCCTGCTTTGGAGTTGGGCCAAACAAGAACTTTTCTCAATGCCCCCCATCGAGGTTTTTTGTTTTGGCTTCTTTGCTGCAGCCGAGCTTAAACAGTAACCCAGCTTTAGACAAATTGAATTTGTTCTGGTCGCCAGAATCATGAAGATTCTTGGACGGGGAGAGCCCAGGCTTGAAAAACAGCAACATCATGCAGCTTCTGTTTGCTTGTGGTGGGGCTGAGCTGTGGAGAAGAGGAAGGGTTTCATGACACTACACTGCGACTCTGATTTTGAGAGGATCTTGTTAACTTTCATACACAAATTCCTACACAATCAAGGCGTGTAAAGATCCCCAACCTTGGTTGCTTAAAAGAAAACAACAAGATGATCCGGACACATGGATCTCAGTGACGTTTCTGTGAAATCCGGTTGTTGACATGAAGATCTCTGCGCATGTGAGAAGAAAATGAGAAAAGCATAGAGACTTTCGCTCCCTACAGGTGTGCACTACAGAAACCATGCTGGCCTTTGCCGTGGCTCCCCAGCTCATCTTCTTTCATGACTTCAAAAGCCTTTAGAGGCCACTGTCAGGATCATCATCAACATTCAACAGGATTACGTGCAATGGAAGAAAACGCTGATGTCTCATCTCACACAGAGGTGTTTAATTTCCCTTTATATTTTCAATCTAAGCTTTAATCCCTTTGTAATTTAACACCTAAATCTTCTTCACCATTTAGTGTCTAGAAAGCTTCTGCTCCTTAAACAGTTCAAAGTTCATTTAAATGTGACTTTTAAGCAGGTCGCCACCCATGATGAAATCCCAGCCCATCGTCTGCTGCCTTAGCTGTAATCTCTGATCTGGCTTGCTTGCTTGGCAGGCTGCTGCAGTGGCAGCTGACATCGCATTTCTCTTATCCCTAACTTGGTTTTGTAGCCATAACATTACCTCTAGCAGCCTGCTCGGCTTCCTTGTGTCGTGCATCATTTCTAGACAGTTGGATAATTGTATCATGAATGCAACACTGCCAGTGAGGGTAACTTTTCTGAAAACCAAGATCACTTACTTTCTTATCGGACGGCTGTCTCTGCAGGGAGTTTCATTATAGAAATGATTAACAGTAAATGTTACATTTTTATTGCATTGTCTGAACTATTTTAGGCCTGAATAGTTCAAGATTCATTCATTCATCATAATGTAAGAACTGCTTTCATTACCTTTGGTTTTTTTGTACTTTTCCTTTTTTTTGTCCTTATTAGGGTCTAAATGTTTTGCCACGTGAGCATAAACCAATGGAGATCACCAATGGACATTCCACCTATAAGCCTGTAAGCTAAAGTCACTTCTCTCTGGTCCTATATAATCAATGCAGCTCAAGAGATTTTTCTCAGTTTCTGAGTCTACTTTTCTAACTGCTGTTTCTATGCAGGTCATTAATGGAGTGGTTATAGGTCACAATGGAAAAGACCACACTAATGGCAGCGCATCATTCAGATCTCTGCCGGTAATAAATCCTTTATTTAAATTATTTTCTTCTCATGGGCACGATTGTCATTGCATTTGGGCTTTAGATTTGACTGTGAAACTCGGATTATGTCCCCTAACTCATATATAGTTTAATCTCCTATAATAACAAACTACTACCAGGTTAAATGGTCTACTACTTAAGCCCATTTAACCTTGTTTTCTAAAGCATACTTTGGTTTTAAGTAGGGCTGGATATTTTCAATTGAATTTGCGATATTATCGCAATTTAACAGAATGCAGTTTTCAAATCAGAGAGGAGTTGCAACAAGTGTGCAGATCCATGTGTACGAGTAGCGGCTACCACTTCTCCACACAGTTAAGTCCTGCGACAATAGATTCTTGATCTACAAGAAAACAGTGAAACCCTTGAGTTAAAACATATCCATGCTGTTGATTATTTGGATTTTGATCAAAGGTTTTAATTAAAATTACGGTAATACTTGTTGGGGAAAAAAAATCACAATTTAGATTTCTTTTGCAAAAGCATTTAGCCCTAGTTTTCTGCAAATTTTTTTTTATTATTTGATATTGTTCAAGCTGTAGTGTGTCACATTTCTTCAACTAGGAGAAAGTAGATTTTAATCTGAACCGATGTTAACCAATGGTTGAATACTATGCCAATAACTTCACCTCCATTATATCCAAGTCACATAAATTTCTTTTTGTCCCACTGCTCTTCTAAATTAGCTAGAAGTTCAGACTAAATGCTGAAATTGCATGTAAAAAATAATGTTTCGCACAGCTGCAATGGAAAAGCATTTTAAGCCTCACATGACACACGTGATCTGTAGCTGGACCTTACTGCCATGTAAAAAGATGAAGAAGACTGGATGCAGTTGGATGATGATGGCGCAGCATATTTGGATTCATGAGGAAATCATTTTTTTACATTAAGTTTGCACAAGGAGCGAGATGAAGCACTTAAGCCATGGCTGAAATATTGATGTACCATATTTTCCGGACTATAGAGCACACCTCAAGCCGCGCCCATTACATTTTTTGAGCCGCTGATATCTACTGAACTGTACCTCCAAACCTGTAGGGTGAGCTCTACATATAGCCCCTGGAGTGGGAACAAAGAAGAATGCTAGCTCCCATTAGCTTGTTGGCTCATAGCAGTAAGAGCTTCTACTAAAAAAGGGGGCTTTGTTGGCTCTTTATTTCAACTCTGCTGAAGTTGAGCCCAGTCTCCTCATTGGTTCGGCAGCTATAATGCATCAAATAAATATCAAAATGTGTGAATTCGGGTCATTTGTTCTCCGTCGTGCCTGCTGCTAGCATGTTGTGCTAAATAAAAATTAGCCCCTTATTCTTTCATTTCCAACATTGACTTCCCCCCCTGTGGTGGTTTGGGAAAAATCCACAGAAAAGCTGCTCCTTCTTATAAGCTGTATGGTTCAAAGTGTGGCGAAAAAAAGTAGCAGCTTTTAGTCCAGAAAATACGGTATACCTCGTGTGTTTACCACCAGCGCTGCCACGTTGTCTTCAAGAGTTATCATGTCAACTAACGTATTCAGGTGCAATTTTATTTCTTTTTATGGGTATTTTATATTGAGTGGAAAAACTGCAATTGCAGAAATTTGCCTTTTTGAAATTTGTAGAATATCAACATAAATCTGTGCACCGTTATAATGGAAATGCAGCCAGTGTCAGTTATAAAACAAAAATGGGTATCACTTAAAATCGTAATCAGTTTTTCAGGCTTTTTAGAGATCAGTGGTTGGCCATAAACCTCTAGATGTTGTAAAATATTCAAAGCCTAAAATGAGTTTGACATTCATGCTCCTTGTGTAAGCATCTAGCAGGCACTAAACATATTAGCAGAATATCCTGTAACGCAGCCTGTGTTCATTGTTCAGATTTCAGCGCTAAAGCAAAATGGCCTTCTGCAGAGCCTGGCAGCTGGTGGAAATAAGGCCAGTCCCACAGGTAACGCACACATACACTTCTTCACACCTGGATTGGTGTATATAATAAATACCAAGCAGCTGATGAAGATGATGCTGCTCCTGGTTGAAGGCTGCAGGGAAAATGTGTTTATGGAGCATAATGTGAAAACAGTGGGGTAATCATTTTTCACCATTTTAATGAATGATTTTTCTTTTGTTTTCTAGAGGATGCGGAGGATGCAGAGTTGGAAAAGGCCAAGCAGGAGTGGGAGACTCTAGATAACATCCAACCAGGTCAGGTTTATAAATATGTTTTTATTTATATGTATAGGAAACCTGCAAGGTAAACTTGCAAACCTACTGGATTGTTTAGTCAAGGGCTTGATTGCAATTATTAAGAACGGCCTGGGGATTAGAGATATCAAATTTACTCAAGAGTGTTATTGTGATGCTCCAATCCAGTTTTTGCTGATTCAGACTTTGAAGCCTAATAAACTGAAATTCTTCAGCATTCATGACAGATTAGAAAGTGATATAATAGTTGGTGAGGGTGAGTATAACTAACTTTTATATACAGTTTAATACATGGACAAAATTATTGAGGGTTTAAAGTTTTAACGCTGTAGTTAGTATTGATAACATCAGATTCCAAATTACAGCTTTGAGTCAGATCCTGAAACTATATGCCTACATGGTAGCAAAGGAGCCTAAATGGACAGAAGACTCTTCTCAAAGGTCCTGCTGACTTTCTTTTCTTTTCTTTTTCTCTCACTTAAATTTAAAAAATCTCCATTCTTTACCACGAATAATTTGTGATTTAGATGAACAGCTGATGAAGCCAGTGTAGCTGTAAGGGTCTGTGTTCTAAAAGACAAAATGTCCTGAAATGCCCCAACAGCTCTAAGCGAGGACTCAAACCCCACCCCACTCATCTCCTTCAATGAAGCTCTGCAGTACTTCCAGACCACAGACCTCGGAGACCTGCTGGTAAGAAAAGCCCTTTTTATTGCCTGTGTCACAAACTCCAGCTTCATATGTAATATAACAATAGTTTGAGGTCTTTTTCTTGTGTTTTTGTTTTTCCAAAAAAAAAAAAAAAACCGATAGCTGAAATTTGATATTTCTTTTCAGTCATCAGCATCAGCGTAAACTTTAACGATTCGCTTCGGTCCTGTTTGTACAACACTGGCAAATGGAAGAGAAAAATCCAAGCTTTGAATCTTGGATCTAATAATTAAGTGTAAACCGTTTATTAGCTATTTAATGTTTTTTTTTTTTTTTTCCTCCACTGTAGAAAAACATCCAGCCAACTATTCGCAGGACCGGTCTGGCTGCGATTGCACATTTCCTGTTTGGTCCACCGCGGCTGCACAGGGAGCTCCTGGAGGAGAGGGATCTCGTCTTTGCCATTGCCCAGTGTGAGTGTCCGGTTGGCCAGTTTCAGGCGTAAGATTTATAATTGTATTAATTGATAACCAAGTTAATCTTTGCTTGTGTCTAGGTCCCGTTGATAACAGCCAAACGGTCCACATGCGTGTCCTGCAAACCATCAATAAAAGGCTGATTGGAACCAGGCTGGACTGTCCTCGCTACGGTTCGCACTGGGAAAACATCGGCTTTCAGGGTTAGACCCTCATAAACTATTTAATTGTAATTTTATGGCATCATTTGGGGAATTTTTGCAGTGAATTAATTTGATAGCATGACTTGCTTGTGATAGTTTTTTTTTTTATTTATCTTTAATTTGATTTATGAGTTTTTCTCCTCATTTTTATTTTTTTTTCTCCCCTAATTATTAAGAAAAGCCGAGGGTCACTGTATCTGGCTATGCGCAAAGCAACCCTGCTCATATGCCGTGCTTTAAGCAAAAGATTCTGCTACAATTGGCTGTTTCTTATTTCAGGTTTGTTGGTTAGTGCAGGTTTGTTCATCCCGCAGAGACGGGCATTTTCACTACCACGCCGCGCAATTGGCAGCCGTGCAGCTAGTTTGTAAGCTATCTGGACCAGTAGCCATTTCTGGACATTTTAAAATATGCCGTTCAATACACAACCTCAAAACACAATCCCATCTATCCATCCATCATCTGACACGGTTGTCCCCATTGGGGTCATCTCCAGCAGTCAGTGGGCGAGAGGGGGGGTACACCCTGGACAGGTTGCCAGTCCATCGCAGGGCAACACAAGACACACACAGGACAAACAACCATTCATGCACACACTCACACCTAAGTACAATTTAGAGAAGCCAATTAATCTAACAGTGTTTTTGGACTGTGGGAGGAAGCTGGAGTACCCAGAGAGAACCCATCCATGCTCAGGGAGAACATGCAAACCATGCAGAAAGGCTGGGAATCGAACCCAGAAACTTCTTGCTGCAAGACAGCAGTGCTACCCACTGCTCCACCGAACACAATCCCATTTCTTCTAATACAACCGCGTCTAGGTAATCTCGCGCCCCCCCCCCCCCCCCCCCCCGTGTTACTGAACCCCCACTCCCATCCACCATTCTCCTACTAAACTTGGTTTTGGCTAGTGATGCCTTCTGATAATCTCCAAAAGACACATCATCATAGCATTTAGACTTAATCGCTGGTGTTGCTATAAAGCTCACGTTGACAAGTTGATTTTCCCCTCCTGCACACTGGAAATCCGCCACTACGCCGGAGGACCCTGCAGTTCCAAACAACAAAAGATTTTTTTTTTTTTGTTTAAACAAACTTCTCACTCACTTGTAGTTATATCGTTTGCTGTTTTGTGTGACGCTTTCGCTTGCTAAACTACAACCTAAGAGTAATACTGCAGCCACAGAAACTCTGGGAAGCCAAAAACGCACCAATTATTTATTTTGTTATTTTTTTAATCGCCAGCACCAAATAATTCGAATTAATTCATTGAATCGACTTTTTGCCCAGGTCTATTTTAAAGCCAGCTAAGTTATTAGGGTCATGCTCTTCTGTGGCCGCTCCATATATGGCTCCTAACCTTAAAATGTCAAACTGTGGTTTGGTGGGGTGTTTTGCAGGTACAGACCCAGCCACTGATCTACGTGGAACCGGATTTCTTGGACTGATGCACACTCTCTACTTTGTGATGGACCCAGAAACTCTCCCTTTGGCGAGAGATATCTACAAGCTGTCGCAGCATCCTACACAGGTGCCGTCAGATCAAAGGACACAGTCCTAAAGAACTTTAATCAAATGACTAACTTAATTTTCAAAGTTATATCATAAATAAAATTGTAAAAATATAATTCTGAATTGTAAAAAATAATCAGAGTAAATGTCCCTGACTGTTTGTTTATACTTTACCCTGCTGGATAACGAAATTATCTGTAGTGTGTCTGGATTATTACTTATCAGCAACTGTTCTGTTTGGTCTTTACTTATTGGATAAAAGTCTAATGAATAATTAGATTGTGGCTTTAAGCAGTATGTAAGTATAATTTATATCAATACATCATTATGGTGTTTTTTTGTGTCTTAGAACTTCCCATTCTGTGTGATGTCAATCAACATGACCCACATTGCTTTGCAAGCTCTGAGAGAGGAGGCCCTGTCCAAGTGAGTCATGCCTACTAAACAGCTGTTTTTTTTTATATTGTCCAAGAAAAATTGAAAGAAACCCTCTGGAAACATCAGATCTAATTAGGGTTAAAATCATAAAATGGACTCAGTAGTGTTTAGGAACAAAATGTTTTTTAAGAACTCCCATGTAGTTGTCATCGAACCGGGAACTGAACTCTATAGATGCGCTTAATCTGTTTGGATGGACCTGTTACCCAAATGCTGCTGCACCCCATAAAAATATTAGGCTAATAATAATGGATTCTCCTACAGCCGTCTGTCTTCTCAATCACTATAACTGTATGTTTATATCTGTGTTTATCTATGTAGCTTATAAATATGATCCAATGTTAATAATTATTTTATAATTTATGCTTCTTTGTAATATAAATGCGATATTCAATGTATGTTCATATACAATTATTTATATCTATGTAAAGAAATGTATATATACATATACATTTCTTTACATAGATATAAATAATAAAAAAGATGAATTAATATATTATAGGATGTGCGCTTTGGCAAATTCATATTCATCACATATGAGTATTTTCAGTTTAATACGATTAAGAATATTTGAATGCGCTGAAACATGTTTCCTCACACGTGTGGCTATGATTGCTGTATTTATAGGCTTTGCTGTACAGAAAGAGTTAAAAGCTTCGTATTCAAAGAGTTACAACTGATTAAATCCACCAATAATTCATTGATCCTGCCTAAAAGTATTAGACTGAGTGGAACGGCTGACCTTCCCAAGATGGCGGTCCCATGGCTCCACAAAGTTTAACCCTTTTTTTCTACCTATGCCTAAATGTTCATTAGCACTAAAGTTAGTTTACAAAATATGTCAGATAGTAATATACATGTTTTAAATATCTAACCTCAGAGGGCTGATTTTGTTGAATATGTTGTAGGATGTTTAATTTCAAATGCCATTTATGTTAGATTCACTAGATGAATTTATTTAAGTGGTTCAAAGAACAGAGGGAGACAAACTAATGAAGGAAAGAGAGTTATGAGGAAAATTACTTAATCTTCAGTGTTGATTCTTCCCACTAGCTTAGCAATTAGCCACTATGCTACCCAAAAACTTATGGATGCTAACTTACTATGGCTCCATCCAGGCTGTATGATTTGGTCGGTCTGTCCTCAAACACCGAACCGGCAGCTGTACATCTTTGCATGCAGACTTGGCAGGTCGTATCCATCCAAGCCTTCTAAACATTACTGATGGCTGGGACTGAAGCTGCATCAGTCCCGCCTATATCACGGCTAATGGCTCTGCAGCGAGCGTCCTCTCCAGTTTGTTGGTGTTGGACACATGTTGAGCGAACGGATGGGAGATTTAAATAACTGCCAGCTCAGGTTGGTGCGCAAAATGGAATAAGTAAACACTATTAGGGGAGTGGAGGCCTAGTGCGCGTCAATGCCAGAGGTTCTGAGTTCAAGCCCCACTCCCACAGACTGCCACTCTGGGTCTCTGAGCAAGACCCTTAACCCCCACACTGCTTCCCGAGCACCGCACAATGGCAGCCCACTGCTCCCCAAGGGGATGGGTTAAATAAAGTTGAATTCTATTCTCTATTCTTCTATTCTATCAAGACAAACATGTTTGGTATATTGCTTCACTTTTACGTCAACATATGATTTTTGGTGGGTTTTTTGTAAAATAGCAGATGACTAGGCCCCATTATTGCATTGTTTTAGAGTGTATAAATTTTTGTTTCCTTTTGTTTCATAAATGTTTCGTATTTTTGCTCTCTTTCTCTGTTTGTTCCAGGGAGTGCAATCGTCGTCAACAAGTGGTCGGGGTGCTGAATGAGTTTTATGTCGCGGCATTTCTCCACGTGTACCAGCTGTGGAAGACCCAACAGAAGACAATAGCTGACTCTGGCTTTGTGCTGAAAGGTAATAAGACAAAAGAGATGTTTTCAATAAAACACCTGAAAATAAATTTCTAGCTTAAAAACAGTTTTAAAAGAAATCCTCTAATATTTGCTTCCATTATTAAGTTAAGTTACTGTCATATTTGAATCACTGACTATAATCTGGCTGTATCATTTGTTAAGTGGCTTGAGATGACGTGCTGTATAAATAAACTCAATTAAATATTTCTAAGGGAATTAGTGAATTGCGTTAGTTTTATAACCAACAGTATTTTTAAAATAAAGCCTCGTTTTTCCTTTTTAAAGCTTGTTTGGTTGTCCGTCTGCAGAGCTCAACATGAGTCTATTATTTCCCTGTCTTTGTAACCAACAGAAGTGGAGCTGTTTGCCAAAAAGAACCCCAAGCAGATGCTGCGCCGACTAGAGGTCTTCCTGAAAGAGAGGCAGGCAGGTGGAGTCCCACGTGGGACATCGCCAGACCCTCAGGGCCAACAGCCCTCTCCCAGCTTGGGGGAGAGAGGGGCTAAAGCTGGGGCGGGGCAGGGAAGCAGGGCAGAGGAGTTGCACTTCACAGGAGTGTGTGATCTCCCGCCGGACATGGAGGGAGAGGCCAGACTTATCTAAATTAGAGTCTGTGTGTGAGAGTGAGTGAGCTGTCCACCCCATGAAGAGATACATCTAATAATCTATGTGTGAATGACTTAGTCAAAGCTAAAACCGCTCAGCAGGCGCTGATCTGAGGTCTGCTATCTGGATCTTCTTCCTACAATGCTGAGGTGCTGCACTTTGATCAGATTAAGATTAGTGTTTTTTCAGTTATGTATGATTTATGATTATTTAATATATCCTTTAAACTTGGGACAAAAGATCTAAATAAAATGATGAGAGTTAAAGTATATGTAGGTATTTTAATGTAAGATGTCATTAAAGCAAAGGAAGTGAATAATTGCACTTTTCTCTAGTTGTCGTAGCCAAAATAACAGCTGCCAAATTCCTATTGTTAAACTCGTCTAGACGTCCAAAATGTACACGCTCATGTCTCAAGGGTTTCTCAGTGAATCAAGGAGCTTCTGTTTTTGCATTAGAAACGATGCAACGAGTTTAAGGCCATCCGCTTCGGTTTGTTCCTGTGCTGAGTGAGAGGATAGGAAAAACCCAGAGAGGGTTTAGAGTTCTTTCATCAGGGATCAGAAATGGCTTATTGACCTTGATTTTTCTTATTTTTCTAAGAAACTTTATACAGTAGGATTTGAATGCGGCTTGATTTGAAGGTGGGTATATTTTTGGGTTTAATATAAAACGGTGACTGGAACGTGAAGGGACGTTTAGTCCTGGTGATAAGAGATTAACTAGGAAACCTTAAATCTTATTTTTTAAAGATGACCATTTTAACCTTTACGAGTAGGACGCTCGTCCATTTGCTTCTGACTTCTCTGCTGTGTATGAAGGCACTTCAGACAGATGGTTAGGTAAACATGATCTCTTATCAAAACATGAGTTTTCTCCTTTCATGACTTGTTGCAGCTCCTGGAAAGATGCCTGATTTATGTGCGTTAGGCATGGGCCGGCATGAGATCGTCATACGATTAGCTTCAGAAAAACACCACAAATATATCATTTGTGAACCAAAAACTTCAAACAAAAATAAATGTTAGGCTCCATATATTTTTTTTTTTTTTTTTTGACAAATAAAAATCAGTTTATCTAACTTAAAACAGGACTACCTTAGTAATACTGTCTAGCAGAGGTGGGTTGTTTCTACTTGTATGTACTCAGTAATTTACTGCAGTAAATATACCCACATTTTAAGGTTTAACGGAAGTAATTTTATCCTTTTTTTGTCCTATTTTTTAGTTTTTTGGCTACTTTACCTATCACTACTTCACTTCACTAAGAGAAGAAGAAGCTGGTTCCACACAAAAAAAGCACCTAGCACAAAGAGTTAGCCTAATATTAATTAGCATTCTTGTTTCTACTCATTGTTTTAATTACCTTCCGTAAATGTTTATTTCCTGAGGTTGTTTTTTTAAGTTTTGTTATTATTTATTTATTTTTTTTTTTTCACAAAACATAAAAAAAGAATAATGTTTCACTAAAAAAGAAAATGTGATGGACAACTGCCGAAAAACCCTCAAGGGGCTTAATGAGTGGCAGTCTCCATTAAAACAAATATATTTCACCATTTCAGACATCTATATGATATTGTGTAAAAAACAAAAACATGATGTGGAATTTTTTTTTTTTATCCTAGATATATAATTTTGAAACTGTTATTTATTCATATTTTATTTTTAGTCTTTTAATGTACCAGAAGCTGTTCAGAACTTTATATATTTTCATGTTGAATCTAAATATAAATTCTATGGTTACTCCATAATTAAGTATCCTTTTTACCAAATACCTTTTTACTCTTACTAGAGTCATTTCTTAGATGGAAGTAGTGCTTCTCTTACTCGAGTACAACTTCTGGGTTCTCTACCCACCTCTGCTATCAAGTGGCGCTCTCTTTCTCTTTTTTTCTGCACCATCGTTCTGTTTTTGAATATATTTGTTTATCCTTGAAAAGAAAATATGTGCAAGCAGTCCTCCTTTTTTTTTAAATGAGTGAAGGGAGAGTGCAGTAGCCTTTTAGCCAGCTGATTGGCAGTGCACAGGACCGTGTGTGGAGCCCCATAGCCAGAGAAAACTCCACTCACACTGCACCTCCTCTGGCATTTTTATTAAAAGGACTTTAAACCATAGAGAGGATTTTTGCAGTTCTGAAAGCAGAACTTGAAGGAACCTTGGTGTTCCTTGATGCTGTGGCCAGCCCATGCTTAGCGTGTGTGTGCTCAGACCCAGACGGAGCCAAGAGTCTGATCTGAACGTTCTCAACATTCCGTTATAAAGCGTGTGATTGTAATCGTATTTATTCTTAGCTTATTTCTTTTATCTTGAACAAATGTTCCTTGTGTGGATGGTTGTGTGTGAATGTGGTGAACTAATTGATCTGATGCTGATGAAGGGTGCCTCTCCTAGGAGATGTATGGTACAGTATGCAATCCTTGCTCTGTCTCTATGATAATCAAAAACACTAGTGCTGTATGATGATAGAAATCGTTCTTAATTTCAGGGTTTGTGCACTCGTGCAAGCGAATGTGTATGCGTGCGAGTCGCAGTGACAGGAACTGACTACAGATGGGGGTTGATTTCTTCTGCACACAATAACACCAGCTTTGCAGACTCCCTCGATGCACCAAGCTGCAGATGCGGTACTTGCGTTACGCTTTAATGGTACATTAGGTTGGCTTGGACAGTATTTATCAGGCAAATATATAATTTTCTGTGTTGCCTACAGCGGTCCTGTGGACTGGAGAGGGTCGAGTTTCTCTGTGAAGTTGGTTTGTGTGGCTATAGAAACCACCCCCCATCGCCGTAACCTCAATCTGTAGCATGTTCAGGTAGCTCTAGTACTGTAGCATCCTTTAGCCTCCTCCTCTTCGTACAGCTTGTTGATGTCATGTCTCGGTTCCCGTCTAGTGTCGATGAGTGTGAAAACTGTTACTACTATAGCACATGCATTTCATAGCTTTCTTCAGCCTCCTCAGTCAGCATGTCAAGTTTTCCGATGAGATGCAGGATCATGTTATTGAGGTCAAGCGTGGCAGTGATGGAAGGCCCGGGCCCTCACAGCGGGGCAACAAAGTGTTGAACGCATGCAGGTCCTGGTAACAACCAAAGTGAGCCACGCATACAGGGACATTAAAACCCAGTAGCACATACTTTTTATTATTTGTCTTAAATTGGAGTGAAACAAGGAGTAAATATGAAGGATTGTTAAAAAGCTTTCTTTCAGGGAGGACAACTTTAATGAGAAACTAATTCTTTTTAACCTCAAAACTTAGAAGTTTTGGATGCATTTTTTTATGCACTTTGATTTCAGTTCATAGATGCTAATGGGTTTCAAGTCAGTTGATTTGTGTGTGCCACTCTATCAGCTTTATATTGTATAATGGTATTCATCTCTATACTTATTCAGTAGAACCCATGTCCTGTATTTATAGAACCATTATTTATCCTGCACTTGCTGCTATTGCACTTCTGGTTAGAACTTACCTGCATTTCATTGCCTTGTACCTGTACCTGTGCAATGACAATAAAGTTAAATCTAATCTAATTGTATCTAAAAGTAGTTGATGTTTCTGATTGCCACAAAATTTACCCAATTTCAATTAAATTTTCAACAGAAATGTTCCCCTTAGAAACGTCTTCTGAATAATTTGTGCTTTGAATTGCAGCAACAATAAAAAGGACTATAGAATAAAAAACAACCCACCCACCAGTAAAAAAAACCCCACATGATAATGGCCAATACTTGTTAATCAAAATTCTTTCATTTTTTTTTTCATTCTCATTTAATCAGACTAGATTCTCCCTTTATCTCATTTACATTTATTTGTTTTAAATCTTTGTAGTAAATATTTAATGTTAGATTCAAACTTCTGTTTCTCCAGCAGTGCAGTCCTCTTTAGATAGCCTTCCTAGAGGTCTTCGGATCGAGTACGTCAATAGGTTCTAGCTCCTTTGTTGCAGGACAGTATTGCAACAATTAGCTGAAAAAGTCTTGAGATACCTGTTGTGAAATGAATAAACCTTTTTATACGCCATTAATGGGCACTAAACTAGCTTATATCAATTTACACTCATAGGGAGCTGGATTGATTTTTAAACGCCTATAAATTTTATGGAATTTCTTCATATATTCAATGCATATTCCCATCTGGAATAATGGGCTAAAATTACTTGGGTTGTTACCAGAGATTCCCCCCTGCTGTATGTCCACTGGCTTGTCCCCTTTTCACCAGTTAGTCAGACCTGCTGCATTTGGGAAAGCTCAAATATATAACACATGCAAGTTTTTACTACACTGGCAACCGCACTTATTCCAACATCTAAATTGATCCTCACCGTTCCCGTTCTCCATTAGTATGACTTGAAGTATGAGCCGATGTTGTTTGCTGAATGTTGGAGTAGGTTTTCTTTCTGGTAGGGGTGTAGGGGGGTCTGGAAAATTTGCACTGTTGTAGATATTTGAGACGTATGCGTGACGTATGCAAGAGGAAGCAGGCCATCTTGAATAGCCATATTGTGATTTTCATTTTCCCGCCCAGCTCATGAGACAGGCTTTGTGAAGTCGGGTTCGGAGATGAGCTGCACCATCGCGATGATCTCATACTAAGTTTAAGGAGGTTTTAAGCTGAAGAGCAGCGCTGCGTATGTAAATCAGGACGTTTGTACATAGAGAATTAATGATTGTAACTGTATGATTGTCTGTAGGGCATTATACTGAAACACATTGCTTACCTCAAGACTTGAGACTAATCTTCCTTTCTCTCTTTCTCTCCTGTCGTTTGGCCTCCCTCTCAGGCTCGTTTTGCTTCCCTCTATTCTGGCCTTCTTTTTTTACATACCTAATTGGAAATGTTATATAATTTATAGTCGGCGCCTAAATATGTTAGCCATTTAACACAAAAAGCTGGTCGATGTTCTATGTATTCTATTTAAGAAAATTCTATAGGCCCGCAGGCTCTGATGCACACCTAACGGATGAAACCTTCCTTCTCAGCAGGAGCTTTAATTGGCCAGCAGTGTTGAAATAAGCTGGTTTTCTTGTGGCTTCAGTGATAGTTCAGTATACTTTGGCTGTGATTAGGTGTTCGATGTGAATAAACCACAGAGAAAACAGATCCCTTAAAGCGCCAGTCACAAACTCATATTTGATTGTAAAGATATAAGCTTAACTTGGCAGTCATATTGCTGTGTATGCTTAGACATCGGTATATATTCAGTGTCCAAACAAGGCCAGATTTATCCAGGTTACCGAAAGTTTTCAATTCAGCCATTGTAACACATTCAATTCTTTATGCCTTTACTGTTGTTTTTCGTTCCCTTTTTTGAGAAACAAAATTAACAAACTCAAAGACAGGTTTCATGCAGGATGTGGGATGCTCTGAGAGCCGGAGTCTGAATGGCGGCTCAGCAAATACAATCACTTCTCTCTATATCCTGTTCCTTAATATGGAGGTGTTTAACTGTTGCCGTAGTCTTCATGTCCCTCAGAGCATTTTATGACTATTCTTTGATTGTAGAAGCCCTATTTTATACTGAGAGTTATTTCAGAATACAGTATGTGCTGTTAAACATTAAATGTATTGTATGGAGAAAGCTAAATAAATGCTGTTTAAAAACGACTCTCTTGTATATCCTTTTTGATTTAGTCCAAATCTTACATCATGTAGGTGCAAAAAATCCGGAGATCGTTGAAAGGTTTATTTCTGGGATTTTCTGTAGGAGAAACCTCTGCAAAATATTTTTAACCCTTTACAGGTGCTGGTCATAAAATTAGAATATCATGAAAAAGTAGATTGATTTCAGTAATTCCATTTAAAAAGTGAAACTTGTATATTATATTCATACATTACATACAAACTCATATATTTCAGATGTTTATTTTGTTTAATTTTGATGATTACAAATGACAACAAATGAAAATCTCAAATTCATCATATCAGAAAATTAGAATATTACTGAAGACCAATAAAAACACCTGTATAGGGCACTCAGTGAGATACTTTGAACATCATGGGTGCTATTAGAGGACACAAGACCTTGTTAATTTTGTAACATTGAAAAATGATGTGTTTTGATGGCAAAAAATTTGGTCAATGTAAACAAAAACGGACGCCCTGATACATTATGAAAAATAAAAAAAAGTGCTTCCATAATAAATTCATGTAAAACAGAGTGAAACAAAACACTTTTTTTGTTACAGCATAATCTTAGACCAGGGGTCTTCAACGTTTTCGAGGCCAAGGACCCCCAAACTGATTGCGAGATGGAGCGGGAACCCCCTAATTATATATATTGTATGAAATTGTGTTATATCAAACTGGTCCTATAGTCACTCTATTACAGATGGAGTCATGCAACGAAAGTAATTTCTCCCTGGGATTATTAAAGTATTTCTGATTTTGATTCCTGGTTGATGGGACAGGTGTTGTGAATCAAATGGTGCCCAGGTTTGAAAGAGCAGCTGTGTGTCGCTGAATGTGTGCATTGATGACTAAAGGACATCTTCTGCTTCCATTTATATGTTTCCTACTGTGCGTTGAATTCATGTTAATGTGTATTTAAAGACATTTTAATTAGTGCAAAAAATTGCAGGAGGGAATATAAAAAAAAAGTAATCAACCAAGACTTTCGTGACCCCCATGCAGTACCTCCGTGGACCCCCTAGGGGTTGCGGACCCCCTGTTGAAGACCTCTGCCTTAGAGCATTAATGCTGATACAGGCACTTACATTTACTTTTTTAAATTAGCTTTTTAACTTTTTCACTTAGCTTTTTACCTTCTAACTTTTTTTCAACTTAATAGTTAGTAATTTATTTATTTTTGTCAAAGGCAAAAAAATAACATAAACTGCCTTTTAACAGTAACTTTGCTCAATATAATTCTTGTGCTTCTAGACTTTACTGATGGATGGTGGGGGAGGATGCAAGTGATCAAAAAGCGGCAACTTGCCCTATAAAGGTTAAGGAGTATGGATTTATTGCTAAAAAAAAATAAAAAAATCTTATTTTATTTCTCAATAGGTTAAATGTATTTAAAAAGAAATGTTGGGACAACCTGCTAAACAGTTAAGAACTTCTACAAGGAGAACAAGCAACAAAAGCTCATTGCTTAAGGGTGCCGTATCCAATTATAGTGATAGAAAATTCCCCTAGGTCTCCTGTTTACAATGACTTTCAACAACACATTGACAAAACCTTTGGAGAACATTTATTTGGAGTTTTAAGTGAACTTTATGACCACGAGTCAACAAAGCCTATGATTTACAATTAAAGGGCACGGTTCTAATAGTAAAATATGGATGTATAGGGAACAGAAATGGTAAGCTGGCCAACACTGATGGCAAGATGTATTAACAATCAGCCTGGCAGCTGCACAAGTGATGCACCTGGACGTAAAAATGCTCCAAACTGCCAGCTTCGGCAGATAAAAGTTGAGGTTCTGGGGGCCATCTTGCTCTCCTGGCCTTATGATGATTCAGCCACTTTGCTTCATCTCAAACCTGAATGGTTTAGAAAGAGCAAACAAAGTTGTTTCATAATAAATTGATTCACCCATGAAAGACAGCTGAGTGTTTATCTTCTTATTCTCTTAAAAAATGGCCAGGTATGCAAACTTATGAACCTAACTGAGTATCAGTAAAAAAAAAAAAAGCTCAAAATTATTTGCAAGTTAAAAATGAATATAGATTTTGTATAGGTTTTCTGTTGTGCAGCCACTAGAGAGCACACTTTCTCTTTGAGGGTGTGACACATTATACTGGATGTTTTATTGTAGGATAGTGCTGAGAGCAAAAAACAAATCAAGTGAAGATGAAAATTCAGATTTCAGAGCACATCTCTAAGCCTTGCTCAGTGATTCAGATTTCAAAACCAAACTGACCTTTTCACATCATTGTTTAGAGCTTCAAAGCTCTCATAGTGGCAGACTTTCTTCTACTTTATTAGGAAAAAAAACTCATCTGCTTTCACTTTACGAGCAAATGGTAGTCAGGAAATATATGAAATCCATCAAACGGAGGAGAATTTCATCTCTGGTTGATAAAGCTAGGCATGTTGACGCCTCATGCCGGCACATCTGCTCTGGATCAGACTTTTGGCTCTTAGCCCCACAGAACCAGATGAGCTAGATCTGCTGAATCACGTCAAGCAAAGAATGTAAGCATCTCTGAACCAGAATCCCTGATTTTACACTCAATAAACAATAAAGTAAACTGACTCTGTTGTATAAGATTTCTTATGCTTGTTAACACTTCCTCACTCTTTCTCATTGAGGGATAAAAGGTTGTAACAGTCAGAGGCCTTTCTCAGGGTTAATATTTTAGAGCCCAGCCATCCTGCCCAGATCCCATATCCAGCTGGTGTGTGGATTTCCAGTCAGAATGAATTAAACAGAACAGGATGGAGTTTTATAAATCGCTTTCCATCCATTTGTACCTAGTGAGCCTGCTGGATTGCAGCATATTTCTCTCACTTTCACTCCCGACTTCCCTCCCCCAACTCTCTTCCCGGCTCTCTGATGTCATTGTTTCCTGCCCAACACATCCTGATGCTCAGCTCAAGGCTGTGTGCGCAGACTTTAAACATGCATTCCCACATCTCAGCTTTTTCTAACACATATGTACATTTATAGTGGCACATAAACAGCAGGCTTATTAAGTTAATGCAGTGCTGCGAATGTGTACATGTCAGTTTCTGTCATGTTTCACCTGATGTGAAATTCCCAACAGATATTAGCAGCAAATCAAGCAACAATATAAGAAGACTTAGACAAATGTTATTGTCCTCTTGTATACAAAACAATATTTCGGTGCATACAGCTTTCAATAGTGAATAAGCAGCTTACAACAGTGAAATTAACACTACCATTTATAATGTGCAGCGGTGATCAAGAATGTAAAATGTGCAGGAGAAAAAGAAATCCGGTTTAAAGACATGGTGCAAAATGCATTGCTATGGAAGGTTCAGTGAAGTGCAAAATAAATAAATATGGTGCAAATTGCAGTAGAACATTGAATTGTGTTCTATTTAAAGGGATTGAAAAATTCAGCCATGCTGGTAGTGCAAATATGTTTTCAAGTGTGATGTAGAGTCTTAATTAGAGTTTTATCAGTTCAGCATTATGATGGCGGTGGGGAAAAAGCTGTTACAGAATCTGCTGGACCTGCATCCAATGCTGCGAAGCCTCTTCCCAAAGGGCAGCAGGGAGAACAGTCCATGGTGGGGGTGTAAGGCGCTGCTGATGATGTTACTTGCTCGGGAAATGCAACGCCGTGATGAAATGTCTTTAATGGAGGGAAGAGGAGCCCCGATGATCCTCTCTGCTGTTCCATGACTCATCTCACTTTCTTCCAGTCTGAGGCGCTGCAGCCTCCACAGCTGGTCAAAATGCTCTATATGGTGCTTCTGTAGAAAGCCGTGAGGATGGGTGGGGGCAGGTGGGCAAGAAGAATATGAAGCTAATTAGTCTACCAATGTTAACAAAAAGGAGTAAAGAAAATTGCTGAAATATACTTGGGAAAAGCGTGTCCTTCAATATTGAAGGTCAATATGATGATTTTTATTCTCTCAGATCTTCTTTTAGCTCATTTTCTAAATTGAATAAAAGGCAAATGACTGACTCAGGTTTTTAAAGCTCACCCCTCCTTCAGTTACATGAAGTCTGCCTCTATAAGAGTCCAAACTTTGATGCACCTGGAAACATCTTGTTGTAATTTAAACACAAAGCTTTAGCAGATTTTTGTCATTTTTGACTAGCAATGGCATTATTATGGGCACATGTATCAGCATCAAGTAAAATGATACGACTGCCATTAAATCAAATACAAACAGCATAAAAATAAAACAACAAGCCGGTCCCATCTAGGCGTAATCGGAGAAAATGACAGACGAAGTGTGCTCCTGATGTCCAGTCTGCTCCGTAGCTTTGTTTTGGTCGCTGTATTTTATATTTTTCAAAATAAAACATCACTCAGACTCTGATCGTTGATAAATTATATATATATATATATATATATATATATATATATATATATATATATATATATATATATATATATATATATAATTATTTATTTATTTATTTTCTTTCTTTTTTTCTGTGCGGCCCAGTACCGTTCCGCGGCCCGGTGGTTGGGGACCGCTGCCCTAGAGAGTTAGCAGTGCACTGGTGCTCTGACAAGGTTGCAAGCAACAGGTTAAAATCCCGTAACTCCTGATTGCTCCTCAGGTGCCACACAATGGCAGCCCACTGCCCCCCAAGGGTATGGGTTAAATGCAGAGGTAAATTTCTCCAATGTTAAATTTAAGTTGTTATTATTATTAACCACTGGAACACCTTATATTAGGAAGCCAAGCTGTGGTTGATTGAAATATATCAAAAATGAATGAAAATAGCTGAAATTTCCCTCTTTTTCCATATATTTAGTGATGCATTACAGTAAAGTAGAGTACAACAACATTCATAGTTATTTGTGTATCTGTCTGTAATTAGTTTTTTTAGTTAGCTTTAGCATCTCTATCCCCTTTGGTTAAAATGGCCTCTGCTTGACCTCGCTCTATGTACGACTATCAGCTGCATTCTTCCTAACTGTAGTCACACCCACCAGAGATATGGCTGCACACTTTGGTTATTTTCTCTAGAATGTAATCCTCCGTAGCCCAATTCTTGTCAAACATTTCTGGTTTTCCTGCCCCCAAATTTTGAGATCATATGAGCCGAACTGTATCGGCAGATTTATGTGTGTGATTGCCTTAGTTTTCAGTCCAGTCCTGCACTTTAAGTGAAAGGTTTTATAATGTTAATATATTCCGTTTTAAAGAAGCCTTTGTTGCACAAGAGCTTCTGGATCCGATTCCTGTTGAAGAATAATTGGCTGTGTTTTATTGGAAAGTGTCAGATTTTTTATCTTAAATTATTCCACAGGAAAACTTAAAAATCCAATCAGAGCTTCAGCCTCTTGTCAGACTTTCCGAACACCAGACTCAGCTGGAGATAGACATGGGGGACAGTAAACAAAGCAGCCCACCTTATAAGATTATGACTGTCATAAGCTCAGAGAGCTGATGCTACTTTATTCTCCTAAAAAGGAGATAATGGTTAACAACAAACTCACTGAAGAGACCCGTGACCTGAAAAAGAACACTTTATTGTTTTTATCTGTTTCAGATCAGTTATTCTCAAAATCCCCTTGTGCTCCTTCTCTTTCCTCTTTTATCCTCCCCCTCCAGCTCTGCTTGTGTAACCTGGTGTCCGAGGACTCACTCCTCTCTCCCGCTGCTCAGCTTTGTGGTGATCCTGCAGAGCTTTAGCTGAGGAATTCAAAAAGGAGCTGCAGACATAAAGCAGACAGTTTCCTTTTTTAAACCAGAAGCATCAAACCCAGCGCACCCTTCCCCACCTGTCCTGCCCTGCAATCTGAGGTCTCAGCTCTACACCTGTTGTGACTCGTCCTGCAGGTGAAGAGGATCCTCTAGCCTTGTTATTGTTTTTTCAGCTGACCAATTAGGAGCCCTGTCTATTCATTTGACTGCTTTGCTTTAGGTGTTTCTCCCCTTCCGTGTCTGCAAACTACCCCCTCCCTTCCTTCCCCTCCGCTCTCCCCCTCCGTCGCTGTCTAGCCCAGTCTCAGCTCAACTGACCTGACACACTGTGGATGTGGTACGTGTGGAGCTGAAGGAGGAGACCTCCCTGCTGGAGTAAAAGTTTGGAGAGCATTAAAAAGAGGCTGTGAGCTTTAGCTTCTGGAAGATAAATTGGAGTGAGCTGACAGAGAAAGACGTAGAAACTCCAAAACCAAAGGAAATTTACAGCAGATATGAAAAGCCACACTGTGACTGCATCTGTGGCTCTGCTGGCCCTTTGCTGCCTGCTGATTCCCAGAGGAGGGAGGAGTGCCGGGGGAATAGTTTCTCTCCTGCAGGAGAAGCAGTCAGAGGATCAGCTTGGAGACAAGTCCCTGGATGACCCAGAAAGCGAGCAAGAACTTGCAGCGGACCCACACCCACTGAGAAGCAGCATCAAGGCCAAGAGAGAAACAGAAGGGACCCCACAGGCTGGTAAGCTATGTGAAGTAAGACTGTATAGATCAACACTAAGTGCTGATTACTTGTAGCAAATAAAAATATTGGATTGTGTTACGTCCGGCGGATTTAATACTCTAGATCCACCCTGAGCTGCAGTTACATTTTGGAGTCTTTTTTAAAAGACCATCTCTCGCAATTTCTGACATTTAGAGACTAAATTGTTGCCCATTTAAGTAGTTCAAGCATCATTCATGGATGGAGAGCATCTATGAACGACAATGAAGCTCTGTGACTGCGTGTTTGTGGGCTCAAAGGTCACCCTCTGCCTCCACCCAAGTCTCCTGATTCCTTGCATTTCATTCCAGAACCATTGAGCAGCAGAGTTCTGCAAGAGGAAATCCAAGACAGTTAGGGTGCCAGGGCGTCCAGTAGTTCAAAATACAGGCAGATCTGATACAGACCTGATATGTTTGGTTATTAAGTGTCACATACGCTCAACCATTATTAAAAAGCTTACTTATTTTACTCCATTTCATATTTCTACAGTTAGTCATGTGAAATGTGTTTGTTTATATATATAGAATCTGTTTAATTATATTAACTTAACTTATATGAGATATTAATGTTTTGCTTACATGATCAAAGATGAGTAGAGCAACCTAAATATCATTTTCTACTGACATCTATGGCAATGCTAGCATGAGCAGCTATCTTCCCTTCATTGGAGCTCCGTGTGTTGCTGTTGATCTTTGAAATGTTGACCATTGTAGCCAGTTTAGTTGTCAGAACTCTCCTGTTCAACGGTTCAGTCCCGACCAGCTTCTCCGAAGCAAAAGCACAGAAAAGCACAATGCTGCCACCACCATGCTTCGTTGGTGGGTGCTTTCATTCGAATTGCGTCAAATTGCTAAATAAATGCCTTCACAACAGATACTATGAACCTCTTTGATTCCTTTCTAATTATTCCTCTCCATATTCAAGCCTCTCGGTTTCCTTGGGGCGGTTTGCATTTGTTCCATAAACTTTGCCTTTTATGATGATAGATTGAGCAGGACTCTCTTTTCTAACTCTTTAAACATCGCCAACCTCCTCTCTGTTTGCGTTCCTTCTTCTTTCTCATCCCACTCGTTCTCAGGCCTTCACAGAACATAGCCATGTTTATACTGCGACTGACTGGCTAAGGCAGAGTTTATTTAAAGTGATCTATTAAGACAGTTGGCTTCATTTCTCATTTTGGGGTATCCAAATAAAGAAGGCTGAATAGAAATGCTAGCTGAGTTTAAACCCCCCAGTATTTAGTATCAAGGTTGTAAACTAATGTGGAAACGTTTAGGTAACATTAATATTTTTGCAAGGCGCTGCAGTCTGAGCGTGAAAGAGTAAAAACAGATGCAAACCCGCTGTCAGTCAGCATTTAACATGGAAAGAGACGTTCCAGATGTCCACCTATCCACCAGTTCATTTGTTTAGCCCCACCAGATGGACACAGTGCCGGTAGCTCCTGGGATTTGGTTAGTTTCAAGTTTGCAGATATTTCCCCCCCCTCCCTCATGTAGCCTTGGAAGATTAGTGCAGACCTTTGGATATTTTCCATGCATTCCATCAAAGAGCCTGTAATCTGAACATATTTTAACTTACAATAAACAAACAATGAGATCAATTAGGCTCTTTGCTGAGCTTCACATAAAGGTACTGCGCTAAGAATGGTGCGTTTGTTGACAGAGTTAGTGTCATTAAAACTGAGCTGATGGTACAAAGCTAATGGAAAAAGAGAGACGTGTTTTCCATGAAAGCTCGGCAGAGCTTCAGACAACCTCATAAGGAAATACTGATGGATCTCCAGAAACCACTGAAATGAATCCAGCTGTCTGGTTTCTTCCTGCAGCGGTGTTTACTTAAAAACTTAAAAAAAAGAAGTTGCTGCAAAATTATGAAATTATAAACCTTTAAAGGTATTTAATGAACAGTATTTGTTGTTGACTCATCATGTTTGGATGCCATCAGAAGTTCTGCAAAGTAGTTTTTCAGCCTTGGGGGCTACGTTTTTTTTTTTTTTTTTATCTGGATCAGGAATTAAACAGACTAACGTTGGTTTAGAAGGGTTCAGAAGGTAGGGCATTAAAGTTAGCATTAGTCCTGACTGCTTCTATGTCCCTACAGGCATTTTAAGCAGACTAAGAAGAGCACCGGAGGAAGGCAAGAAGAAAAAGAAGGACAAAAAGAAGAACAAAGAACCAAAGGACCCAAATGCTACCAAAAAGCCCAAAACTGACAGGAAGGGAAAGAAGAAAGACAGGCAGACAACAACCACAACCCTCCCACCCACCCCAACAAGTAAGAACCACACACAGCGGCCATGTTCGCACTGAACTTATTTTGACTTAGAGGAGTTTTACTTGACCTGGTTTCTGTCTTTCTTCCAGCAATCCCAACAGAACCACCCACTGAGCCCCCAGCTGAGCCTGACTACTACCCCGACTCTGGTAACACATCTTGAACTTTTTACTTATTGCTCTGAATTTATATATGAGTCAAAATACCGACAAATAGCTTTTCTCTTCCTGTTTTTTTTTTATATCTGTGAAGGTCAACAAACAGCAACCTTACAAAACTTAATACTTATTCTCCTTTATTTCCCTTTTTGAATAACAAAATGGAAAAGAAAAGAGTTCATATTAATCATATTAACTTTCTCAAACACAAGTAATCATTGCATACTAGTAAAATGTTTCTTAGCATAAAGATCCAACCAAACTTTTCCATATTTTATTCGTTATATTTTCGGTATTTAAAGGGGATTGAAGGAGGTCCTACCAGGGGTCATATAGATGATTTTAATGAAAGCTGTTATATCATTTTCTAAGATGAATTTTTCCACTGAATAAATGCATTCGAAATAAAGTTGGGATTTTCCTAATTCTTGCAGAGTGGGATTTATACTACCATAAAAGTAGCTTTTTTTATTTAGTCAAATGGTCATGAATAATTTCAGGATTGCTGACCTGATCTGCAAGATGGACACAAGTAAAACTAAAGCATGATTTAAGGAAAAGTTTTCTGCATGGAATCATTAGATCCTTGCAGAAAGTTCCTGTTCAGCACTAAACCCGTCCCAGAAAAGGCCGGGAAGTGGATGTTACCAAAGGCTTTTAGACACATTCTGTCAGAGCAAATGAGCTGATTGTCTAAATAATAAAAGGCGGAAATTCAGCAAGCATCTAAACTCTAAACCAACGAGAGGAACTGAACGAATTAAAATGACCATTATATGTGTTGCAGTGGATTTTCATTTGTAAGTATAATAATAATAAAAAAAAAAATCTTCGATCAGTTTAATAAAGGAGGAAACTGTACCAATATTTAAATAAATTAGAAGCACAGAATAACATCTCTGCATATTTGACCATTTTCCCCCAGACTGATGACCTTTATATGAAAATTATAGATAATAACCATGTAGAATCTGAGATGTTGATCATCTGTCTAGTTTTATTTAAAACAGAGAAAGAATGTTTATTCCTAGAGTAACTAAAATGATAGTATTTACGTATTTAGATTTTCTAAAAGTTTTCAGAGATTGGAAATGCCTCAGAGCAGAGCAGAGCATTTGGCCTGACTGTAAAGGTTGCAAGTTTGAAACTGTGTTACTATCCTTGAAACAAAAAGGGTTTGCTAAAAAAAAAAAAAAATCTAATGACCAATTTCCCCACTAAATAAAAATATAATTTTGAAATATGAATTTGAGATTTGTACTGTATTTATTACATTTGCTGAGTCACAAATACTTTTACATATGTTTGAAGAATTCGGGATTACAAAAAAAAAAAAAAATAGAATTAAAAGTTTGGAAAAAATTTAAAGCAAAACTTAAATAGTTAAGTTAAAGTCTAAAACCCGACAATTTTTTTAATTTTGTTTCCTTGAAAACTTTGAATTCTGCCACCTTTACTTTTTTTTATCTCCATGCTGCTTGTTATGCAGAATATTTCACTGTTCTGCTGTTTATTGATTAATTCAGATGTTTTAAAATTTTCAGGTTTATTAGTCAGGCTACCTGCTTTAGTAGCCATTGAGTTCCCAAACCTGCCACTTTTAGCAGCAATTTCAATGCGATGCTACCTTTCTAAGAATGATGAATGCTCCTCTATAGTTTCCACGCTTCCTCTGTGTTTTATTTTTTCCGTCTGGGAATATATTACCAAATTGTTTTTTCTCGCAAACGAGAAAAACATTTATAGAAGCTCTCTTTCAGTCAACCAACATGCAATATACAGCAACAGGTGGGGGAGGGGACTTGTTGCATTTCACCTTAAATTCACAAATAAAGAATAGCTTTTTAGAAAATTGAAACACAGAACCGCTGCCTATATATGTAGCTCCACATGTTTAAGATGTTTTTGTCTGATGTAGTTTTGTTTGCACATCTGAGCTTCTCCCTCTCTCTGTTTAGACGACTACTGGAAATCAGATGACGACTACTGGGGGGTTAACACCACTCCATCTCCAAGCACTGAGCCTCCATATGAGTTCTGGAACCCGGATGAGGAGAACCCATCTGAGCCAGTGACTGAAGTCTACGATGACTACTGGAAAGCTTTCGAGGAGGAGCAATCAACCTCACCGCCCAACGTCTACGATGATTACTGGAAAGCTTTCGAGGAGAAGCCGTCGACCTCACCGCCCGACGTCTACGACGACCTCTGGAAGGAAGATGAGAAGGAACCGTACCCTTCAGTAACTGATAACTATGATACCTACTGGAATGAGGCGGACCCGACTCCTGGGAGCCCTGATGTGGATGGGAAGACTGGGACAGACGACAGCGATTACTGGGATGCAACAGGTATGTTTGGGACTCCTGGCTTTGTTTCTGCAGACACAAAAATAAAACTTTGCTGCTCTTTGCCTCCAGTTGAGGACAAACATATTAAAGTGAAACATTTAGTCCACAGAATGTGGAAAAGTTTCTGTTTCTGACACTGTAAGATGTTGTCATGACTCAGTGTTTCCAGTATTTGCCATAAACTTTAGTTCTTTCCAGTTTGTTTTTTTTACTCATGGACTCTGTGCCGCATTTTCCTTCTAGTGAAATAACTCCCAGTTTTGTCTTTTTCCCACCTGCAGTTGAACTTCCTGATAATCTCCCATTTCCCGACGGTGAAGAGGTCAGCCCTGAGATCATAGTTGAAGCCCTCCCAGGTACCTGCTGTCACAAAAGCTTCCTATTAGATTCATATCCAACCCCCACAAAATATGGCAAATTTTCACTAGTGAGACATCCCCAGAAGTACAGCACATATGGAATATCTGTTCCCCTTGTGGCTTCCATAAACACATGGGAATGACATTACAGTGAGTCTGTGCAACAACCTAACCTACTTTTGCAGACGGGAGTGGGTGGGTTTGCTAGGTTCCACTAAGTCAACAGGACTGTCTATGGTTTTGTTGTGGGATTCAAAGGAGCCCTGTCATCAGATCCCAACTAATTTATGATTCCTGTAAATGTAAATTAAAGCTTTAACAACCTAATTATAGGCAGGCAGTGCAGTAGCAGATCTCATGTTTTGGTCCAGCAAATGGGGGCGGGGCTCATGTGTAAAACTGCTGATTAAACTATGTAATCCTATAAAGTTTTACTGATATAGATGGAGTTTTTTGAAACTATGAACATGGTTTCTAACTTACTTTTGATGTTCATTTTGTTTTATAACACAGAAGAACCCACAACCTCTGTTCCATTTGAGAAAAACTGGTATGATGATTATGATGAATACGGAATAAGTAAGTGAACACTCACATGTCAGCTATGCTCAAAACCACATATTTTCTTTACTATGCAGAGAAACTACAGAGAATTAAACTCTCAGGTCAAAAAGTTTCCAGATGAATAACCATTTCCAGCTGAACTTTTTGTTGTTGTTCCCAGTGCCTTAGAAAATGTTTATATCCCTCCATACATTTTGTCACATCACAACCACAAAATGTTATATGCCTAATTTGATAGAACAAGACAGGCAAAGCAACATGCAGTATGTTTTTGAACAATACGGCATGCATTAGTACCAAAATCAACTACCTCTTTATTCTGGTTTCCATAAAGAAGCCTCCTGAAACCAAAAAAGCAATTCTGTAAAGATCTCTAAAGGTTGGTGCTAAATAACATTAAAGAAAAAACAGCAACATGGATGCAAAGAAAAACAGCAGATAGGTTAGAGAGGAAGTTGTGGAGAGGTTTACACAACTGCAAACCAACCAAGGGTCAAACGTGGAGGTCCACCTATTCTGAGAGGATGAACATTAACTAATGTTCATCTTGATGAGCCGCAGGCATCCAGAGCTCAGCAGGGAAAATCAGTTGAAATAATAACTACTAATCGCTAGATTAAACTTCCAGAAAACTGTAAAAGTGTGAAAAGCCTGAGTTCCTTTAAATCAAGACTAAAAACACATTTGTTCAGGATTGCCATCGACTGTTCTAATTAAACAGTTCAACTGAAACATCATTAGTTCATTTTCTTTAGTCCAACTGTTTTTAATTCTTTTTTGTTTCTGCATTTTTTATTTTATTTGATTAAATTTTTTTTTTCATACTTGCTTTGATTCTGTTTTATTTTCCTGTATTTTATTCATGTAAAGCACTTTGCATTGTCTTGGTACTGAATTGTGCTATACAAATACATTTGCCTTTGTTAGACAGAAGCCATGAAAGTGAAAATGCAAACATGGAGAAAGATAGTGAGATGAAACCAAAGTCAAACTTTTTAGGTGTCTAAGCTAAACACTTTGAACACACCAGCAGAACATTGTGGCAAGAGCATCATTGTGGAGATATTATAGAAGTATATTTGCATACTATGCTTATAAATAAATATATATATATATATATATATATATATATATATATATATATATATATATACGGTATATTAAAATGTCCTTATGTATAGCTGAACTGAACAGAAGTCAAACTCATTTTTATTATGAGTAAAATAAATCTGATTCTGGAGGAAAACCTGTTAGGTTAGGAAACTATGGAATTGTTTAGATGAATTTAATTTCTAATGTTACAAACAACTGGATACAAATTACTTTTCACAGATGCTCTCCATCAAATCTGAGTAACTTGAGCTATTGAGCAAAGAAAAGTTGTAAAGAACTTCAGTGTGTAGATGGGTAAAACATGCAGAGACACACCATAAAATGGTTAAGAGTTTAAAAAGGTGGTTGGATGAAGTCTTCTTTTGGCTAGAATCTGATTACTAATCAGATTATTTCTAAGGGCACTGGTTGCACTACATTTTATTCTGACAAATCAGAGAAAAAGGTCCTGAATACAAGCCAATGTCACACTTAAACATCTTTAGTCTTAATTCTGTTTCCCAATCAATGCTTCTTTGTATAAGTCTGTCACAACATTTATAAAAACATTGAAAGATTGCCTAAAGATGTTACTGTAATGAGCTAGCTGAGAAACAAAGTGCAAGAGTGTGCATAGTTTTGCACGCCGCTATATGTCTGAAACCTGCAATACAGGAGCAACTCAAACACACGAAAAACGGTCAGTTCTTCTCTTTTTCTGCCACAGGGAGGAAGGACTACGACACGGATGAGAAGTGGATCGAAAAAGAAAGAGAACGGGCCAAGGAGGAGAGGGAGAGGGAGGAGAGAGGTAAGAGGACCCAGATGTGGACTTAACTAAACCTTTTGGAAAACATCTCTGTAAAATCAAATCAAAAACAATCTAGCTGCCAATGCACAAAATGCAGCCTGTGATCTAACAGCAGAAGTATTAGGAGCCAACATAGCAACAATCCAACATGTTCATTGTTTTCAGTCTCTCATAAGGGACTGCAGATGTATAAAGAGTCTAGCTTTAACTTGCACGAAAGAAACCAACCTTTCTTTAACCAAAACAGAAGGGAGATCAGGTGTACTGAAGGTTTAGAAATCAGTTGTGAGCTGAAGAGAAAAAATTGCATCAACTGAAAAAAACAAAATGCTTGGCTCAGATTGGAGTTATGTAAAAAAGAGACACCATGCCAGGGATTGTGTAAAATTCAAAGGATTCTCAATGCAATCAGTCACTGCTGCCACGTGTCTGCTGTGTTCATTCAGGCTTGCTGGTGTTCGGGGAGTAAAGCTCAGAGCAAATGAAAAATAACTTAGACTGGAAAGAGGTCAAAAGGCCACATTCGGCAGGCAGAGTCTGCTCCATCTTAGGTGAAAAGGATTTTTAGCTAAACTCATAGCAGATGTCTCCATAACTTAATGTTGTTGCTGGCGACACTGACCCACATCGCTGAAATCAGACCGTTAGAGCAAATATCAAAACAAAACAAAAGAAGCTTATTTTAAAAAGGCATAATTTACTCTCTAACGAAGTGTAAATTTGGTTAACCATCAGAGCTCTATTGATATTCACTTTATGGCAAACATGTTCATATTAATTGAACAACAACAAATATTATACATTTTTTCTTTTTAATTTATAAATGGAGATTAATGTCAGCCATACAAACCTTCTCTAATGGTTACAGAAACATAGAAAGAAAACAAATATCCAGTGGTTTTGGCCATGAAAATAACCCAACTGGTAACTGGATTACGAAGGCTCAATAATCATATGTTAAAACACTGGTTTGCATAGAACCATCTGAATCAAAAACTTAAAGCATGTTGGTTAGAGCAGCAGGTGACCCCTGGATTTGCCTTTCCTCTTAGCTGAGAACAGGAAAATACAATTCAAAATCAATATCACAGCACTGGCTCCTTCATTCGGACTGCTGCTGGTGGGTCCTGGTAGCCTGGGTGCCATTCCGAACTTAGTCCCGCCCACAAAGTTTGAGGTCGGGGAATTGAGTCGGACTACGTCAGGCTAGGGTCCTGGACCTTTTAGAACCAACCTCCTTGTCTCATTACTAACCCAGTACCTTCAAGACGTCAGTTTTATCCATGGCTGCTTTTACTAGGACATTGTAAATCTCAAATAATCAAGTTGTTTCTGAAACTTGACAATATTATATCATCATATGGCATCCATAGGCTGAGTCACGGGGGGGGGGTTATCACAGATGAGACGCCAATTAGAAAAAGAAAAAAAATGTTTAGTGATGCTATCTATTCAATGTGGATCAAAATATATATAGAAATGGTTGTAAATCCTTGTTAAATTTTTGTAAATCCCTTTATCTCTTTATTGTCACACAATTGGGAAATCCGTTCTCTGCATTTTTATCATCCCCTTGGGGAGCAGTGGGCTGCCATCGTGCGGCGCCCAGGGAGCAGTGTGAGGTTAAGGATCTTGCTCAGGAACCCAGAGTGCAGGCTGTGGGGATCAAACCGAGTACTTGCAACCTTCTCAGAGCATTAGCGCACTCTAACCACTAGGCCGACGCTCCTCTTTTAAAATGAAAAACAAAGGAAGTGTTGAAGGTCTGACCGGGTTATAACAAAGATGGCTTGATAAACTAATTTTCAATGATTTCTTCTTTATTTAGGAATATAAGTAAGGAAGTTAAACTCATTGGTCTTACAATGGGGTATTGGTGGGTAGTAACTAGATAGATTTACTCAGTTACATTTACCTAAGTTAAAAAAAAGGCACTTTTAGGAGTAGTTGAACTTTACCATACTTTTTACTTTTACCCAAATAATATTCTTGTGTGTACTGCCATTCTTGAGTAACATTTCTGGTTACTTTACCCACAATGAGTAACTAGATCTATTTCAGATCTTTATCCTTTCCTGACATGTATGCATTACCAACAGTGAAGGTTGGTTTTATACGTTTATAAGATTTTGATATAGAAAACCTTTTTTTCTGCTTGAATTTCTCATTTTGTAATCATGTTATTTAGTTTTTCTTACACAATTTTGACACATTAAATCACATGTCATGTCACAGATTACCGGTACTAAGTATCTGCAAAACTTTTCCCCAAGTACTCTTTTACTCTTAGTTGAATAATTTCTTGGATGACTACCTCTACTTTTACTTGAGAAAAAAGATGTTAAGGTAGTGCTACTCTTACTTAAGTAAGGTTTTTGGGAAATCAACCCAACTCTACAATAGGGAAATACAACAGAATGCACAGCAACAAACATAAACACAGTAGAGTTATTAATGCGACAGCGACCGCTGTCTAAAAAAGGCACAACACATCACAAAGGACACTTCTCATCCCGGACATTCTCTGTTTACACTGTTGCCTTCAGGCAGATGATACAGAGCAATCAAACCAAGAACCAACCGCCTTAGAGACAGTTTTTACCCGAAAGCAATAACAAAACTAAATGCAACCAAAAATAACCAATAATCATCATGGATGATGTGTGTGAGAATGTACTATTCTTATTAGTTGTTTTGTATCAGTTATTGTTATTTATTTCTTATATTATGTGTAAATGGTGGTGACAGTGACTTTTGCTTGTTTTGTTTTTTTAAGCATATGCACTGATCGATGGCACTTTTTTAAATTTTGTTGTTCTTGTGACAATGACAATAAAGATAAATTGAAATTGAATTGATAATGCCTATCAGAAACTAACTAAAACTTTCTTGAAATAAAAGTTAGTAGCTGCTTTTTAAAGTTGTCCACAGAGTCTAAAGTTTGTTAGAAAGCAAGCGATGCAATCCACAGTGCGATGGATCGGACACCTCGGGTTCTGAAGCACAGAAGAACTGCTAAAAAGTTCTGAATGTATGACCTCAAACTGCGAATTTATTTCTATCTTTGGATCAAATCAGGGATAAACGAAGAAGCCTGACTGTGTTAAGCTTTGAAAGTTAACATAAAGCATTTTAAATGAAACCTCAATCTAACAGGCCGCCAATGCAGCGATTTTAGAACTCTGAGGCTGTTTAGGTGTATGTATCACATTGTAAGGTCTGATGTAAGGAAACTTGTGTTCCTCATAATGTCAGTTACCTACTCTCAATCTACAGCCTATGGAACTGATGAAATATAATTTTCAATCATGGGGACAATGAGTTTGTATACGCTTTGGACCATATTATACTGAATTATACCGAAGGCCAAATCATGAGATCTGGTTTTGCTTTTAAATGTCTTTCTTCCACCAAACTCCAGCTCTTCATATCCCCAGGAGGGTATTTAGCAAATGCAAAAAAAAAATGTTCCCAGACTGTTTCAGGGTAGATAAATACAAAATACATATATCTATATATGCAGGAAAAACTGTCATTTATTTTTCATTCATGTGTTCCTCCGACCCCGATAGAACGAGCACAGAAACTGAAGGAGGCGGAGGAGCGAGCCAGGAACAGGCCGCGCGTTTATAAAGAACCAAAGAGTAAGTCGGTTTCCCTTTAAATCCTGAAAAGATGTTAAAAATCTGCCTTTATATAATTCCATCTCCTTCTTTATGTGTTTGCATGTGGCAGAATGTCCTCCACTAGGGATGGAGTCCCATAAGATTGAGCCAGACCAGCTCACAGCCTCCTCCGTGTCTCAGTATTGGTTCTCTCCTCAGAGGGCACGCTTAAACATGCAGGTACGACACAAGAGAACCTTTCAGCTCTGAAAAAAGCTGTAATAGCTGAGCCACCTACTTCTATTAATCACAGATTCCTATAAACAGCAAATATATTAAATCAGAAACACATTTTGTTGGCTGATTCAAAGTTAGAAAAGCATATTTTTTAAATGAATGATGCTGCATGTTTTTAGTGAACAAACTGTGAGTACAGCAGAGGATCCAGATGCAAACTATCTGGTCTCTGCGGTTCACAGGGTTCAGAGGATGAGGACAACATGAGAGGTGGAGCGTGGTGCGCAAACTCAGAGGACAGGATCCACTGGTTTGAGATCGATGCACGCAGGGAGACTGAGTTTACTGGAGTTATAACTCAAGGGCGAGACTCTCTGAATGAGTAAGGATGCAAACTGGCATAGGCCCTTTCATCTCCATAATGAACTCCACATGATAATCATTTGATGTGTCATTGCAGGAGCGACTATGTGACGTCCTACTTCCTGGCTTTCAGCAACGACAGCAGAGAATGGACCACCATTCATGATGGATACGCAGACTGGGTGAGTTTCACCAAAAACTATGGTGTCCTCTCTTCCTCTTCCTATGACTCTGTCACCTCACATCTCCCCTCTCTCCTCCAGCTGTTCTTTGGAAACAGTGACAAAGACACCCCTGTCATGAACCGGCTTGCAGAGCCTGTACTGGCACGCTACATCCGAATCATCCCTCAGAGCTGGAACGGCTCTCTGTGCATGAGGCTGGAGGTCCTCGGCTGCCCTCTGCCTGGTGAGCCCCCCCTACACAGTAACCCTACTAAAGAGGAATGTTTTCTAATCAGTTCTTACTCTCAGATCCAGGACATGTTCTGCACAGACAGAATGAGGTGACTCCTGTGGATTACCTGGAGTTCAAACACCACAGTTACTCAGAGGTGGTTGAAGTGAGTATCTCTGAAAGTGCATCCAAACATGCACAATACAATGAGTAACAAAACAACATTGCAAGCAATAGGATCAAACATTTTTCTCTTATTATACTCTATAAAATACTGTCTTAAATTTGTGCCTCACATACTAATTTACTGAGCTTGTTGAATGGAGTTTTACTGCAGCCCAATTCTCCATTGGACCCTGTATGCATAATCTAGTGTTTCTAAAAGTAATAAAATACACTAGCATGCAGTTTATTTACAGTAAAGGTGTCAAGTAGTTTATACTTTTTGTTTTCAATAGAAATATGCAAAACTTACCTGTAGAGCAAGACCAATAACAATATAAAAATAGGTTGATAATGAGCATACATTAAATGTTCCACAAAAAAAAAAAACAACATAATTGAACAAAAAAATAATAAAAATATTGAGCTTATCTTTGTTCTTATTTCGAAAAAACAAAGATATACAAGTAATGCCTTCTGCTTGGTTAAAGATATTTTAATGGGGGGAAAAAAACATTTTTTTTACTAAATTTATATAGAAATCCTTTGCATTCAAATTAAAAACAAACAGTTGTTCTTGGAGGCCACCTAAGCAGACGCCTAGTCCGCTTATGCCGCAGGCCGGCCCTGAAAATAGGTGAAACATCATTATTATTGGATGAGGATGTAAGAAGTGTGGGAAAAATTGGCAGTATTCAGAAAACCACAAATTGATTGCTTCTTAGTATAATTCAGCCCTAATTTCAAATTAATATCATCATATAGGAAGAAAGTGCTATTCTTTGATGATCTGATGACAAGGTTTGTTTTCTAACTGGATAACTTCCCATGTGTTCTGTCTTCTGTTTCCTCCAGCTCATGAAGTCTGTGCACGAGGAGTGCCCCAACATCACCAACGTCTACAGCCTCGGCCGCAGTTCTCAAGGACGGGAAATCATGGCAATGATCATCTCTGTAAACCCCAATGAGCATGAAATAGGTGAGAGAATCAGCACTACGGCACCTCAAAGCATCTTTGCTGAGGTATTACAGGTGCTGGTCATAAAATTAGAATATCATGAAAAAATAGATTGATTTCAGTAATTCCATTTAAAAAGTGAAACTTGTATATTATATTCATACATTACATACAAACTCATATATTTCAGATGTTTATTTTGTTTAATTTTGATGATTACAAATGACAACAAATGAAAATCTCAAATTCATCATATCAGAAAATTAGAATATTACTGAAGACCAATAAAAACAAAGGATTTATAGAAATGTTGGCCAACTGAAAAGTATGAACATGAAAAGTATGAGCATGTACAGCACTCAGTATTTAGTTGGGCCTCCTTTGGCCTGTATTACTGCAGCAATGCGGCGTGGCATGGAGTCGATCAGTCTGTGGCACTGCTCAGGTGTTATGATAGCCCAGGTTGCTCTAATAGTGGCTTTTAGCTCTTCTGAATTGTTGGGTCTGGTGTATTGCATCTTCTTCTTCACAATACCCCATAGATTTTCTATGGGGTTAAGGTCAGGAGAGTTTGCTGGCCAATTAAGAACAGGGATACCATGGTCCTTCAACCAGGTACTGGTAGCTTTGGCACTGTGTGCAGGTGCCAAGTCCTGTTGGAAAATGAAATCTGCATCTCCAAAAAGTTGGTCAGCTGCAGGAAGCATGAAGTGCTCTAAAACTTCCTGGTATGTGGCTGCGTTGACCCTGGACCTCAGAAAACACAATGGAACAACACCAGCAGATGACATGGCACCCCAAACCATCACTGACTGTGGAAACTTTACACTGGACTTCAAGCAACGTGGATGAAGTGCCTCTCTTCTTTTCCTCCAGACTCTGGGACCTTGATTTCCAAAGGAAATGCAAAATTTACTTTCATCAGAGAACATGACTTTGGACCACTCACCAGCAGTCCAGTCCTGTTTCTCTTTAGCCCAGGCAAGACGCTTCTGACGCTGTCTGTGGTTCAAGAGTGGCTTGACACAAGGAATGCGACAGCAGAAACCCATGTCTTTCATACGTCTGTGTGTGGTGGTTCTTGAAGCACTCACTCCAGCTGCAGTCCACTCTTTGTGAATCTCCCCCACATTTTTGAATGGGTTTTGTTTCACAATCCTCTCCAGGGTGCGGTTATCTCTCTTGCTTGTACACTTTTTTCGACCACATCTTTTCCTTCCCTTCGCCTCTCTATTAATGTGCTTGGACACTGAGCTCTGTGAACAGCCAGCCTCTTTAGCGATGACCTTTTGTGTCTTGCCCTCCTTGTGCAAGGTGTCGATGGTCGTCTTTTGGACAACTGTCAAGTCAGCAGTCTTCCCCATGATTGTGTAGCCTATAGAACTAGACTGAAAGACCATTTAAAGGCTTTTGCAGGTGGTTTGAGTTAATTAGCTGATTAGAGTGTGGCACCAGGGGCCATCAATTTTGAACCTTTTCACAATATTCTAATTTTCTGATATGATGAATTTGAGATTTTCATTTGTTGTCATTTGTAATCATCAAAATTAAACAAAATAAACATCTGAAATATATGAGTTTGTATGTAGTGTATGAATATAATATACAAGTTTCACTTTTTAAATGGAATTACTGAAATCAATCTACTTTTTCATGATATTCTAATTTTATGACCAGCACCTGTAGGACCCCTAAAGTACTTTAATAATTTGCTACATTATAACCGCAAACATTACTTTATGTCATTGGTATCTAATATGACAGAGCAACAGAAGATAGTGAATCATTGGGGAAGTGGAAATAGGTTTTCACTTATCTGAATAGTGTGGCAGGCATTTACATCGATGTACAATCCTGGTGGAATAAGAAAGACGCCTCTCCAAGGCAGGGCAAGTCTATTAATTCAACACATTTCAGCACACAGATGATTCAAAGTGCTGTACATGAACGTGAATTAAATAACTAAATAAGCTGGGATTAAATTAAAATAAGATGATTATCAAAAAAGCATCGACAGGTAAGTGAAAGGAAAATTGGGCTGCAAACGTAACTAATAATGATCTAAACTGTTCCATTAAGGTATGGAGCATTGGATCATTCAGAGTTGCTCCCCTGAATATACATTTATCCTCTGGATTAACCTTTTTGTTAACAGTATATTAGGAGTCAGAGATTATCCTGCTGGACTTTGGTGCAACCATTTTCTCATCCAATGGGTGAGGAAGAAGGGTACCAGCGTCCCTGTAAGCGTCCCATAACCCTTCATTCCTACATCGGATCAGGAATTTGAAAAGCTGAGAATATAAATCCATAAGAGTTTTGTAGAAGAAGTTATAGCAAAGAAAAACTAGAATTAACTAAAATCTGTTTTAATATCTCAGCAGTCTGACTGGGTAAAACTGCCTTTCCCAGAAAATATAACTGATGGGTCCTTTAGAAACTAAAGGTGTGTATAACAGGTTTACTTCATTGTATTTTCAGGTGAGCCGGAGTTTCGCTTCACAGCCGGCCTCCATGGAAATGAGGCGGTGGGGAGAGAGCTGATCCTGCTGCTCATGCAGTATCTGTGCAAAGAATACAAAGACAGGAACCCCAAAGTCCAGCGACTGGTAGAGGGAATACGCATCCACCTGGTGCCCTCCCTCAACCCAGATGGGCACCAGAAAGCTTTTGAGGTGGTGAGTGGAAGAACAAACAGTCATATGTCCCAAATTATTCTCCAAAAACAAGAAGAAAAGAAAAACAGGAAACGTTGATGAATCAGAGTAAGCAGTTTTTCTTCAATGTGCTCATTATGTTTTTTTTTTCTCCTTTTCCCTGCTGCAGGGCTCAGAGCTCAGCAGCTGGACCACGGGGCACTTTACTGAGGACGGCTTTGATATCTTCCAAAACTTCCCGGATCTGAACAGCATCTTGTGGGAGGCTGAGGATAAGGGCATGGTGCCTAAACTCACCCCCAATCATCATGTTGCCATACCAGATAACTTTGAGTCAAATACATCGGTGAGAATTAGCAAATACATCTTCAGATGCTTGCTGTTGTGGTTTTAATTTTTAGATGTCTAACCAACTTTATTTTTTGAAAATAAAGGTTTGTCTAATCTTTTACTTTCTGGTTTTGCTGCAGATTGCTATGGAAACCAGAGCCATAATCTCCTGGATGAAAAACTATCCATTTGTGCTGGGTGCAAACTTCCAAGGCGGAGAGTCAATTGTGGCCTATCCTTATGACAGCTTAGGTATCAACAAGCCGCTCAACAGCCAGCAAGCCCGCAGCCGCAAGAAGAGACAGTATGACATTTCCTCTATGACTCTATTGTCCTCTTTGCATAAATGTTTCTCAGGTGGCTTTGCTTTGCAATTCCCCCTTCCATGTCTGCTATAAAAATAAATTACTCTGTTAATGTCTTCCCAGGTATGAGGAAGAAGGTTACGATGTGACAGAGTGGGGAAGGGGATACCAGGAGGAGCCAGAGGAGGACTGGAGAACTCGAGGATATGCACAGCCGGAGGATGAGTGGAGGGGTCATGGGTATGACAACGGATATGAGCCCGGATACGACCACGCCTACAGCCATGGTTATGGCCACAGGGAGGATGAGGAGGACGATAGAGGGCAGGGGGGTGGATACCAGTACGCTGAACCTGAAGACGAGCCCAGGGTGACTCCAGACGAGTCCCTTTTCAGGTGGCTGGCCGTGTCGTATTCCTCCACACACCACACCATGTCGCACAACTACCATGGATCTTGCCAAGGAGGTACCCCCTCAGGGGGGCTCGGCTTAGTCAACAGGGCAAAGTGGAAGCCAGTCACTGGGAGTAAGTAGAAAGCTTGTAGCGCACCCTGGTGGACATGATATTCAATGCATGTTGTCAGACGGGTCCTCTGCCCCAAATGTGAGCAGCTGCCTGCAGCACCTGAGAAACATTCCCAAACCGAGGGCCTCACTTAGGACCCGACAACGGGTAGCACCCTTATTTCATCAACTTTAAGAACTTCCTATTTTTAATATTTAGACTTTAATTTGGAGTTCAGCTTTCTTATTCTTATTTTCATTACACCATCACAAATACAGAGCAATGAAATTAACTCTTTCCATTTAACCCATCCCCTTGGGGAGCAGTAGGCTGCCATTGTGCGGCACCAGGGGAGCAGTGTGGGTTTAAGGATCTTTGCTCAGGGACCCAGAGTGGCAGCCTTCGCAATGCCCCAACCACTAGGCCGCCACTCACCCAACCAAGTCTTTTTTTTTTTTTTTATGTTTTTGAAAAAAACAAAAAAAAAAGTGGCTCAGGCTCTGCAGCTACAGCAGCCTCAACTCTTTTAGAATTCAAGAGATTGTTGCTCTTCTGCCATGTTGACACGATGAACGCTGCCCTCAAAGTTCAGCAGCATATCTATAGGAACTGTTTTCCATTCTTTGCAAAGCTTTCTTAAGATTAGGCACTGATGTGGGATGAGATTTTAGTCTCAGTTTGTCCTAAAGTTCCTCTCAGGTTTAGGTCAGGACTCTCTTATCCACATCTGCATGTCTGGGTCGCTTTGTGAACTGGTGCACAGCCATCTTAGACCAGGAAGGGGACTTCGACCAGTTGCTTCCATTAAAATGTCTACAATGTCTTTAAATACTTTAACCATTATTGGCCAAGTTCCTGGCAGCAATCTGTTAAAAAAATACTCTATATGGGCTGGTGCTTGATTTTCATCATGGGACTATGAAAGTAACTGGAAAACCAATTCAGTGATTAAACTAAGATGATCTTAAGTTTCACTTGCTGAGGACAAAACAGCTTCAACTCACGTATCTGTGATCTTCTGTCCAGGTATGAATGACTTCAGCTATCTTCACACCAACTGCTTCGAACTCTCCATATTCCTGAGCTGCGATAAATTCCCCCATCAGAGTGAGTTGGCACAGGAGTGGGAGAAAAACCGAGAAGCAATGCTCACCTTCATGGAGCAGGTGGGTCACAAGAATGCAACCTAATCTAGGTGCGAGGCTGTTACAGACCAAGATTTCAGGACTGATCGTGTTTTAAGTCTTCCAAACCCTGGAAAGACAATGTCTTACCTTAAAATTACCTCCTGCCCACTAGAAAAAATGCTGTTTTAGGTCTAAAATAGACTCAGCTTGGATTCTGGTCGTTCTTTTACTATTATACGAAATCTGAAAACAGTTTAACAAACGATGTCCTGAGATGGAAAAAAATATGTCCTTCTGAAGTGGGCTTTTTGAAAAAGCAGAATTCCAGCTTGCCACTGAAGTATTCAGACAAATTATTAATCAGTAAGGCAGGAGTTCATCTTACTAATTCTTCCCTTTTGTGCCGACATCCCTGTTCTCCAGGTGCATCGTGGCATCAGAGGCGTTATTAAAGATCAGCAGGGGAATCCTATCGCAAACGCCACAATATCCGTGGAGGGGATTAACCATGATGTCACCTCAGGTGACGACACGTCTTTCACATTTAAAACACAATCCCAGTCCGTTTTTTAAGTTTAAACACTAATATCTCGCCTGTTCTGCATTGCAGCCCCAACAGGGGACTACTGGCGACTGCTGAACCCGGGAGACTACCAAGTGACAGCAAAGGCGGAGGGCTTTTCCTCTGAGACTAAACTCTGTGTGGTGGGCTATGAACCTGGTGCCACTACCTGCAGCTTCAACCTTGCAAAGTCCAACTGGGATCGTATTAAACAGGTAAAGCTCTGACCTGACCTCTAAACTTATCAAATTTAAGAGGTTAACCAATGCCACAAATTGATGTTCAATGTTTTTTTTCTTCTGTTTAAATAAGAAATGATGTGCATGTTAAAGGTGATGGAGACAGAAAACACCTGCACCTACCTCTAGCTGTTCTTTTACTTTTTTTAGACTGATTCAGGGGAGAATACGCTGCAACAAGAAAATGTAACTCCAATATCTGTCTAAAGGTGAAGCGTGGTGGTGGCAGCATCATGCTGGGTGGATGCTTGTCTTCATGAGTGACGGGTATTGATACTGATATGGGACATCCAGCTCCAGGGTCCTGCAATACACAGCTGATTAAAAAGGCTGCCTACCTCCTCAATATGGCATTGACCTCTGCTGTAGCCTTCCAACAATTTTTAGAAGTGCTAAAACAGGCAGGACAGCAGCCTTATATAGACCCAATCTGTGCCAACACCTTTAACATCTGCAGTATGCCAGGGTTCCTACAGCATAAGGCAAGTTAAATTCAAGACTTTTTAATGCCACTTGAAAAAAAAATTTAAGACCAAATTCACAAGAAAAACCTGCTTGCGACAACTTAACCCAAAGGTTTATTTTAACATAAACCACTGCACTATGTTTCACATTTTGAAAAGCTTCCCATACAGGAAGAAAGCTAAAAACACACAAATGACAGATATATTTTAACAATTATTTCACTGAATTCACAAACTTTGTTTTGCAGAGACAAGGGTGGAACAAAACCGAGAAATACCGGCTGTTTCTCTGCAACTCGATTTTGACGCTTTGTGTTTGGCGCTTTGCATATGCGACTCCACTGCCTTCATTCCCATCGTTCTGAGCTTGAATGACTTCTTGCACAAAATCCACTGAGCCTCATGTATGTTCCCTGGTTTTAGCCATGGAGAAAACTCTTGGCTGGAGACAATTTTCGTTACATTTACACTTGCTCACATTTTCCAGACAAAAAGTTAATGGCCCATCTCCCAAATGTCCCGGCCACAACAACGCTTTTATTGGTTCCGCTATCGGGACAGAACCAATAATGGCGATCAATTTTTTTTTTTTTTATGAAAAAGAACAAATGAAAAATTATCAATTTTAATGTTTTATTTAGATTACAAAAATAAATCGTAATAAAAATAATCCTATTTATGATGCTTTAAAAATTAAGACCTACAAAAGACTGATTTAAAACATTTTAATACCAATTAAGGCCTTTTATTTTGAAGAATTCAATGCCTTTTAAGACTTTTTAAGGACCCGCGGGAACCCCGGTATGCTCTCCATCCAGTCTCAGTGCCTTTGAACCATGTATAATTTGTTCTTCAGTGTTACAGTCACCTGCATATATTTCTTTTACTGTAATTAGAAAGTTTAAGGCCCTCTCAGCTCCAACATTGCGGTTTACATAGATTTCGTCTCTCCGCAGATCATGGCCCTTCATGGGAACAAGCCCATTCGACTCAGTTACAGCAGCTCCAGAGTGCTCTACCCTTCAGGCAGCAGGAGCAACAGACTTGTGACAGACGTCAGCGGCAGGAATCCTTCAAACTTAAGTCCTGAGCGAAGGAGGAGGCTCATGCTCAGACGCATCCGCCGTCTGCGGCAGCAGAAGTTGCTGAGGTTGATTTCAACGACGATGCCCACGACGACGACGACTACAACAACAACAGCTGCGACAACAGCTCCCACTACATCGTGGTACGACTCGTTTTCCTTCGGGGAGGGAGAATCCTTCACACCTGGCCTGAATTACAACTATGAGTACAAGATCGACGACTACTAAAGCCACAGGTTTCTGATCCTAGCTCTTTGTGGGTCAATCCAATTTTCCATAACAGAAAACAGTGAATTTTCACATAACTACAGTAATAATAAAACATGTTACCAGAAAGATCCGTTCAGTCCAGAGTCTGCGCTGTTATTTTTGCTCCTTTTGTAAAATGTATGCTTCATGGAAAGATGTTTATTGTGAACTTACATTAAAAACAAACAGCTGAATTATTTACACCGCCGTCAATCGTGTTTTTTTTTTTAAACAAAACAAGTTGTCATTTTGGCACAGGTGAGCCAAAATAAAACTGATAGTAAACAGTGAGTCTTGTATAGCACCTAGTCTTTGTTACTGGATGATCAGTTATAACACCTTTGACCCGAACAGGAAGAAAAAAAATAATAATCTGGAGATCTTTAGTCCAACTGATCCAGAGAGGAGGGGTGAATATTGTTCTGTTAATGACTGACATTCATCTCGCTTTCTTCATCTTCGTCAGCGGAGAAGGCAGAGAAGAAAACCGGCTCGCACTGCAGGGTCCGTAGATTGACCAGGCAGGCGGTCTGGGTGCTGCTGAAGTCTGGGACGGTGACCAAAAGGACTTCCTGACCATCAGAACCTGGCAGGAGACAAACATTGAAGAACTTACTGATCGTTTGTGTGGTGTGTTTGTAAAATGCACAGTAAAGCGGATACTTCCTACTCAAACTGTTAAAGATCTCTGTGCTTTTTGGATCAGCATAATCAACAGGCAAACTGTTGGTTATATGTACAGACACAGGTGGAGGTAAGGGATCAAAAAATAAAACAACCTATCCAAAGCTGGAAAACGGTAAAATAAAATCAAACATATAACCAGGCAGCGAAGGAACTCTGCACACCAACCTTTGACGAGTTTGGACCCAAAGACTGGAGCGTTGCCACTGAAATAGACGTGTGGACAGTCCTCCAAGATGAACGGGTCTCTCTGATAAAACGGGTAGCAACCTAAAACAAAAAATACTGTGATTAAATGTGTAGACTGACAAAGCTATACCACTTTGCTCTCTTTGCAGTAGAAAACAAGCCCCATGTCTCCAGTATCTTCGTTTGATGTTAAGCATGACAGTCGAGCAATCAGTGAAAATCAGGAACTGTGCAAAGAACAATGCACAGCATTGTGATCCAAAATTAATTACTTAAAATCTTAAAGGTCCGCCTCGTATATTGTCCAGATCCCTCTGCTATCTCCCTGTTCTAAGGATCATCTTTGTAAACATACTCTATATCTGAACCTCATTAGTGATATCAAATGGTTAGCCATAGAAACCCCCCAGCTACAGGAGACCTGGTTGTGTGTGAAAATCCCAGTAGATCAGCAGTTTCTGAAATACTCAGACCAGCCCTTCTGGCACCAACAATCATGCCACGTTCAAAGTCACTCAAATCACCTTTCTTCCCCATGCTGATGCTAGGTTTGAACTGCAGGAGATTGTCTTGACCATGTCTACATGCCTAAATGCACTGAGTTGCCGCCATGTGATTGGCTGCTTAGAAATTAAGTGTTAACGAGCAGTTGGACAGGTGTGCCTAATAAAGTGGCCGGTGAGTGTATATGCTAATATATCTACATCAGAGTGCATAAGTTTAAATCTAACTTAACCAACCTAGGGTATCCGGAGCGGTGGGGGCCAGGTGTCGGAGCCAAAGCGTTTCCTCCAATATCTCCAGATGGCTCTCCATGCTGCTGTACCTCCTGATGTCACAGACGTTCTGACCCGACGTACCCAAGAACCTTGGCAGAAAGAAATCAAAACAGATTGTAATCTGAACAATGGCTTCCTGATGGGACAGAAAGCGTTGGTTCAGGAAGCCTGACCTACCTGACTCCGTCGATGTTTGCACCGTACGGATTGGAGACCAGCTGCAGTGTGGGGTATGCAGAGGACAGAGGAAACATGCATTTGTGAAGGGGCTGCTGTGGGAGGGTGTAGTTGGTGGGGTCACACTCCCCTGGCATCACATCCACTGAAATGGATGCCTTACAATGAGCAAGAGGAGGAAACAAGGATCAGATGTACGATCAAAGAGTTATTGACATTTAAGCTGAAGATGATTGGAAATAAATATAAAATAATATTAAAGTTAAACTTTTGAAAAGCTTCAGAAATGGAAATGTTCAAAACAGGCTGTTTGTAAAGTTTGTTCCAATATTTGGTTATTTCACAAACAAAGTTGGACCTCAACCAGAGGAGCTGATAACACCTGATACCTGCTGTCAATAAACTCCTAAACATCAACTGAAACTTATCTGTTCTTTTAACACCATATCACTATCTAACCATTTTATAACAGTTATTATACAACCCTTGCTCATTGTGCCCCTCTTCACTTTCTCCAGCAACAGCACAGTTAGAGCGTCCCAGGAAGATGCAGACTCACCACCAGCTGCAGCAGCAGTTCATCAAGCAAACGCATGGCTTCCACGCTGCCTGCCTGGGTCTTCTTAGTCAGATACTTAGGCTGAAAAATAGCATAACAAATGTAGAGTGTTTAACGTTTAACGCCATCAAACCACCATTTCATAGCTTGTGCTATGTTAAGCCATCTAACTTGAAATATGTCAAAAAAATTTACTTTCCCTTAAATAAAAAAAAAAAGCATTTTATTATTATTCTATATCATGGGTATAATTCATAGTTGACCTTTCCAACTCACTGTGTGTGTTGTTCGTGTTGTGAACGACAACTGTGTAAAATTTCAAATCTCTAGTCCTGAGCATAGTGAAATTATCACCTTTTTTGTATGCGAAAGGTCCACTCGGCCCAATTGATCCAAATAACAAAAAAATAAATAAAAAAAATGTTAATATACCTTTACATAAATGCTCATTGCAGCATTTTCTTTTTTAATATTTCACATTTTCAGCTTTCAGAATTGTGACTTTTTCTATGTGTATCTGATTGGTTCTCCTCTTTTCTTACTCCTTATGTAGGTTTTACTTCATTGCAACTAGGGCTGAAACATTTAATCTGATTAATCGAAATTAATTAAGTATTGAAATATACCTCAACTAAATTAGTAATCAATCTGGAGTGTAGAGACTCTAAAAAATGCCTTTAGCTGACAGAGCGACCACTTAGAGCAGTATTCCTACCAAAATTGCAAAAAAAATAAAATAAAAAAAAATAAAAAAAGGTAAGGTTAAAAAAAAATTTGTGTTAGTCAATTTGCTCTATACAGAACTACTCAAGTGGAACATTTGTTATTTCACCTGGTTTAATTCTGTAAAAAGTCTTCTTTAAGGAAGCTTTGGCTATTTGATTATTAATTGATTAATCAAAAACATAATCGACAGAATAATCCATTTGCAAAAAAATCGTTAGCTGCAGCCCTAATTGCAACAATAATCTTATTGGCTAACAAAAGATGTCAATCAAAGCTTTATGGGTGACTAAGCTGTGGGGTTATGGAGGTATTTTACAAACCAAAGTTACAACTGATTTAGGGAGCAAACAGATTGGTGAATATGCCCTGTAGATAATTTGCCGGACATCCATAATTACACACATAAAATATGTTTTATCTTTTTATTTTCACTTTTACATAGGAAAAAATTTACTTTAGCGGATTATTACAACACGGGATTTTATTTTATGAGAAAGGAAACTGGACATCACTTTTTTGTGGTATTTCTTGGAATGCCAGAAGGCACCAGCAGGTAAAATGTTAAATTTATTAATTATAATTTGACGACAGATTGTTAGTTATTGGTGTTTGTGGAGTGTAGTTGGCCTACACTTTAGTTAATGGTTGTTTTCTTAAGGATTGTCCTATTCTGAATAGGGCTGAACGGTTTTGCCGAAAAGGAAAATTGGGATTATTTTAAACAAATGTTGCAGTTGTGATTTTATTTCAATTTTCCTGTGCATAAACCAAAATCATGTAAATGTTTCAATTTTTCCATGACCCGAAAATATTACTTGTCCAGTCCTTTGTTGCAGGACTTTAGTGTAACCTTTTGTTAAGTAGTGATAAATTCCAATTGTATGAATAGATTTGCATGCTAGGTGCACCTCTCTTCCTGTCTGTGTGGTTGCGAACCCACTTTAAGCATATTTCCACCAGCTAAAGAGCTGAAGGGATAAATTTAGCAACTTAATCTTTTTAGATTTAAGATGACCAAAATTGATTGTCTTTGAAAATTTTAAAATTATGATTGTTAAATTGCAATTATATTGTAAATGCAATTAATTACCCAGTACTAATTCTTAAATGTAAAACATGTTGGATTTTATTTAGAAAGAAGCCTGACGTCCCAGTGGGTGGAAGTAAAGGGGTTTTAAACCAGATTACAGCAAAAATATGTAAAAAAAAAAAAAAAAAAAAAAAAACTGCAATTCTTCACCTTTGTCGATGCATCTTTGTCCTGGGTGCTTTGGCTCAAGAGGTTTCCAGCAAGTAGCACCCTGGAAATTGTCGCCGCCCTACTCTGCTCTCCCGTGTCCCCGAGCTGACCAGTTACCATGTCCACCAGCAGCTGCAGACCCAGCATGCTGTCCGCCTTGCTGCTGCCAAGGCCGAGCCCTGAGGCCAGTAGCACAAACCTGGGCAGACGGATCAGTTACAGGCCGGTGCCATCACACAGAGGCTGGAGATCCTCAAAGGGTGTGTGAGGGAGCTTACTTATCAGAGCTTAGTGCAGGTCTGGGTGTCTGCAAAGGGAGATCAGCCATGCAGAAGTCTTCAACTGTGAACTTGCCATCGTTCTTCTCAGCTCCGTAGATCACAATAACACTACCTGAGAGGATGAGAAAGGCAGAAAGTTATACTGAAGAGTCGAGATAAAAGCTGTGGTATTATCTCAGAAATAACTGACCTGTGTTACAGGTTAGTTGTTTCTGGTAATTAACTGACCTGTGACACATTTGTCTCTGTCAATTTTGCCCTCCAGTTTGATTCTCTGCAGCTCATCCTCCAAGATCAGTTCGTCTGCCTCTGTGATGTATTTGGTTCTTGCAGGCTGGGGCAGGAGGTTGTGCTAAAGAATTAAAAAAATATATATAAGATCATAAAAGCAACAATACAGCAGCCTGCAAAAACACCCCGACCTTTCAAATAGGGGCGGAAAATATGGATCAATAATTTGTCAAAATACTGTGTGTCATCTATTCTAAGAACAATACAGATTATAAGAAATATTATTTGTCTACTGTAGTCTTTTTTTTTTTTTTACTCTAAGCTGCATGTCAGCATACCAGATATACAGCATTCTCACATTTGTGTTAATATTTCATGTTATCATCACAGGAAACCTAGGTTATATGGAGCAGCGGGGGCCAGGTGTCGGTCTTTCTAAAAGAATGCTGTTAAAATATTTATTTTTATTCAAAAAAGGCTTCTTCTTATTATTATTACAAACAACTGGGAAGTAAAGGTATTCATGGGTGTTCAGTGATATTTTGGAGCAAGCCCTGGAAAAGTAAACTTTATGCTACTCTACCCACTAAACAGACCCTGCTTTTGCAATTTATTGATTAAACAATTCTCAAAACAAGATGGCTTTTTTATAAGTGATAGTCCAGAAAAAGTGGTTCCTGTCATGTTTTGTGGAAGTGTTTCATTAAATAATATTCCTAATATATTAACATCTGAAGTTTTGATTAGGCTACATTCGCCCTTCAATGTCTAACCTAGTGACAAAATAGTGGAAAAAACCCCAGAGCAAATGTCTAAATAATGTCTATTGTTTTAATCATTAGTTTGCTGTATCTTCAAGTTTTGTTTTTTTGTTTTTCATGAAAAGATCAAATAGAATATCTACACATTACCAACACAAAATAGTGCACAAATGGGATGTCAAGTTAAAAAGTTAGGTGGTTTTCAAGGTTCCAACCTTACTTTCCTGGGTTAATATTATGCAGAACAACCTTTCAGAGTAATCACAGCTGCAAACCTTTCTGGTTTTAGCAGCATGCTCATCATCTAGACCAGAGGTCACAAATTAGCGAACCACAGTCCAGATCCGGACCCACCTGCTGGCTAATCCGGACCCAACCTGATTTAAACCATTTATAAATTACCGCATGTTGTCTGACGACAGTGTCTAATTTCACTTGCGCCGCTTCTCCTGTTAATATGGTAAAGACATCGGGACCAAGCTGCACATTATACAAATTATCCAATGAGCTGTGTCAGTCAGGGTCACTGCTGCAAACCACTTTTAGACACAGCAGAAATAGCTAGTGGCAAGCAGGGCGATGGGAAAGAAGGAGAAGACGATGAAAAAAAGAGAGCAGAGAAAGGGTGGACTGCTGGAAGAACTGCATTGAACTAGTGAAAGAAAAGTGAAATTGTGCGCTCATAGATGACCCTGCATATTTAAGTATGTTTGGCTCAACCTGTTACTGTGAAGCAGGATTCTCTACCATGAACATGATCAAAAATAAATATGGATCCAGGCTCAAAATGAGCACCTTAATATGTGCTTGAGAATGGCTTTGTCTCCATTCAAACCCAGGTTTAAAGCCTTGTAGGGCAGCATAAAGCCCACTGCTCTCATTAAGCCAAAAAAAAAAAAAGAAATAACAAAAGGTCAGTTCAGGTGTTTTCTAAAATATGTGAATCATGAAATTATCTATATAGCAAATTGAATGATTGTAGTTCTCTACTTCAAAAAACAGTTTAGATTTTAAAATGGATAAATTTTCTTTTTTTATATATCTTTATTTAAAAATTCAATGTATAAGATGGATGCATAAACCAACACCTCGTTTCATTTCAGTGTTAAATGCTGTTTAAAGTAACAGTTTATAATTAAAAATGTCTCCAGACCCAGGACACCTGATGATTTTTTTTATTTGGACCCAACTGATTTTTAATTGGTTACCCCTGGAATAGACTTTTCCATAGTAGATCTGGCTATAGGTTTAGGGTGCTAACCTCCTCACTGATCTCCTTCAGTATAGATGGCTGCAGGTCCATGCGCTTGAACAGGGTCCCTACAATGCAACACTGCTCCCCTGTCTCCAGATCACAAAGCTTCTTGATGAGGACATCCGAACCTGGCAGAGATATGATAAGGTTGTTAGAGGTACACTGGATAAGGTGTTTGGTGCTCAGGACGTCCCTTTATTCTTACCCCATTTGTGTTTGGCCCTCTCTGAAAGCAGGGGTCTCATCTCCATGAGCCGAGCTGCATAGATGTGAGCATACTGGCGACTGAAGCTCCGCTCCCCGAGTCTGTAGCGCTCTGTGCAGGGGCTGTAGTCTATTGTGGTCCTCTCAAACACCGGGCCCTGGTCCTCCGAGGCTGGGCGGCAGAGCAGAGAGGATCCCTCCCTCTGAGCACTCAGGTCAGAGAACATCACGCTCCTGAAAATAAGCTAATGTCAGAAAACTGGTTTTACATTCTGTCCATCATGCCGTTACATTGTGGGGATAAAAGTAGCAAGGAATGAACAGCTCGGTGCTTTAGTTTAAGAGACAACTTTACCTTATAAAATGGTTCTGACTTTAGCTTTGCCCGTCTAGAAAGTGATAATATTAGCACGTATTTCCCGACTTTTCTCCAGAAAACAAAATAGACGACCGTTCCCGCGAAATTACTGTTGCACGTCACTTTCTCGCGAGATGAGTGTTGTTCTTTTTCTTCTTCTTCTTATTGATTTTTATTGTGGGTTGGCAAAAAACGTTAGGTGAGCATTACCGCCACCAACTGGTATGGAGTGTGGATCAGGATGCAACTTAAAAAACAAAACAAAACAAAAAATAACAAAACTAAATACTTTCTATCAGTTTAGTTTTCTTAAGAAAGCTTATTAAATAACGCAAATATTCAGAAGAGGAGCAATATCCCAACATATCTGATATTTTTAACTGTAACTTATTCTTTAGAAGTCGATATTCTAATTTCTTTCTCTCCTCAGAGTACTTTGGACATAGCAACAAAACATGTTCTACTGTCTCTTCTTGAAAACAAAATTCACAGTTTCCTGATGGATGTCTTCCCATTATAAATAATGTACTGTTTAAGCCTGTATGACCAAAACGTAACCTGGATATGATATTTTCTTCTTTTCTACTTCTTCCTGTTCCCCTCATTACCCCAACTTTCCTTTGAATGCTATAAAGCCATCTACCAGTTCTTTCCTCCTCCCACTGCTTCTGCCATCTTTCCTTAACCTTTTGTTTTATAATAGATTGTATCTCCTCTTTACTAAATGGAATCAGTATCTCAATGTAACTGTTTTTTGAAGCTTGTTTTGCATATCTGTCTGCCAATTCATTTCCTATTACTCCTATATGAGATGGAACCCATGTAAAAATGACAATTAATCCCATGGCCTGAATTCTAAAAAGTATTAACTGAATCTCCAATAGAAGGTCTGGTCTACTATTGGACTGATTATTTTTAATTGAATATAACAATGAGCTTGAATCAGAACAAATTAAACTTCTTAAAGGACGAACCTCTTCAATCCAACTTAAAGCCAAAATAATTCCCATCATTTCCCCTGTAAACACTGATACGTCATCAGAAATCCTCTTACATTTTTTAATATTAAATTCTGGGACGATAAATGACACCCCATTGTTGCTACTTAGGCTTTTAGATGCATCTGTATACACTTGAACATAACCAAAATATTTATTTTCTATATATGATTGGACTGAGCAAGATTCTGAAAAATTTCCTTTTTCCCTCTTCTTCAACAATGATAAGTCTACAATGATTTCATTAAATAGAAATGGATGAACCAGTGACAGAGGAACTGTATCACTCATTTTTATGGATGATAACTGAAATTTTTTTAATATCACTTTCTATCTCCCAACCAACGGATTTTAAAGTTTTTTTCCCTTTTTCCCAACAAGGTTTTAAAATTTCTTGACATGGATGGTTTTCATAATGACCCTTTAAATAACTCCAGTAAGATAATCTTAACTGTAATCTTCTAAGGTAAAGTGGTATTTCCCCCATTTCAACTAACAAAGCTGAGATTGGAGTTGTTCTGATGGCTCCTGTACACAACCTCAAGGCCTGAAACTGAATAATATCTAATTTTTTAAGAAGTGTTTCTGATGCTGATCCAAATGCCAGGCTGCCATAATCTAATACAGATCTTATTAAACCCGTATATATTGATTTTAACGCTTTCCTCTCAGCGCCCCACTCTCTCCCCACCAAACACCTCATAACATTTAAAACTCTCTTACACTTATCCACTACTTTTTGAATATGACTACTCCAGGTCAGTTTTTCATCCATCCACAAACCCAAAAACTTAAACTCCTTTACTCTTTCTAAATCATGTTTATACAAATATAATTTTAAATCACTAGATACTTTCTTCCTAGTGAAAAATAAAGTCTTTGTCTTATCTATTGAAATTTTAAAACCCCAATTATATGACCACTCCTCGATACTATAAATTGCTTCTTGTAATTTCTTAACTATGAATTTCAAGTTCTTACCTCTCTTCCAGATTGCTCCATCATCAGCAAATAATGAACAACCCATCCCACTCTCCAACTTATCAAACATATCATTAATCATAATAGAGAAAAACAAAGGACTCACAATACTTCCTTGAGGTGTTCCATTTTCAACAAAATATTTTTCTAACAATTGTTGACCTATTCTTACTTGTATAGATCTATTATGTAATAAATCTTTTATCCAATTAAACATTGATCCTCTGACTCCCATTTTTCTTAATTTAATTAAAAACCTTTCTTTCCACATCATATCATAGGCTTTCTCTATGTCGAAGAAGACAGCCACCATACTCTCCTTATTAACTTGCCCTTTTCTGATTTCATGTTCTAGACACAAAACAGGGTCCATAGTACTTCTACCTTTTCTGAATCCACTCTGAAATTTTGACAAAAACCCCTTCTTCTCCACAAAATAACTCAGTCTTTCATTTATCATTCTTTCCATTATTTTGCATATATGTGATGTCAAAGCAATGGGCCTATAACTTGTAGGATTTGACTTCTCTTTCCCTGGCTTTAAAATTGGAACTATAATTGCTTCCTTCCATGCCACAGGTAAATAACCCTCTTCCCATATCTTATTAAAGAAATCTAATAATATCTTTTTAGATGAATTACTAAGTTTTTTAATCATAAAATAAGAGATATTATCTTTTCCTAGAGAAGAATTTTTTGTTTTCCTTAAAGAGTTGTTCAATTCAAATAATGAAAAGGAATTATTCAATAGATCATTATATTCTGTATCTACTTCTAATAGATTACTCTTTTCCTTATTTCTTCTATATTTAAGTTATTGCTACTATGTATTTCAACAAATTTCCTACCCAGCATATTTGCCTTGTCCTCATCATTTAGAGCCATTTCATCTCCATTCTTAAGAACTGGATAACTATATTCCCTTCTTAATCAACATTTTTAAAATTAAATTTTTCTATATTTCTATTAACAACTTTCTCTATTTCTAAACCGATTTCAATAACAATAGGATAATGATCACTTCCTAATGTTGATTCTTTTAAAACTTTCCAATTACTAATCCCAGCAAAATTTGCTGATACTAGAGTTAGATCTAGCGCTGATTCATTTCCATTTCTAATATCAATTCTTGTCCCTTCTCCATTATTAATACAGACCAATTGTTTCTTATCCATTATTTGTTCTACCACTTCTCCGTTTTCATCATTTTTATGACCCCATACAGTGCTAAAAGCATTAAAATCTCCCCAACAGATTAGACTTTTTCCTAGATTTTTAAACATTTCCTCTGCGAGATGAGTGTATTCTCGCGAGAAACTTTGTAACTTGTGCGACCTATACCTGGCAGAGATTCGGATTAACCCTTTAAAGGGGCACTCATTGAAATTCTTTGAAAATCCAAATTATAATGATTAATAGTGTTATTGGACTCCAGGACAATACCTTATTACCTTTGTAACATTCAAAAAATTTGATATTTTGATGGAAATAATTAATGTCAATGTAATAACAAGAAACGCCAACTTGCCCGAATATATTAAGAAAAATAACAAAAGTGCTTCTTTAAGAAATTAATGAAAAACACTCTGAGAGTGAAGGAAACATTGTTTTTGGTCCAACATAACCTTAGAGGCATTGATGCTGATACTGGCACTTACATTTTTTTAGTTTATAAACCTAAATATGATTATTAACTAGGCTTATTAACTTTTGAACTTTTCAATTAGCTTTTTTTTTTCTTTTCCTTCCCATCCAGCAAGCGAAATGTCTTCAAACTTGGAAAAAAAGTCCAGTGTATTGTTTTTTTTTGTGGAATGACTATGGCCTGGATGACTGATGATGGCTCTGGGGCTATGAGTTTGGTTTCAGCCCACAACTTATAAATATCCTGAAAACTATTCAAAAAGCTTATAGAAATTTCCTCTGTTGCTCCACATTTGGGAAATCCAGATGTGGTAGAGGATAAGCTAAAAGGCCTGATTCACACTTTAGAATACAATTAAATATATTTATTTTCTTGGTTCCACTGAAGGGAAGTTTATGTATATATATATATATATATATATATATATTTATATTAAGCTCTCAAAAACTGCATATCCAGATCTTATAAAATGTGAAACTAAATCGAATGAAATGAAAAATTGTACAAAAATTGAATGTAATAACTGAGCATAAAAACAACAGCAACAGTCCACTGTGCAAATAGCAGATAATATGTCACATTTCTCAAGCTTGTTAAGAACAGAAGGAAGGGTTTGTTACTTCTTTTTCTTTCATATCATGGCAGGTTGCAAACATAAAGCCACCCACCCTATTGGTGCGTAACAACAATAGCTCACACTATTTAGATTTTATCTATGAATTTTTGTTTTACGCAGATAAATACATGATAGGAGATACATAGGATGTAAAATAACATGGCTCATTCATGCATTTAGGATGCAATAGCCTTTAACCAATGTAGCTCTGCAAAGCAGCACTGTAAGTTTAAGAGCCATATTGCTATTTATATTTATTGAAAATAATTTTCTACTGGTCAAATGTAGGCCTAATATACATCTTTTAGAGAAGCTGAATTGTAGATTTCCGTTGATAAATTTCGATTAAAAACTGACAGAATTAAATGAATCAATTGTGTTTCTGTTTTTATTCCATTGGTGTTAGCTTTTAAATAATATATTTTTTATTGACTTTTACTATGTTTTTACATGATATTGGCCAAGCTAGTTAAAATCTAATACAGCAGAGGGGCAAATATATGCAAACTGCAATCAGCGTCGCTAAATATTCACTGTGCTGTTTTACTTCTTAAACCTTGTTTCGTAGATTATTTGCAGGCTTTGTTAAATTTTGCTTTCTGGTTGTTTTATCGTCAACAGTTAACTGATTTCTAAATTCTATTTCAGAATAGTATGAGAAAAAAGTCAGACTTCTGACTTTACTCTCAGAATACCGACTTTAATCTCAGAATTCTGACTTTATTGTCAAAAATCCTGACAGCTAATAAACATGTTAGCATCAAGCCGTAGCTATGTCTGTTTTAGAGATTAGCTGTATTTGACCTTCTGCTCCTCCATTAATGAAAAATCGTCACCTCGGGCCCCTTGGGCATATAAGCAGTTGCCTAATTCCGTCATTTTCCCACTAATGAGTCACTGGCACTCTCAAACAATTCAAATCTTTGTCAGTGAGGCTGAGTGCATCTACATTAAGATCCAAAATACTGAGATTAAAGTCAGAATTCTGAGATTAAAGTCATAATTTAGACTTTTTCCCATATTAAACTGAAATAACATTTAAAAAATCTTAAAACTTTTTTATTTTATTTTTTCAGTGGCCCTAATCCTCTACCTTATTTTGTAAACTGTCTTTGCTTTACAAAACTTACCTAAAATTTGAATCAAAGCAACGTCGCAGAAATGTGACGTAAGGACGTTAAACGTACATGTCGCAGATCGCTTAGGTCACAATAGCGTCGCCATTTTTGCAGCTCTTTGTGCGCCTCCGTCTGCTAAATTTCCCCCTGTTTTTAGCACGTTTTACGTCGACTTTTGATTCACATCTGTTGACAAAATATGCAAGGATACAGAGGCCACCAACAGAACCATGGACCCAACCGTTCGGGGAACCAACAAAAGGGCGAAGGGCCTAACAGCAACGGGCAGCAGCCGGAGCAAAGGGACAAGACAAACCCCAACGCGGCCTTAACGCTGGACATGCAGAGCTTCAGGAAGCCTGGAGAGAAAACCTTCACCCAGAGGAGCAGGCTGTTCGTGGGAAACCTGCCCACCGGAATCACCGAGGATGACCTGGCTCAGCTGTTTTCTAAGTACGGCAGCGCCAGTGAGATCTTCGTGAACAAGGAGAGAGGTTTCGGCTTCATCCGACTGGAGAACAGGATCATCGCGGAGATCGCCAGAGCGGAGCTGGATGATTTCTCATTCAGAGGCAGACCTATCCGGGTGAGGTTCGCCACACACGGCGCCTCTTTGTCCGTGAAAAATCTGCCCGAATTTGTGTCCAACGAGCTCCTGGAGGAGGCCTTTTCCGTCTTCGGCCAGATAGAGAGAGCTGTAGTGATTGTGGATGACCGAGGGAGGCCCACAGGGAAAGGCATCGTTGAGTTCACCGGGAAGCCAGCAGCCAGAAAAGCTTTGGATAAATGCAATGATAGCGCCTACCTCCTCACAGCTTTCCCCCGGCCAATCACCGTGGAGCCCATGGAGCAGTTCGACGAGGACGAGGGGCTGCCGGAGAAGCTGGTCAACAAGAACCAGCAGTATCACAAGGAGCGAGAGCAGCCTCCCCGGTTCGCCCAGCCTGGATCGTTTGAATACGAATACGCCATGCGCTGGAAGGCCCTGATGGAGATGGAGAAACAGCAGTACGACATGGTGGACCGCAACATGAAGGAGGCGCAGGAGAAGCTGGAGTCCGAGATGGAGGCAGCCAGACACGAGCACCAGGTGATGCTGATGAGGCAGGACCTGCTGAGGAGACAAGAGGAGCTGCGCAGGATGGAGGAGCTCCACAACCAGGAGGTGCAGAAGAGGAAGCAGGCTGAGCTGCGACAGGAGGAGGAGCGCCGGAGGAGAGAGGAGGAGATGAGGCTGCGCAACGAGGAGCTGATGAAGAGGCAGCAGGAGGGCTTCAGAGGAGGCTTCTCTGACAACAGGGAGCAGGAGATGAGGATGCACATGGGAGGTCACGGCATGCCCATGAACAGAAATTCCCTGGGTGGGAGTTCAGGAGCTGCAGGTGCTGCTGGCATGGCTGCTGAGAGTTCTCCTTTGATGGCTGGGCCAGGGGGCAGCAGCCTGCCTGTGGGGGGCCAGGGTGGCTTCCCTAGAGGGATGCCTGTGCCTGGGCCTGGAGACTATAACAAGCAGCGCAGATTTTGAATTGCATGTCTGTATTTTGTTTCCACATTTTCAGCTCACTGTATGTTAAGGTTTAAGGCAATGGATATGACCCTTAAACTTTTAAAACCCTTTGTTTATTTGTACTTTTGGTATTTTTGAGTACTAATGCGTCGTTCCAAATGAGCCATGTATTTTACTTCTTTTTTGTTAGGAATAGATAATTTGGATTTGTTTGAGTCTATGTTACATTTTCTGTAATAAATTCATCATTCCCTTGAAAAAAAAATGAAGTGTATCAGTTCAGGATAGAGGTTAGCACCGGTCAGGCTGCGGATACGCTTGGTGATGTCTGCTGACAAAATCAAACATACGAGGAAGAAAACTGTACTGCACATTTTTGGATGCCGCGTAGTTTTAAATCCAACAGAAACTGAATTATCATTGTTAAGCGCATCATTCACATTTAATGCATTAAAACAAATGTCCCTGTAGTTTATTTGATTTGTTATTAAATGCAAAAAATGTGTCTAAAAGCTGCAGGTTTAAAAGTGTGAATTCTTGATGCATCAAATATCAATTTGTTTCTTATCTTTGACAAGCGTAAGTAGTGAATATTAGGTAATTGTGGATGATTGGGGATTTTCTACATAAAATATCTCATGGGCCAGTCTGGGAGTCTGGTGATTTAACTTTTAATAATGGTATTAAAAAATAAAAGAAATGCAAATTGTTTTTATTTCTTTCAACAGAAAAGCAAACAAATGGTCCCACTGCTCCTTAAATATTAAAACTTGATTAATTGTTGCCTGGATTGATTCTTTTTCATACAAAAATATAAAAGATTTAGGTTTAACATTTACCTATTTTAGCATCGGTTCTAAACTGAAAAAGGTATACGTTTCCCTTTAGCCTCTGATAAGCTGGACGCAGGGACCAGATGGAGGAGCTGAGCTGGAACATTCCTCACCTTAAATTGTAAGAATGAAACATAACCTTGGCGTACCTTAATTCCTACAGCTGAGGCCTTATTGGCAGAGGTGAAAGCTAAAAAGAAACTCATCTAAAGAATGAGGAGACAAAAAACATTTTATTAGGTTTTAATTGGAATGCACAGGTGACAGTTTGAATATTAAGTAGAATCTCTTTATTATTTTATATAAAGTGTAATCCTACATACTGAAGTACATTCAAACTTTTATGCAAACAATCATTTGAATCTGCTTAGATGGACTCAGTGACCCAGAACCTCCGAGCTGGTTTATTTATGATTAAGGTGCCAATGGTCACAGAGAGGAAGGAAAATTATAATGATGGAGAAAAAAGAATTAGATAAAAACTTGGTTCTTTGCAAATGAAATAATTGCAAAATTGAACTATAAAATTAAAAAAAAATTTCCTAACATCTCAATTGTACAGTTACCTCTTTCAGATTTCTAGACAAATTTTCTCCGGTATATCATGATTTAATGCTAATGTACAGTATATACCAGAGGTGTATTACCTTCATAGCCCAAAGAGCCGCTTTGTCCTTAGTCTAAATAAAATGCTTAGAGCCATAAATTTTCTTTTAAAAGTCTTTTAGCTTTAAAAATCAAATCTTTTTTTTTCACATCAGAGGATACATACATTTTTTTCTATGGGATTTTTTTATATCTGGCATGGTTAGAACAAGTATTTATTTGTAAATGGCTGTTTTTCTTGTTTTTTTTCCTAAAAAAAACTATAATTGAAACATTAAAGGTGTGTTGAGATCTGGTTTAAATAGGATTTGGCATGTCAGGCTTTTTAGTGATTGGCCATAAAATCTGCTATTGGTACAACCCCAATCAAAAACTTCATAAGTACCTTAAGGGCCATTCTCATGCTTACATTCAAAGTAGTTTTTCAGTAAAAAAAAAAAAAAGGTTAAAAACTTCCGTATTTTAAAAACATGAACTGAATCTGTAGTTATTAGACCCCACAACAATGCTTATTGCAGAAAATCAGTCATGGTTCTTAATCAGTTTCCAGACTCAAAATGTGACTTTTTTTTTTTTTTTGGAAACTTACCAAATGGGATAGAAATAAAAATAAACAGCTAACTCTTGATTTGCACTGAGTTATTAAGAATTTTGTCCAAAAGAAAAACAAACATTGAATAAAGAATGAGTTCCTTAAATCTTTTGCAGGAACTAATAATAATGTTTGGTTATTTTCCCAGGTTTTTATTGTCATTACACTCACAAGTACAGCACAACAAAATCAACTCTCTACATTTAACTCTCCCCATGGGGAGCAGTGGGCTGCCATTGCGCGGCGCTCGGGGATCAGTGTGGGGTTAGAGGTCTTTGCTCAGAGTGGCAGTCTGTGGGAGTGGGGCTCTAACTCAGAACTCTGACATCAAAGCTCTATGCCCTAATCACAAAGTCGCCACCCCCCACACTAACTAACCGCCCACTAAATTATAAATATCTCAATTTTTATGGAGTATAGATATAAATCATCTATAAAGCAATTGCTGCCATCAAACATCTGAAAGAGTCACGGTGTGGAAACTGAAAGAGTGTAACCACTCCCTCTCACTGAGGTGATGAGATCGGAACGCCTTGTCTGACTAGAGTCTGGTTTCCTGAGCAGATGAGCTGCTTCATCAGCTAACATTAGCTTTTTAATGTGCAGTTTAAAATACCAGCAGGTGACAAAAATCCCCCTGGATAGGTGTTTAAACAAATTAAGCTAAAGTCTAGCTGCTTTAGATTTGTTTCTTTGCACATTTTTCAACATCTGCTCCTGTTTTTTTTTATTTAATTTAATTCAGTAATTTAAACGGGGAAGAAGGCAAAGCCTTACGGGAAGCTCCACAGATAAAGTAAAGCCATTTAATGTCCGCAATTCTGTTTGTATTACAGCACGATAAACCGAAGTAGAGATAATACGAATACGATTTATGACAGAGAATTTCAAGGAGTATAAGTGGCTTAGATATGAACGATGTTTAAGTGTGACATTTCAAAATACAAACCCATCCTTCATCTACTGTTTGCCCATCAGATGCCTATCTCCAGCAGCATATATATATATATATATATATATATATATATATATATATATATATATATATATATATATATATATATATATATATATATATATATATATATATATATATATATATATATGTATATGTATATATATATATATATATATATATATATATATATATATATATATATATATATATATATATATATATATATATATATATATATATGTATATATATATATATATATGTATATATATATATATATATATAGACACACCATTTGTCAAATCTGGACTTGCGGAACTCAGAGAAAATCATCATGTGTTTAAATAGAAACTCTTAGATGAATTCTAGACCTGGATTCAAACCCAAGAACCTCTTGCTGCAAGGCAACAGTGCTTCAATCTGCGCCACCATGGAGCCAGATTAACAAATTGCAGCCATCACTACAAAAACAGCATCAAAAACATATTCTGTGTCTTTAGTTACAGATAAAAAAAATTAACTGCAAAATAAGTGTTTTTCTTACTTTTCTCTTCAAAAACAAAAATCTAGATACAGTTTGGGATAATTGTAAAACCCATTTATTACGTCCATACAATAGTGTTATATGGTTAGGGATGTTATTCTAACTGATAATGAAGATGGGGCTAACAACCCCTGTTATCTAAGTCCAAGGAGTCAGATTGCTTTGTGATAAAGCCTAAAGAGCGCTGTGGAAAAAAAAACCGATAAGGAAGAGACAGTAAAGAGGGGAAAATGTTATCTAGATGTAACATCTGTGAACTCAAAAACAATTGAAAAATTTTTTTGAGATACACTGAACCCTGAAGGACAGAAGACCCGATTTTCCTACTGCTCACATTGTCTAAGGTTCAAATATCTGCTTATAAAACCAATGCAGATGAACTAACCATTAAAATAGATCATTTTGAATTCACATTTATTTCAGTTTAACTACGAACATATAAGATGTGCATTTTTATTTTAGAATGGATTTATTTTTTTAAAGTAGACTAACACAGTCATCCCTTACTGCATTTTTCATGAGAAATATACAGTATTATTTAAAATATATCCAGTATGTGAAAGTTCTGCCTTCAATGTAAAAGTATATTTCTACACTATAAACTTTAGCTGTTTTGTTTACACTTAATTTATTTTTCAAACGTTTTTAATGTGTATCACAAATCACAAAAACTTATTTCTTTCAAGTAAATGTTATTTTTTGTCATTATAATTATTACAGACCCTACAGAAATAATTATATACATTTTTACCCTTTTTCTGTCATTCCTACTACTTCAAATTGTAGTTGCCATGAATAATACAAATAGAATAACTTTTTGCAGAGGATAAAATAATGTGCCTGAACTGCTTAAAGCCACATTATGTTGATGATTTTTTTTATTTTTTGTAATCTTGATTAGTTTAAGAGCCCTCTGGGTTAAAAAGATGAAGTTTAATTAGTTCAGACAAAACAGAAATTTGAAGTCCAGGTCCTACCAGCGACATGAAGCTTTAAGGACAGATTGAACATGTTAAACAAGGGTGTTTTTTTATGCCATTGTTGTCAAATTATAAGATAAAGTTGTCCTGTATTCAGATTTTTATTCAATTATTCAATTCAAGTAATGAAAGGATTACCTGAGAGGGAACTGCTGGTATTTCTATTCATCTAGAGTTAATGTTGAACCTTTTATTAACAGCTTTTATTACACGTATGATTAAGACTTGTGAAAACAAATAGCAACATGTTTTATGAATAGTTTGAAACAAAATAAATTATAGCATTCTCCACGCTGGCTAGCATCTCTGAAAAAATCTGCAAAAAGGCCTTTAATGAACACAATTGTCATCTCACCTAGAAAATAAGTCATCTGTTTCCCAGGAATATACAACTGCATTCAATAAATGAGAACATCTGTTCAGTCGTAGCTTATCCATCCCCATCATCACCCTTAAGCAAATAAATATCGCTAATAAAAGAATATCTTTCATTGATCTGATTTAATATTAAAATAATAAATATTTTGCTTTCATTAAATGTAAATGAAATATCATTTTAAGGAACGGAAATAAAAGCTTGCAAATATCAGCTGGTGTGAAATGTATGAAGTTACTGATATAGATAATAATATTGTACTTTATTTAATGGTTTTGTATAGGAGGTGACTCAGGTCTTAATTTCTCTAATAGGAAATACATGGAAACATCATTCAAGCAAGGTGCAGCTAAACTCTAAATATCTGCAGGGAAATAATTTTAGAGTTAAAAATGTTTTTTTTTTATGGTGCACAAATATAAAAGAGCAGGAAAGTCTTATTTTATATGAATGAATCATCTCCATTTGTGAAGAAGTTGGTAGAAATCTAAATTTTGCATTAGGCGTCTTTTTCTTTCTTCTTTTTTTTGCAAATCATTTTTCTCTCTAATGTAGCTGTAGCTTGTTATAGTGCTGTTAGGTTTTACATAAAGGATAGATATTAAGCTAATTTAGCAAACACACCATTGCTGCACAAGGTCAGTTGATGCCATGTTTGCTTTCAGGAAGAGCAAAGTAGTTAATATAAAACATTGTTTAGACCAGATGTGGGCAGAAAGATGACAATCTCAGATAGTGAGGACTTAGAACATGCTGACAATCTGCCTTCTGTCTATCGCTAGTTTATCTGGTCGTTTGCAGACTGATCAGATTCATGCTCCTGCTTTTTTTTTTATTATTGAAGTAATAAGAACACATTTTACTGGAAATTATCGTTTTATAAAATATTCTGGATAGCGGAATAAGTGTCAGAGTTTCTCCATTTCTAGCACTCATATACTTATGGTTAAATATTTAAATGTGTAAGAATGAAATGCTAAAGTTAGCTCGTACTGTGTCAAATTTGCAAATCCTAAATGTCATTGTTTTCACATTGATTATTTATTTTGGTTACCATTAATTGAAATCTTACACAAATGACGTACTTTTAATGGATCATGGATCCATCTGTTGCTGCCAGATTAGCAACCAAATTGAAAAAATAATGTTCTTAATTACTTTCACATCTTTTTAATTAATTAAACATCTCATATTATCAAAGATAGATTTCATTGTCAGTTCATGTTCGATTATTTTTTGAAACTGGAGAAAGATATATATATATATATATATATATATATATATATATATATATATATATATATATATATATATATATATATATATATATATATATATATATATATATATCTTTTATATATATATTGAATTGTCGTTGTTTCGTTTTTTTAATTGATCATTGTAATCATGACTGGTAGATCTTTTTATATATATATATATATATATATATATATATATATATATATATATATATATATATACGTAGATATATATATATATATATACGTATATATATATATATATATCTACGTAGATATATATATATATATATATATATATATATATATATATATATATATAAAAAGATCTACCAGTCATGATTACAATGATCAATTAAAAAAACGAAACAACGACAATTCAATCCTTAAAAAAAGAGTGAATTCTAAAGCATTGGAAGATAAATGCCAAAATCAGCTTCTTTATATCTCATTAAAAGACAATATACAAATAAAGTCACGTTAAAACCGGATCTGAACGCAACAATAAGTGGATCAGCATGAGACGGCAGTTAAGACCCATCGTTCGACGCTTTGAAATCTGCTCTCTATGAAATAGTATATTGAGCATATTTATCTGTACCTGCAACTTATCAAAGATTGATAAACCAGAACATCTGGCCCAATTCTTCTTCATATCTCCCCATTTGCTTTTATAATAAAATTTCACCATCACCTTTGGCCTGGTTATGCAGCCAGTCCTGTGGTGTAACTGCAAAGTCTGGACTGTCTCCCACTATCACCGCACTAACCTTGACATAAAGTGATAATATAATTAATCACAAGGTTGATCTTAAATAGGAGATATGAGTCAGGAAAGGATTTATCAGCTTGTCTGCGCGCAGGGTGGCCACCCAGTATTGACAACATGTAGAATGAACTATGAACAAACAAAGGGCATTTAGAGAAACTAGACAGAACATGTTTTATTAGAAAGAATGACGTGCACTTCAAGGTCATGTTTAAACTACATCCTTACTGCACCTGCTGTGTTCAAAGTGTGCAAAAATGTTTTATTATTCTGACTTTTTTACAGAACAGCTTCTCTTTTAGATCAGTTCGGTTTGCCAAAAATTCTTTAAAATATATTTATATCATATATTTATTGATACCCTGTGCAATTACCTGTTTCACTATATTTGACACCCAGTGCACTAATTATATATATGAATTTAAATATCCATCTATATAAATGCCCATGTAAACACCCTGTGCAATAACACTGTATATATATCCTACTATAAAAAAAAAAAAAACTCATTTGTGGATGCACTGTATATACTATATATTTCACACAACCTTTTTCTTCCTTGTGGCACATTCTTCTTGTTTGATTATTTGAGCTGATGTAAGGACATCAATAAAGTCAATCAATCAATCAATCAATAAAAATAAATTAAGTGTCCTTCCTCTCTAAATTACAGAATAATAAAGATTAGATTGCTTTCATTATTGTGAAGTAAAATGAGCACTGAGAGTTGATATGCAAAGAAGAAAAAGTTTTATTTTACTCTGCAGAGGAGAACGACACAAACAGTGGACCTGTTAGTGTGGCTCTGGTGGGGTAGTTTCCCACCCCTGCATATAAAGATAATTCTCAAACACAAACATTGGATCTTAACAAGAGAAACAACTTTGAGTTCATTAAAGTCATACATTTTTCACTAGTCAGATAAAAACATTTCAAAGCAGCTTTCTCTTCCATTCATGGCATTGGGGAGTCTTAAACACCTGGAAGGGCATGTATCTATATTTCACCCTTGTCTAGAGTTAGGAACGGAAAATTCGCAACCGCTCTCCGTCATCTCACTACCAACTCCCCACATAGCTTCCACCAACATAGAAAGGTTCAAGGTAACTTATAATTGGCTGAGAAAAGGCTCAGTCTAATCTCATCTCTTATATTAGTCAAATTCAGAAGTTCCTACTCTAGCCTTTACTATTTATCAGGACTACATGGAAAAGTGCATGAGTTGTGTCAAAGACATGAAGCAGTAATCAGAACTGTTGCTCTGCAGCATTGTTGTTCTGAGCCACTGATATGGGGGCTTCTGCTTAGAATTTCCATATTCTGATTATGAAAGGAGCACATTTATAGGCAAAGGATGGATGGGTTCACGTGAAATTTGGTATCTATTCACACTGCAAAAAATGGAAATCTAAGAAAGTTATTCTTTTCTTAAAATAAGTGCATGTTTTCTCAAATTGAGGACGAAAGTGAGACACTATGCCAATGGAACAAGACAATTTACATTTAAAATAAGAAAAAAACTATTGCATTGTCTTATTTCAAGTTCATATTAACTAATTATCTTATTTTTAGACTAAAGATACTAATTTCATTGGCAAATCATCTTATTTACCTACTCAAATTAAGGGTAAATACACCTAATTTAAAAATTGTTTACTTTTTTTAGATAGTTTTTGCAGTGTAGGTATTTAGGTTTGTTCCTTTCTTCAGACAGAAATTGTCAGGTTTGTACTCACTGGGCTTCCCCACACAGCATTTCAACTCTACTCACAAAGAATTCTCAGAATCTAAGATTAAAACATTATTTTGGACACTTAAAAAGATTCACTTTGTTGTTCTTAAGCCATTTTGTAACCATTTTGTCATTTAGATTCAGGTCTTTGTTTTATTAGAGGAACCATTTGCCTGGCAGATTTTTGATTCATGTAGAATTCTTTTCTGATGATACCTTTTGTTTGCTTAAGTTCACCAGTCCCTCCAGCAACAAAACACCCACACAACAACATGATGCTGCAAACCCTCTGCTATTTACATGTGTTTCAATATTTGCAAGCTTCCCTCCCTCCCTCTCAAGACAAATGAAATCCTTAAAGAATTATGTTTGTCTGAATCAGAACTACAGGACATGCTTCTGGTATTAAAGGATTTGTTTTGCTAATTTTGAAATATTGGCTCCTTCTTTACTAAGTGGCTTTTCAGCCCATGCTTAATATTAAGCACCAAAACAGGTTCATCTCTGGAACAGCCAACTTGTAAAAGTGCTGCTAATATTTTCCTGTTATCTTGCCCTTTTTTTCATAACGTCACAAAATGAGTAGAATTTTTAAGGCGTTGTCTTTGTTTACATTTGCAGGTGTGTCTTAATCTAATCCAGATTTTTAAAACCTGCCTTCCTGGATCAGATTAGGTAAAACTTTTTAAAATTAGCCATAACTTTACCACTATATGGGCTTTTCTAAATTGTTGGAGGACACAGCAATATATTAAAAAAAGCTCACTGAATCTAAGATTAAAACATTATTTTGGACACTTGAAAAGTGTCCAAAGTGTCCTTTGTTTTTCTTAAGCCATCTTGTAGCTATTTGGTCATTAAGATTCAGGTCTTTGTTTTATTAGAGGAACCACAGCAATATATATATTAAAAAAAAGCTCTTTCTTGCACATTATTCTGGAATAAAAAGACTGGGTCTGACCTAAAACAGGAAGGATTTGTATTATTTTTTTTTTAAGAGAAAGTGAGGAAATAAAATTGTGTTTATCTGTGTTTATAATATTGATTTCAATATATCTGGATTCAGCTTCAGGTTGCATTTAACCATCAAACAGAGCTGAGCTTTGCCAGGTGAAAACATATTTATAATGGAAGAAGGATCTACTATAAACAGAAACATGATAAGTCAGAGACTGGCAGTGACAGGCTGAGAAAACTCATGCAGAACCTGGGCGAGGCTGTTTTGTTTTGGGTTTCCCTAAATAATTCCTGCAAACTGCTTTACTGTAAGTAACCCAGGCAACCAACTCCACATTGCCCCAAAGTTAATAATCTAATAGAAATATTGATCCTTTATCACCCTGATTGGTTGTCTGTAAAATCCCCAGATAAGAGGGCTGTGACACTGCAGTACTGGTGACGTTGGTCAAAAGTCAGGATGTTTTTTTCTTCTTCTCAACACAGTTAGATGAACAGATAACAGCAGAGCAAGGACAGCCACAGAAGTCCATCCACTGTCTTTGCCAGATGTGTCTCCTAAAAGGACAGTGCTGATAGTTAAACACTCCAGCCTCCCGAAAGACAGGATACTGATTCAGGTGCTGCAGAAACTCTCCAGGAATAATGTTTCATGCTGTAATCCTCGTCGCATTTCTGGCCTGTCTGGTGAGTAATGGTTTGCGTTTCCGCTGGGAAACATGTACCTGGTAAATGTTTGCTTCTCTGTTAACCACTGTTCTGATAATGAAAATTTTTTCTGGATTGCAAACTTTGAAAAGTTCAGCGAGAGACCAAAAGTGGAATAATCACAGCATAGCACCATTTAATAATACATTTATTCTGAAAAAATAACTCAATTCTTATTATATGTAACTGCCATTTTTAATAAGCCAGTCTATACTGTTACAAATATACTGTTTAAAGTAGCATTGTTATTTTGGTTTTCTGTACAGATTAAAAAAAATTAACAGAGCCTTGTTATTAATATATAATATTTTAATGTCTACTAAGAGAAAATCCCTTGTTGTATTAGGAATTATATTACGTATTCGACTGATTTAGAGAGAAAATAGAACACATGAGAAACAAAGCACAGAATATATCATTTATATTGGTTATTCATTCTCCAGATGCAAAGTATTTATATTGTAAAAACACTGTACAGTACAGTATTTTATGTTTATGTTCTTAACTCTTATTCTGTTATTTTTGTACACTTTTTTAAAGTTCACATTTGTGTGAACGCTTTTGCTGTAATCTTTTGCTGCTGTAACACCACAATTTCCCCATTGTGGCATAATAAAGGGATTTTCTATTCTATCATGGGATAAAACATATTATAAGATACAAAACTTAAAGTGAAGCATTCTGAAAACACCCAATAAATGTGCATAACTTCCAGAAGTCTGCATTTTGAAATAGCTGGAAAGTCTTTTAACATTTTGTATTTTCTGCTTATTAAGCACCAACGTTTTAACAGGTTTGTCCCGCTATAATAAATTATTCTTTAAGCATTAACTGAGGTACACTAGTGGGTGTGTTTTTAGAGATTTCGTGTGAGGCAAAAGAAAAAGCAAAAAAGAAAGATACAAACAAAATCAGCAGGGGACTGTGGTCTATATAGGTATAAAGAAATTAATCTATTCAAAAATTATATGCAAGTATCCTATAGGCAGTATCAGGATTTTAAATGATCATAATATTCAGGAATGGATGGGTTCGAATGTTTTAGTATAAAATGTGCAAACCTACAGAACCACGAACAGCATTACTTTTTATGAAGGTGTTGGCTAAAAGGAGCCTTATACTGTGGTCTTAAATTGATTACATTTTAGCTACCATGAGCTCTAGTTCGATTCTAAGAAGAAAAAAAGGAGAAAGAGAGGCAAAAAACCCTTCCAACTGTGAAGCACGGGGATGGTGGCATTATGGTTTGTGTTGGGTTTCCTACAGGAGGACCAGCACACCGCTAGAAAAAGACAGCTTTATGGTAAAAACATTATATGAAAATCTTGTAGCGTCAATGAATGACGTCAAGCAGGAATTGAAAGTACAGGTACTAATGTGTCTTCGGAGGAAGAGGTTGGTAGTAACTGGTTACAGCTTCTCAGTTATGGAGGTGTAAAAGTACACACATTTTTACTTGAGTAAAAGTACAGATAGCAGTGTAAAGGAAGACTAGTAAAAGTAAAGTTATCGAATGAACTCCTTTAGTTAGGTAATAAGTACACCCTAAATTATACTTAAATACTTAAGTAAAGTAGTTTTTGTTTTTAAAAATAGCTTTTAAAAGCTTCCAAAAAATATTTTTACAGAAAATTGATTGATTTTCCTCTATTTCTCACTGTGTTGGTAAAGAGAGCATAAAAAAAATTACACTAACTCTGTGCAGTTTTTTTCCAAATTAAAATTTCAGAGAGGATAATATAAATTCTTCTGTGTAGTTGATTAGATTTTACAGCTCTAGAATTCACAGCATTAAAGATGCACATATCATTGAATCGAAGTTGAAGTTGAAGCATAATCAACATGTGAAGGAGGAATGGATGGGGAATGTCTTGGGTCTCCAAATCTGATCCGTCATCTACAGTGTTTCCCAGCCTTCCGTTTACATCCATGTTGCTTTCAGTTCTATCTGCGTTCGATTAACATACTGGGCTCTGACTGGACAGATTCTCTTTGTGGATTTTCTTGTTTCATTACAGCTGTTAAATCATTGTCAGTATGTTTAGAAGTAATGAGAGTTTTGAGAAGTAAGTTATAGAAAGTGTGGATATTTGTGTTCAAATTAGGGTAGTAGAAGTAAAAAGTATTCAGAAAATATATATATATATAAATATATATATATACATGTGCAGACATCTGCACATGTTGATGGATGGACTCAAATGTTCTCACCTTCTCCACAGGTGTCCTCACAGGGCCCACCCAGAGAGGGTTACTGTGCCTTCTATGAGGAGTGTGGTCGTAACCCAACTGTGGACGGTAGCCTGATTCCTCCCATTGTTCCATGTCTCAATTACAGCGCAGCCCGACACCTTACAGGAGAGCATTACAAAAGGCTCAAAGAGGTTTGTTACTTACCTGGGTTAAACAAGCTTTAGCACGTTGGGACTGTCTGGCATGCAAATGATTAAAAAACTCTCCTTGCTGCAGGTGTGCCCCATGTTAGACAAAGGAGAAGGCAACACATATGCCTGCTGCTCCCTGGGACAACTCTCCTCTCTGGAAAATAGTTTGAGTCTTTCCAAAAACCTGCTGGTACGCTGCCCATCCTGTGCTGAGAACTTTGCCCACCTGCACTGTATCACTACCTGCAGCCCCAACCAGACTCAGACCTTAAATGTCACAAAGGTTATGAATGTAACGTATCTGAATGCGACGAGGGAGGCAGTGGTGGCCTACCAGGCATATATCAGCAGCGAGTTCTCAGAAGGTGCATTTAATTCTTGCAGAAATGTCAGGATTCCATCCACAGGAGGTTTTGCCATAGCCACCATGTGTGGTCGTTATGGATCGAAGCTGTGCACAGCCCAGCGTTGGTACGATTTCCAGGGGGACACCAGCAATGGTCTGGCGCCATTGGACATTGACTTTCGGCTGATAGCGAACAATGACACTTCCGGAGTACCAGAGGGGATTATTCCTTACAGTGGGCATGCTATTGGGTGTAATGAGATTACAACAACAGGCGAGGAAGCCTGCTCCTGCCAGGACTGCCTAGAGTCATGCCCTCCTGTGCCACCCCCACCTCCACTTCCTGAACCTTTCATGCTGCTAAGTATGGATGGATATCTGCTGATATGTATAATCTTATTCTGTCTTCTGATGTTAGCCTTTTTGTTTTACCTCATTGTGTCTTGCTACGTGGAATATCAAAACAAGAAACACTATCAGACATCTAAATTAAATAAAAAAATCAAGGATGAAAACAGTAATGAAGTGGGTGAGCGCATCATCGACCCATCAGAGGTGACATGTCTAGAGAAAAATAGTTTTGCAGCTCAAGCTTTTATGAGTCGTCAGTTTCAACGTTGGGGAACCTTAATGGCTTCTTATCCCCTCATTGTAAGTAGGTCTTAAAAAATCTAAACCTGTAGATAGAGAACCAAAAAAAAAAAAATGTGTCAGACAAATATTTTTTCATCCTCATTCAAGGTTATCTTGGTGGCAGCCATCATTGTGGCTGTTTTCGCTGTTGGCCTCAAGTCAATCCGGCTCACCACTGATCCGGTTGAGCTGTGGTCTGCTCCCAACAGCAGGGCCCGCCAGGAGAAGGACTTCCATGACGAAAACTTTACTCCCTTCTTCAGGACTAACCAGCTCATCCTGACAGCACCAGGAAGAACAGGTCACGTTTATGATTCACTGCTGTTTGGGCCGCAGAACTTCAGTGGGCTTATATCCAAAGATCTCATCATTGAGCTGCTGAATCTCCAGAGAAAAATACAGGTAACATGTCAGTCGTAACATACAGCAGTGCTTGAAAGTTTACATGCCATTCCATTTACTAGTGAAATAAGATCAAATTGACAAAAGTAATAATAAAATAAATATAAAAAACATTGAATTCATGACATTATTTTGGAATATATATATATATATGTTTAGCCAGACTTCTGCACCTGTTGACAGGTCGGTTGGTTTACTGTTCGTGAGCAAGGAACTTTAATTTCTCTGAGACAGTTTTTCTTAGACTTATTTTATTTTAAATAAAAACTCAAAATCAATATTTTCATTTACTGGATTATTATTTAGTACATTTTTATATATTGGATAAATAAACACAAAACTTTTCAGTTTTGTGTTTCTTGAATTACTAGTGTGAATATATCATTTTCTTTAATAGGAGGGTATGTTAACTTTCAAGCATAATTGTAATTGAGGCATTTTTGTAATCTAATAGATGTCACTGTATCTCACAGTTGCACCTTTTATTTCCTTTTTGCATTGCTCTAGGATATTCAGTTCTGGTCAGATGATTTGAACCGAAATGCGTCCCTGAAGGACGTGTGTTACGCGCCACTAAACCCATCTAATCCTTCCCTTACTGACTGTGCAGTAAACAGCCTGCCACAGTACTTCCAGAACAGTCTGGAGAACATTAATGCTAAAGTAAATATGACTGAGCTCGGAGTGACCAAGGAGGTAGACTGGAGGGACCATCTAATCTACTGCCTTAAGTATGTATTAATGTAAGCAATTGTGATGTAAAGGTCCCTCAAAAAGCTAAAATGTTTAAACTTTCCCCTCTTCCGCCTCTTCTCAAGCTCCCCGCTCTCCTTCAAAGATATCACAGATTTAGGAATGAGCTGTATGGCTGATTATGGAGCTCCAGTATTTCCATTTCTAGCAGTGGGAGGCTATGAAGGTGAGTGTCATTATGTTTGAATGGATTAAATTAGTAAAGCACAAAAAAATAAAAAATAAACGCTCAACTTATTGGAAAATTTAATTAATTCAGTTTATTTGTAGAATGCCAATTCATAACAAATGGGTTCTCAAGTAAATTTAACCAAATCATACAGACAAATTGGTTAAAATGTTTTTTTCTGTTAGCACCAGAAGGCCTGCAGTCTGGGAGAGAAGAGCTCTGTTGGAAATACAGGTGCTGGTCATAAAATTAGAATATCATGAAAAAGTAGATTGATTTCAGTAATTCCATTTAAAAAGTGAAACTTGTATATTATATTCATACATTACATACAAACTCATATATTTCAGATGTTTATTTTGTTTAATTTTGATGATTACAAATGACAACAAATGAAAATCTCAAATTCATCATATCAGAAAATTAGAATATTACTGAAGACCAATAAAAACAAAGGATTTATAGAAATGTTGGCCAACTGAAAAGTATGAACATGAAAAGTATGAGCATGTACAGCACTCAGTATTTAGTTGGGCCTCCTTTGGCCTGTATTACTGCAGCAATGCGGCGTGGCATGGAGTCGATCAGTCTGTGGCACTGCTCAGGTGTTATGATAGCCCAGGTTGCTCTAATAGTGGCTTTTAGCTCTTCTGAATTGTTGGGTCTGGTGTATTGCATCTTCTTCTTCACAATACCCCATAGATTTTCTATGGGGTTAAGGTCAGGAGAGTTTGCTGGCCAATTAAGAACAGGGATACCATGGTCCTTCAACCAGGTACTGGTAGCTTTGGCACTGTGTGCAGGTGCCAAGTCCTGTTGGAAAATGAAATCTGCATCTCCAAAAAGTTGGTCAGCTGCAGGAAGCATGAAGTGCTCTAAAACTTCCTGGTATGTGGCTGCGTTGACCCTGGACCTCAGAAAACACAATGGACCAACACCAGCAGATGACATGGCACCCCAAACCATCACTGACTGTGGAAACTTTACACTGGACTTCAAGCAACGTGGATGAAGTGCCTCTCTTCTTTTCCTCCAGACTCTGGGACCTTGATTTCCAAAGGAAATGCAAAATTTACTTTCATCAGAGAACATGACTTTGGACCACTCACCAGCAGTCCAGTCCTGTTTCTCTTTAGCCCAGGCAAGACGCTTCTGACGCTGTCTGTGGTTCAAGAGTGGCTTGACACAAGGAATGCGACAGCAGAAACCCATGTCTTTCATACGTCTGTGTGTGGTGGTTCTTGAAGCACTCACTCCAGCTGCAGTCCACTCTTTGTGAATCTCCCCCACATTTTTGAATGGGTTTTGTTTCACAATCCTCTCCAGGGTGCGGTTATCTCTCTTGCTTGTACACTTTTTTCGACCACATCTTTTCCTTCCCTTCGCCTCTCTATTAATGTGCTTGGACACTGAGCTCTGTGAACAGCCAGCCTCTTTAGCGATGACCTTTTGTGTCTTGCCCTCCTTGTGCAAGGTGTCGATGGTCGTCTTTTGGACAACTGTCAAGTCAGTAGTCTTCCTCATGATTGTGTAGCCTATAGAACTAGACTGAAAGACCATTTAAAGGCTTTTGCAGGTGGTTTGAGTTAATTAGCTGATTAGAGTGTGGCACCAGGGGCCATCAATTTTGAACCTTTTCACAATATTCTAATTTTCTGATATGATGAATTTGAGATTTTCATTTGTTGTCATTTGTAATCATCAAAATTAAACAAAATAAACATCTGAAATATATGAGTTTGTATGTAATGTATGAATATAATATACAAGTTTCCCTTTTTAAATGGAATTACTGAAATCAATCTACTTTTTCATGATATTCTAATTTTATGACCAGCACCTGTATATAGAAAAGTCAGATCTCTGATGTATAATGGAGCTTGATTATTTAGGGGATTGTAAGTGAGAACAGGATTTATTTTACTTCTACTTTGGTTTTAAAACAGAGTAAATGAAGCGAGGCTCAAATAGTAATATGTCTTTTTAAGAACATTAGCTGCAGTATTTTGTGGATATCCTGAGAATAAAGAATGACAACAGTCCAACCTAGAAGCAACACACGCATGGACTAGTTTCATTGTGTCACTCTTGAGCAAGAATATTTCTAATTTTTTGCAATTTTCTTTATTGAAAGTATATGATTTATAATAGATATCCTGATCAATTTAAAGACTAAACATTACTAAACAAGTAATCCAGTTTTTTTTTATCTTGAGACATACATGTCTGCAGTCTTTAGATATAAAATGTTCATTTATTCATTTTGATCAAAAGGAGGTTGTTTACAAAAAGCTTCAATTACAGCTACCTTAAAAGCCTGTAGTATGTTTCATAGTACTAAAGCTGGTGATAATCATGAAGGGGTGACAATCTCCTTAAATTGCACATTTTAAATTATTTTGCAGGGATTGGATCCATCATACATCATGTAAGTTGAAGGTGTAGAGAAATATAATACTTTTGCTAAATGAGAAAGTGCAACTAGATCAAAACCGTCCAAACATGGCTTAGCTTCAACATTTACCTCAAAATCTGCCTTGTTTATTGGGAGGAAATTGTTAATATTCAAGTTTAGCCACTGTATTATGGTGAAATTTACGACTATTTTTCTCTTCTTTTAATGATGAAAAACATTCTGATCCAGCTTTTCGAGGGGTGTTTCTATAACACAGTGCACAATTTTTCAAAATTCATGAACCCTCCACTGCAATATTTCTCCAGTTTTAAAGAGTTGGGCTTTCTGCAGACATACAGGTCTTTGATAATTAAAGACAGAACCAGCTTCCCACATACTTCACTGTCAAAAGGGCTACATTGTCCAATGCAACACAGAGCAAGGAAAAACACTATCAACAACTAAGTTTTGAAAGGAAATAAATTAAATAGCTGCAATCTTCTGTGTCTTTCTGTGATTCTGAATAGATTGTGAATGGAATATATTTTTAGTTTACTCATCATTGTTTGATAATGATCTAATATATTTCTTTAATGTGAGGGTCAAACAGAATAAAAAAAAATGTTTATATGTATTTAGAAATTAAGAATATGCAAGGTCCAAAGTATGACAACAAAGTTGGATAGGCCTGCAGATGTTTTGAGCAACGTTAATGTTGAAGGCTACATTTGATTATCATCATTGTCAACATGAGAGTTAAAATCCTCAACTTAAAAACATAATCAATATTTAACTCTATTTCTGAGAATGTGAGAACTTAACTGATTAGAAGAATTTGACTCTTTTATACTAACATAATCATGTTGCTGAATACAGGTTTCCAGAGACAAAATAAATATATCACAAATCAAGTAATTACTTAATAGTCTTCAAAGAGAGTTATCTATTATTTAATAAACAACTTTTAATTGCGTTAAGTTTCTGGTCAGATATAGCCTCATGCTATAAGATTTCCATGATTTTATACTTTCAGAGTAGTCTATAACTTTTTCGATAACATTGTACATTTTGTTTCTTTTCTTTTTCTTGCAGGCAACTCAGATGATGGATACACCAACTCTGAAGCCTTCATAATGACCTTTTCTCTCAACAACTATGGTCGTGACAACCCCAAATTTAAAGTAGCCTTGCAGTGGGAAACAGAATTTCTCAAAATTGTCCGGGACTACCAAAGAAGCCCAGAATGCAAATTTACTTTTGCATACATGGCTGAGGTAAAGTGAACCCTGAGACTTCCATAACTCTACCTCTTGTTTTCTAGTCTTGTATCAGCATTAGAGATAATGTCAGGGCTGTCCCTGATTACGTGTTATCATTGACATGCCAGCGATCTTTTACCTACTGGCTATAACCACCTCCTATCTTTAAAAGAGACTGATATCAGCAGTTTTGATGATAAAGTAATTCTGCAGGACCTGTCACTTGCAAGGGCAATAAGTTCGCTCCACTATCATTATTTTCTATGCCTTGTTGCAGCAAATTTTATCACGTTGTTTTACATTTTCTTTCTATTCCTAAAGAGGTCCCTGGAGGATGAAATTAATCGAACGACAGCAGAAGATATTCCCATCTTCATGATCAGCTATGCTGTGATCTTTGTTTATATCGCAGTGGCACTGGGGGAGTACTCTTCATGCAAACGCTTACTGGTAAGACTATGGAAAAAAGGCCTGGATAAGTCTATTGTCAACACAGTAGAGTACTTCAGCATCACATGTCATTTTTTAGTTGCTAAAACAACAAATATTAGAAAAAATACAACAGAAACGTGCAAAACTATTAAATTACACATGAAACCTCAATTTTACCTCCTACTGGTCTACGTTGATGTCTTAATTGGAACTTTAGATAATAATACAAGCTTAGTTCATATTTTAAAATGTAACCTAAATTACACAAAAATCTTGATTAATGTAAAAAGAATTGTTTAATTCTCTATTTAGCCCCCTTTACTCTTGTGCCCATGAATGAAATTCATTGCAACCACTTGTCTTCAAACGTCCCCTTTATAGTAAATACTAAAGAACTCATCTGAAGACACCAGAAGTATGTTTGAGGAATTGTAGAATTCCTTAAAGAGAAACGGGAATTCCTAAATGTCGGACACTTACACAAAACAGCTGAGATATTTACTGTTTGTAACAAATAGCTCAAGTCCAGTAAACAAAAATAAAAACCTGTAATATTTTTATTATTTTTATCACAAATATGTGGGTTTTAACCTTCATCCTTACATTGCCTATACCACACAAAAAGCAGTTTATTGCAAAGAAAAACATTTTGTTGTATTTTTCACAGCAAGACATGAGTAAAATATATTTATTCCCAAATATCAAACTTTGGAAAATCAGTAAAAAAATAAGGACTAGAGTTTAACAAGGAAATTGATTATTTTCAAAAGACAAATTTCATAGTATTTTACAAACCCTCAACTAAAAATTAAGACAATTCATATTATTGTTATTGACATATCATAACTTGTTTCTTATGAAATAAGTAATTGCCTATAATTAGCTTAGCTGTTATTTTTTTTTATTAAAATTTGGGTTGGAAAACTAAGTAAACACAAACTAACAAACATGAAAAAAAAACTTCTGTAGGGAATTAAAAATAGACGTTTTGTTTTATCATTTGCATATTTAGGATTTTACTTTATTAAAAGTATTATTAGTGTGCCTCTTTTTTACTCATGAATAATTCCTAAAAGCTTTAGAAACAAAAATTCAAAGGGACATCTTCAAGGTTCCTGCACTGTCAAAGAACAGGATGAGCCGTTAAGTTGATGCAACCAATTTGGCATTCTGCTCAAAATCCACCCTGATCCGAGCCCCACTTACTGTAACATGCTGGTGAAAGTTCTCAGTCATCCAGGTCATAGTCATTCCAAAAAAAAAACACACAAAAAAACAATCCACTGGACTTTGTTTCCAAGTTTGAAGACTTTTTGCTTCCCATGCAGGAAGTTTTATAGAGTGCACCAAAAACAAAGCCTTGTTTTGGCTTAGAAAACATGCAAATTGAACTGGACAAACGGGTCCGCCCCTTAAGAATGGGCAGTTCGGGTTCATGTGTGGTTCTTAGAGCCATACATGAACAGCCCTGTTCAGCCAGGCCAACAATTCCCCCTAATGACCCCCTTTGCAGTGACATAGACTGGTATGGGGTATTGCAGGCAACAAATAACCTAAACGACTGCAAATTCTCAACGGGCGGACCTGTTAATCCGGTTCAATTTGCATGTTTTCTAATCCAAAACAAAGGCTTTGTTTTTGGTCCACTACATAAAACCTTGAAATCAACGCTATTTCTGTAATTTTGAATTGAAAAAGCTTCCTGGATAGGAAGCGAAACGTCTTCAAACTTGGAAACAAAGTTCAGTGGATTGTTGTTAACTTTTTTTAAACACTTACTGTAACTCCAACCACTCATCCGAACACAGGATTCAGTGTCAATATCACTTATATTTCAGGAGAAACATGTTGGTAAAAAAATAAAAGATTGCTTAAACCCTCGCCTTATTTTCTCATTGTAGTCATATAAAAACATGTTTTTTCTTCCACTTCACACATTTGATAAATTTTCCTTAGATCTTTAAACTGCGATATTAAAAACGAAATCAACCAAAGAATCATCACAACCGACAAAAAATATAATCTCTGAATCTGTCTTTCTTCTTGCAAATTAAGACATCTATCCCAGAAGGACAGAATCGGTTTCATAATAATGCAATCAGAACCCTCTATTAGTGAACATGAGTTGGAAAATATTGCTATATTGAAAGTAGAGGTAAGGCAAGGCAAGGCAAATTTATTTGTATAGCACAATTCAGTAAAAAGACAATGCAGAGTGCTTTACGTGATTAAAATATAGGAATATAAAGCATAATCAAAGCAAGTAGGAAAGAAAAAAATTTTAATGAAAATAAAATAAAAAAAAAAAATTATAAAAAGGTAGACCCATACATCAGCCAGCGCATGTTTGTGGCCAAAATTTGCATTCTTGTTTCTTCCTCTTCTATCTGTATTGGCCGATACATTTATCTGTTAGCCTTTGCCATTGTCTCCATTTGAGATGCATTGTTGTTGTTTTTTTTTTTTTTTTTTTGTTGATAAAAGTTTCTTTTTGTTTATATTGAGACTTCTGTAACTTGTTTCTTATTGTGTCATTTTTACTATATAAATGGAGGAAAAAAAGTGATATTGACTAAGAATCGGCCCAAAAAATAACAGCAGCACACATCAGCGATTGGATAGACCAGGGGTTTCCGAAATTGCAGGGACAGTCCCTGGGAAGCTTTGTGATTAAAGGAAGTTTGAGTTGTTTATGTGATTACAATAGGTAAACTACTGTGTTTGACTTTTCTATGTTAAGCTTTTGAAAAGGACTCAATGGAGGTGAGAAAACTTGCTTGTGAACCAGAGGGATTCCAAGCAAGTGAAGCATAGGAACCACTGGATTAGACTGATGTCAAAATAATCTGTATCAGAATCAGCCCGAAAAAAAATGAATCGGTCAATCTCTAATTGGAACATCAACTATAATGGACTCATCACTATTCATCATTCATCACTATTTGAAGATATCCGCTCGGTTAATGGTCTACGCTTCACAATTTGTTATTCCTGTTTAGCACACTAGAAAGAGGTTATTATTGTAGCTGATTTATAGCTTAATTACTTTGGTTGTTTTGCATTGAAATGGGCCTTTGGCAAAAAGAAAGAATTGATGATAAGGTGCTTATCAGGTCCAACAATAACAGCACACTTCCACAGTATGCACGTATCAGCTACATGGTGCTTATCTTTAGTCTAGAACAAATATTGGAGGTATACTATTAATGATTTGTAATAAAAACTGTGAAAAGAGACATTTTTGTTGGAATTAAGTATATGTGTTTGTCCCGCAGGTGGATTCAAAGTTTTTAGTGGGTTTAGGAGGAATTCTGGTGGTGGTCTGTTCGGTTCTGGCCTCCATGGGTTTCTACTCATGGATTGGGATCCCATCCTCGCTGGTCATTCTGCAGGTCGTGCCTTTCCTGGTGCTCGCTGTTGGAGCTGACAACATCTTCATCTTTGTTTTGGAGTACCAGGTGTGACTGTCGTTCTGCACCAGGAATCTGCAGCATTGTTGCCAACTAAAGTTTAGATTTTTCATATTAGTAATGTTACATTTCCATTTCATCCTTGCAGAGGGATGTAAGGGAGATGGGAGAGACCCGAGAGCAGCAAATTGGCCGCGTGCTTGGACGAGTTGCACCCAGTATGCTGCTGTGCAGTTTGTCAGAATCTGTCTGCTTCTTTTTAGGTATGTTTTTTGTTTTTACCTCTGCAATGTTGCTTTAAAAAAAAATGGTTAGAAGCTTTGTAAATCTTTGATGATGTTTTTGCCTTGCCACACCAGGGGCCTTGTCCACCATGCCGGCCGTGAAGGCCTTTGCTCTGTATGCTGCTTTGGCCATCCTCATGGACTTCTTCCTCCAGATCACAGCCTTTGTGGCACTTCTGTCCCTGGATGCTAGGCGCCAAGACAACAACCGGTGTGAACTGCTTTGCTGTGTTACTGTGTCAAAAGAACGTGCCAATAAACCAAATGAGGGCTTTTTGCTGCCTTTTATGAGAAAGTTCTACGCCCCCGTCTTGCTGCACAGTGTCACCAGGATCATAGTGGTAAAGTGCCTTTTAAACAACACTCTTTGACATGTTTTGTGGGGGGTTTATGTGATCGTCCATCACAAAGCAGTGCGTATTTTGAATTGGATGGACAAGGATTAATGAATGAGCTTTGATCTGAACTATCTCTATTGTAGTTTCTGCTGTATGTGCAGGGTTGGTGTCCTGCTGGATGGTGAACCTGTCCTGCTCTGATTTTACCTTGCTCTATCTTCTTATCAATGCTGACCATTTCAATTATTGCTGCTGCTGCTGCTCATCAACCTATTATCACCACAAATTAATACGTTCTGCCATAAAAAGCATATGAATGAATGTGGTTTATATGCTTACCTCTACATTTTTTTTTTGAGTCAGCCTGGGGCAACCCTGTGCAGGGTTGCAAATGTATTATAGTCTTTCTATTCTTGAACAATGCTCTCGGCAGAGCTCTGGGATTTTTTTTTTTTAATAACCTGATCATGCTAAATACCCCACCCTGACCTGTCTGCAATGTTTTTCATTTTCTTCTTTGTCCTCTAATGCTCTCTGAAAAAAACGCTGTGGCCTTAGAGAAAATCGATTTAAAATCAAACAAAGGTAGCTCATTTTAATAATAAACTATACTCATTGGACGGAATTTCTATTTAGGGGTATCAAAGTGTAGGGATCTGAAAGCTAAAGCGTGCTAAAGTATAGTTGATCAGGTCACCAAGCAACTCACAGCAACCTGAGGAAACTCTAATCGATCTAGACTTATCAGATCAGCTACCGGGGCTGCAATCATGACAATATAGAACAGCATAGAGTTGAATAGATGTAGAATAGAATAGAAAATCTCTTTATTGTCCCACAATGGGGAAATTCTGCTGTTTACAGCAGCAAAAAGATTATAGAAAAAATTGTCGCACAAAATCAAAGTTAAAATATAAGCAATAACATACTGTAAAGTGTTTCAACAATATAAAAACTGTGCACCCGGAGAATAAAAAACAATATACAGCTATGGACATTTTTACAGTAATGGATTTTTGAAAATAGCAGCAACATCAGAGATGTGTAGAATGACAGCAGCAGGTTATTTAACTGACTAAGGTAGGAACTTTACAAAATCAGCATGAATGTAACAACTTATTAAAGTTGTTGGGATTAGTGGTGCTAATAGAGTCTTAAAGCTGCTGGGAGGAAGGATCTGTGATAACGCTCCCTGGTGCATTTAGGGGGCAGCAGTCTGTCACTGAAGGAGCTCTCCAGTTCAGCAGCAGCTTCATGCATGGGGTGGGAGACATTATCCAACTTGAAGTTAATTTAGCTAGGATCCTTTTGTTTCCAACCTCATGCAGTGAGTCCAAAGGGCATCCAATCACAGAGCTGGCCTTCCTGATCAGCTTATCGAGCCACTTTCTCTCAGCTACAGATAAGCCACTGTTCAAAGAGACAGCTCCATAGAAGATGGCTGATGCCACAACAGCTTCATAGAAGGTCTTTAGGAGTGGCCGCTGCACTCTTAAAGACCTCAGTCTCCTCAGCAGGAAGAGTCTCCTCTGACCTTTCTTATACAGATCCTCAGTGTTGTGAGTCCAGTCCAGTTTGTTATTCAGATGAACACCTAGGTACGTATAAGAGTCCAATATCTCCATATCTGTTCACTGAATGTTCACCAGTATCAGTGGGGTGGATCTGCTTCTGCGAAAGTCCACCACTAGCTCCTTGGTTTTCTCTGCATTAATCAGAAGGTGGTTCTGTTAGCACCAGACCAAGAAGTTCTGGGTCCAGTGTCTGTATTCTGAGTCGTCCCCACATGTGATGAGGCCAACTATGGCAAAATCTTCAGAGAACTTCTGGAGGTGGCAGCATGGGGAGATAATGGAGAAGTCTGCAGTTTAAAGGGTGAAGAGGAACGGTGCCAGCACTGTTCCCTGTGGGACCCCCTACTGCAAACCAACCTATCTGAGACACAGCCCCGCACCCTCACTTACTTTGGAGGGCCAGTGAGGTAGTCCAGAATCAACTTGGACATCTGCTGGTCCACTCCTGACAGCTCCAGCTTGTCCCTTAGGAGTCCTGGCTGGGTGGTGTTGATAGCACTGGAGAAATCAAATTGGCCTATGCCTCCTTTACAGAGGCATGGGCCAGTATAGGGTTTTGCAGGCCAAAAATAACCTTTACGACTTCCCATTAGTAAAGAGGGACCTGTTTTTCAGTTCAATTTGCATGTTTTCTAAGCCATAACAAGGCTTGGGCCACTTTATAAGCCTGGAACTCAACGCTATTCCAGACATTTTGAATTAGGAAAGCTTTGTGAATGGGTAGTGAATGTTTTCAAACTTGGAAAAAGAAGTCCAGTGGTTTATTTGCAATTTTTTTGGAAGTATTTCACTAGTTATTCACTGCTCTGTGAGGGTTTGTTGCATAATATCCCATAAGATACATTAAAGTTTGTCACTGTGATGTGACAAATTATCATGTTCAAAGGACGATGAGATGAGCTGATTGTTGTTTCGTGGCTCTTCTCAGATGGTGGTTTTCATCTTCATGGCGTGTGCTTCGATATACCTCATGCTGCATGTGAAAGTTGGTTTGGATCAGGAGCTGGCGATGCCCAAGGTGAGTTGGAGCCGCTTTATTCATCATCAGCTCAAAACATAGAGCTCTTAATGCGTTCCCTCACCTGGATTTTTTTTGTTCTGCTTTAGGGTTCCTACATGCTGGACTATTTTCAGTATCTCTACAAATACTTTGAAGTTGGCGTCCCAGTATATTTTGTGACAAAGAGAGGATATGACTTCAGCACGGTGGAGGGCATGAACGGTGTGTGCTCCAGCGTGGGCTGCGATCAGTTCTCCATGACTCAGAAGATCCGCTATGCCACAGACTATCCTGAACGGTGAGTCAGCTTGAATCCTAATTGGTCCAGATCTCTGTATCAGAGCATAAAGCCAACCTTTGTATTTATTATATTCTCCTCACTGCATTAATCAGACTGCTGCAGGTGTCCTTCGTTTCATATCTTTTTCTGGCAGGTGGCAACAACCTCACGGTACTTTACCTTGTTACATAAAACATTTTTTTAAACAACTGCTTCCCTCAAAATAAATGGAATCTAGTGGTACTCATTTATTGCTGGAACAGTCATTTATTTCTTGGCAAACAAACATGAAAGACAAAAAATACAATACATTCAAATGGAAAATTTTATTTTTCAAATAGGCTACTTCCTCATAAGTTGCACCTGACCTTCACTTTATCACAAAGTAAATGTTTTACACCAAGGGAAGTTTATAAAATATGGGAATATTTACTAATCAAGAAACAACAGACAGTTTAACAGTTAAGATTTATACTCTCAACCAGGCTTGGACTGGTAATCTGTGATACCAGGCATTTACCCAGTTTTTATTTTATTGTCTAAGGGCCGGCCCTCCTTAAATCATACCAGCCCCAACAGAAACAACTACCTGCCACAATAAATAACTCAAGGAGCTTAAGAAGTAGTATAATGTTAACTACCTAAATGATGCATGCAGTATATATAGCCCTTCCTTGTCATGCACATCGGTGTGACGGTTGGCCTGTGGTGTAATTTTCTGTTTCTTCAAACTGTAAAATGCCCTCAACAAACTAAATTATAATAAAGCTAAAATGCTTTCTTTAAAGCAAACTACGATTTTCCTCTTTTATTTGGCGACTTTATGTTCAAATATTTAGCAAAAATATGTTGCAGTGCATGATGTGGTTTTGCATCTGTTTACATTATTCCATTTCATTGCCCACATGCCAGCTAGACTTGCAGTGAAGGCTTACACACTGCTGAGCTTTCATGTATTCATTCTTAATAGGGTGACCAGACGTTTTTTTTTTTTCTGGCTGCGGGGGGGCTGGTGTAAATGAAAAAAAAAAACGGGGCTGAAAATCTTTCCCAGTCCAAGCCTGCTCTCAACCAATATTAGTGACAAATTTGACATATTAATGAGTAAACACGCACTATTTACTGAAAATGTAAATAATATTAGCAGAGAAGCAGTTGTAATAATTCTAGGTGACTTTTACCAATTATTTCAGTACATCATGGATCTACTGTCAATTCAAATGAGGAAAATTAGACCTGCTGTTCCCAAACATTTCAGCCTATGATCCCAATATATAGATCCCAGAGACTGGTGATCCCCTAAAAAAAAAAAAAAAAAACAGTAGTGCAATACATAATTTAATGGTGTACCTAATCACTGAATAATGTATTATCACCTATTTCATAGTGCATTTAGTCATTTAATTATATTTTTCGGCCCTCCATATATAAATATTGTACAGCTTTTCCTAAACTTTTTTAGTTTTGCACCCCTTTCTGTGTCTCATGCACCCCCAATTTCCCACACCTTTAAAAGAATGCTTTCTAAATAACGCAAACCTTTTTTTTAAAGCCATTTTAAGGCAGCATGTTTAATCATGCTCAAATAACCAGAACACACATCGTTACAACAGCAAAATTGCAGTCAAAATAACAGCCCTGTCATGACAACACGTTATGGAAATCAAATTATAACAGATTTTTTTAATTAAAGTGCAATAAAGTTACACACAACATCCAATACAGGATCCTGAGGATTTTCAGGTTCAGCAAGAGAAAGAAAGATCCTGACAATGTTCTCATGTTTTTCCAATTTTGAAAACTGTTTGGCATAAACTGAACTTTTTATCATGTCAAATTTGTAAATACAAAGCGCATCATTGTTGCTAATTAAAATAGATTTAGATTCTGATATGTTAAGTGTATAAAAAAAGCGTCTGTTGGGTATATAGTTACAGGAAATCTTTGGGACAAAGGTATTCTTGATTAGGTGAAAAATCAAATAATTAATCTAAGTCAGAGTTCACGGATTAGTGGACCAGGGTTCCGCTAATCCGGACCTTTACTGGTTGTTGATTTTCTTTATTAGGACCCCGCTGATTTTTAATTGGTTATCCCTGATCTAGAGTTTGATCTTTTTACCCGCTGAATAAATAGAAAGATTATTCCTAAAAAGTTTTAAAAGAACAATCCACTGGACTGGAGTTTAAAGATGTTTTGCTTCCCATCCAGGAAGCTTTGTCAGTTCAAAATGTCAGAATTAACGTTGAGTTCAACGACTTAAAAAGTAGCCCAAAAACTTGTTTTGGCTTAAAAAACATGCAAATTGAACCAAAAGATCAGGTCCGCCCCTTAGGAATGGGGACTCATTTGGGTTCATTGTTAGGCTGCAATACCCGATACCTGTCTATGCCTCTGAAGTAGAAAGATTAATTCCAATGCATTTTACACCCAATTAGGGCCTCCAGTAGTTTACCCTGCTATTCATCTAAACTAAACTGCACTCAATACTTACAGCTATTTTATTTAATTGTTTGATCTTGTCTTTAAACTAACCCTCAGATCCTACATGGCTATTCCTGCTAACTCTTGGGTGGATGATTTTATTGACTGGTTGAACCCTGGATCCAGATGCTGCCGCCTCTACACAGCAGGTCCAAATGTTGGAGAATTCTGTCCTGCAAACATAAGTGAGACGACTTTCACTGTAACAAATAAATAGAAAATAAGGAAATAAGCACAAAGATAAAATAATTGATATCTGTTTTTTGCAATGTTTTTGCGACAACAGCCGGTTTAAACTGTTTAAAGAAATGCTTGCCGAATCCTGAAGATGGTGTTGTACGGCCCAACTTGACACAGTTCAACCGCTTCCTCCCTGAATTTCTGGCTAACAGGCCTGACCTGCAGTGCTCCAAAGGGTGAGTAATGAGCTCCGTGTCTAGAGAAGCTGATTACATCACATCAAAACTACACCTCACTTCAAATCTCTTCTAACAGTGGTTTAGGAGCTTACGATACAGCAGTGGTGCGAAGCGAAACTGGAGAAATAGTAGGTATGTTTGTTTTTTACATATTTACGTCATTGGACAAAAACTTTTTAAAAAAAGATAAAATTTGTACAAATAGGATTATTTAATATGTTTCTTTAAATATAATGATTATATACAGAGGTGTGAATGAAAATATATTGAGTCTTGCAGAATTTCTAAGCATTAAAAACCAAATAGCTTCTTTCTTAGCAGCAGTAGTCTGGGGATGTAAATATATGCCTAAAAGTATTAACAGGAGAATGGAATATATCAGTGAAAGCAAAATCTGATCATGCACAGAAGGCAGGCGAAAATCCTTGCATCTTGTTTTGATTCTAGGCATCGTGAACCGAAACCTGATGTTTCTCCCAAATGTTTGGCCTGTGATCTAAATCCCGTCCGAGCTGTGAAAACTGTGAAACACTTAGGTTTACTTTTCTGATTGTCCTTTCTTCTCAGCCTCTCGGTTCATGGCATATCACTCTCCACTGACCAACTCTCAGGAGTTCACAGCTGCCCTGAAAAAAGCCAGAGAGCTGGCCGACGAAATCACCAAGGGCATGAGGAATATTAATGGCACCTCTCCTGACTTTGAAGTATTTCCTTACACGTAGGTTTTTGAATGAGTTTCTATCTTCTTAAATAAAACTTTTTCTTGTTTCCAAACAGCTGTAGAATTTATTTATTTTTTCTTTCTCTTCTGCAAGGATTACTTACGTGTTTTATGAGCAATACCTGACTATCGTGGAAGAAGGGCTCTTCAACATCGGCCTTTGTCTCATACCGACCTTTGTGGTGTGCTGCCTGCTGCTGGGTTTGGACCTGATCTCCGGCTTCCTCAACCTGCTCACCATCCTCATGATTGTGGTGGACACCGTTGGGGTCATGACCTTATGGAGCATAGACTACAACGCAGTGGCCCTGATTAATCTGGTCACGGTAGGTGAACATCTCTTATGTGGAAATAAAAGCTGCTGAGGTAAAGACGCATCGAGTGATGACACAGAATTATTAATGCCATTCTATTCAAACATTTCAATTTCTTGTTACAAACGCAAACCGACCAAAACAACGTAGCATAAATATGTGAAAATTATAGTAAGAAGTCCATTCAGCAGCAGTTGTAGAGATTCTCACCTCAGGTGGATAGATATGTTTTTGTTTTTTTTATTACAAAGCAAAAGAGTAATAGCTAAGAAAGCCAGAAAAAATACCACTTTTTGTTTGGCATTATGTGAGATGGAAAACAAGCATAACAGATTCTTCTGAAAGAAAAAAAAACCTTCCCTAACATGAAGCATGATGCTACGGCATTGCTAAAGCTAAATGACTTTGCAGAGCAAGATTTGCTTTGCAAAACACAATATATCTTTATCTTTACAACAATATATTTTTCTTAATCTCCCAAGCAGGAACAGAAAAATCCTAAAAGACAGTGAAATGTGGTTCATGGAAGATTTGACTCCAGTGGACTAAATAGAAATGAAATTAAAACAGTTTTTATCAGTAAAAAATTAAATTAAATTAAATAAAAAGTAATGATGCATCACTGTCATTCAACTTTACAATAAAATCCAACATTTTGCTGTTCTGACCCATAATCATGCAAATAAAAAATAAAAAGATAAAAAATATTGGGTTTTTTTATGAGAACTAACTGTTGAAGTTTTATTTCTAACCTTAAGGACCACGGCCCAGACAGCAGGTGTAACAATTTTTTTATGTTTCTAAAATGAACGAGAAGTTAATTCGTTACATGGGAGTTAGAGTTTTCGATTTTCGTCCCAAAGGAAGATTAAAAACTTCATGAACATGAAGCTCCTATGTTGGTGCCCAGCATGGACCCTCCTTCAGGCAAGCAGATCCCAAAGACTAATAGTGAGAAGATAAAATAAATAAATATGATGGTCTTCAGGGCCTTTAAACCTTTATATTTTGCAATATTTCTGTTTGATTTCTAAGAAAACTTTATAAAAGCATAGGATAGCTGTGATGCTTCATTAGCAACTTTGCCAGAACTGTAAATCAGTCTATAAATTCTTTGGTAAGACTTTACAACAACATACACAAAATTTGATTAATTACTGGAGAACAATAAGGAACTAATGGGTAGCTAACCGGTACTAACTGGGCCAGCCCAGCCTTATATATATATTGTCCTTTTGTATACACAGAATGAATACAAAACAAAATCTCACTGAGTACAGTTTTCCAGACAGTAAATGAACATTTCCACTCCATAAAGTGCAGCAGTGATCAAATAAAACCAGTGTGGGAGAAAAAAGAAAACATGGTTCAAAAGCGCATTGATACAGAAGTTCAGAGCATTAATATATATATATATATATATATATATATATATATATATATGGTGGAAATAACCAGTAGGTTCGGTTTGGTGTCATCAGCCTGATGCAGAGTCTGTGATGATTTAGAGTTGTTCAACAGTTTAGCTTTCTTCCCCACTGCTGATGGCAGTGGGGAAGAAACTGTTGCAGAATCTGTTGGTCCTGCATTGGATGCTTCAAAGCCTCTTCCCAGAGGGCAGCAGGGAGAGCAGTCCATGGTGGGGGTTTGAGGGGGTCATTTATAATGTGTGGGACTGCACTGGGATAAAATGTCTTTAATAAGGGAAGAGCAGCCCACATGATCCTCTCTGCTGTTCTCACCACTCTTCTCACCTTCTTCCAGTCTGAGGCGCTGCAGCCTCCACACCAAACAGTGAGTCACCTGGTCAGAACGCTCTCTATCGTGCTTCTGTAGAAGGTTGTGAGGATGGGTGGGGGCAGGTGGGCTCTCCTCGTCCTCTGCAGGAAGTACATGAGCTTCTGTGCCCTTTTGTGCCTCTGCAGATAGGATCATTGGGAGCTCACTTGCCTTTCGTTGAAAAACATGTAAAAGTAAAAAAAAAAAAAACAAATCTGCTGACACCATGCATCCTGATCTGAAGCCTGTTATAACTCAGGGAAGCACTAAACAGCCCCAAGGCTATTAGGGTAGTCAGAAATCCTGCCAGAACAATGAATATCTTTTGCACTAATCAGCCTTTCCTTATATTTTATTCATTTACAAAGAATGCACACAATAATAATAACTGAACTTAACTGATCTCACACTGGAAAAATGTACCTCTGCATTTAACCCCTTGGAGCACAGTGGGCTGCCATTGTGCAGCGCCCAGAAAACAGCAGGGAGAACAGTCCATGAACAGTTTTACTAAAACTGTTTAGTTAACTGGGAAACACAGATAAACTAATTAGGAAGTAGTATGTAGTTACCATGGAAACAAAGAGTAACTAATTAGGAATTAACATTTAGTATAATTATTTATTTGATGTAATTTGGGTTTTTCTGTTGTATTTCAGTCAAATTTAGTCTTTTTCTAAAATCTAAAACTATTTTCTTGGATGAACTCTATACTTCAGTAAATGATCATTGCAGCAAATGTTCTTCACTCGATTAACCTTATAATCCATGCTATTTGCAGGCAGTGGGTATATCTGTGGAGTTTGTGTCCCACATGACCAGAGCCTTTGCTCTCAGCACTAAGATGACACGCATTGAAAGAGCAAAGGAGGCGACAGCCAACATGGGCAGTGCAGTAAGTAACCTCTGAGCTGGATCCTTAAACATTAAGTTAAACAAAAAACTAACCTTGGTTATAAAACTAAAGATCAGATGAAAGGTCTGAGGAAGTATATAAAAAAAGAAATGCCTTCAGTGGAATTTATTGTATTGTTTGTCTGCCAATAAGTAAATGATAACACCAAGAGTTTGATCGTTACAAACAGAAACAGCTGTTTAGGGTTGATTTTAATCTTTTTTTTTTATCCTTGAAGGTGTTTGCTGGTGTTGCAATGACCAATTTGCCAGGCATTATTGTTTTGGCGTTTGCTAAAGCTCAGCTGATCCAGATTTTCTTCTTCCGCTTAAATCTTGTCATCACTCTCCTGGGACTGGCCCACGGACTCATCTTCCTCCCTGTGCTGCTCAGTTACTTCGGTATGAACAATAATCTGCAAATTGCTTTTCATTCTGATGGCAGGAAATGACAACAGACAAATTTAAGTTATCCTGATCCTTGTTTTTCAGGTCCTGGTGTGAATAAAGCAGTGCTGTTGCACCAACAACAGGATAGAGAACAATCAATGACGGATGAAAAACCTAAAGAGGTGTATGAAAACATTGCACTTTAAAAGCATGAATTAAAACTGGAACTGGATTCAAACTCCAAAAAGCTTCAATTGAAGTTCCAGATCACTCAGGAATAAATGAAAAAGAGGAGATAAACAGAAAATCTTTCAATAAAAGCCAAAACCCCTAAGAAATAAATGAAGGGATAAACTCCAGCAAATCTTCAATTGAAAGCAAAAACCCCTGAGAAATCGATGAGGAGGAGGAGATTACTGTTCTCTGAGCATCACCTGTATAAACACTTTTCTCTACACTTCTTTTGTATAAAGTTGGACTGGATGGACTCAAAGCAGCTTTGGAGTCACGTATGCAGCTCAATGTGGAAATCATTAACCCAACTCCGTCTCTATCTTCAAATGGACTATTAAGAAGGCTGATAAAAACAAAGTTGTGTAAAAACTTTAAAATAATAAATAATGCATAAACAAAGACAATGCAACATGATACCTTGAAATTGCCTTTTTTTTTAGTAACCTGCCTTTCACCAATTGATTGATGCAGAGAGCCACCAGCTCTCCCTTCAATCCAAACAGCATCAAGCAGGTGTAAAAGAAATGGATAAATGAATAATCAGATGAAGTGATGAGTCAAATTTAGTAAACAACACAAACAAAAGCCTTTTTTAGATCATTAATAGGGCACACTCCACCTTTAATTCGTTTTTATTATGTGCTATACATTTACAGGTACAATAAACAAATGAAGAAATGTTTATCCTCTAACACAAAATAAGTATTGCTTTTAATAATAGAAAATTAGAAGTTACAGTTATCTAGAAAAGTTTTTTTTTTTTGTTCTGGTTTGTCGACTAATTTTTTATTTACCAACTAACCCAAAGAGTTGCAAATGTGTGCTTCCTCATTAAGATGCATGAAGAAGAATGCAAGTTTGTGAATTTATGAAGACCATTTTTACCGGTGTGACATTTGTGTCAAAAGTAAAAATGAAGGCGTAACTTTTAAAGTTGAGTTTGTGACTCATGGCTGCAGAATCTCGCAGTTGTATTAATTGATTTGTGTTTGTGTTAAGGGAAAAAAAATACATATTTTTTGAAGATTTTAATACACGTGTTTGAATTTGTTTTGCACCATTTGTTTTAGATCAACTGTAGCAAAACTGAATGTAAGAGGATTTTGATGTGCAACTTGTAGAACAGAATTTGTGTTCTTGTACTTAAAATTTGAACAGTTGTAAAAAAAAAAAAAAAAATTGTACCTGTGATTTTTTTTTTATTCTAAACATACAAAACTTAGAATATAACTCTCTCTACAACTTCCAATTCACACTTACAATGCACAAATAGTTTAGAAACAAAATAACCTTCATAAACTTTGATAAAAACTGTCATTAAGAGCTAGCCAAGAAGCTAAGAAGATAAATGTTGCATTAGGAACATTTATCAAACACTTTAATAAGAAGGTGTAGGATACATGTTTTCTAAATACTCCATAAAGTAGATTTTCTTAATTTATTTTTAATTCATTTTTTAAACAGCTCGCTCATGGATGAACCATTAGACAATTTTTTTTAAGGAAATTAAACAGAAAAAAAGAAGTGAGAATCCCTCTGGGTGTTTCAGATTTTGTTTTATTAACAATGCATCCCTTTGATAGGATCGTATGTTTCTTTAGGTCATCGGTGCCCCAAAAACATACTGTACACATTTTACAAGGGAAACACAATTCAGGCAAAAAAGAAAAATTAAATTATAATACAGTCTTGAGGAAAAATATAAATAACTTTTTTCTTCTCTGGTTGAGCTCACTATGGTACAGACATATAATAAATAGATCGGATCTGACATCACTCAGCGGATCTATGAATCATCTCTCTATGAGTCCACTTGTGTAGCAGCATTGTAGCAAAAAAAAAAAAAAAAAACGCCAATGGAAACAACCCGTTTCCTTGGATACCTTTTACATTTAGTCATCGCACTGAACCGCCCCCTCCTCTGTCGTTGTGCTCCAACAGTGAGTGATATTGCATGGCGGAGGGGCAACCATTCCTACGACGTATGGCGACATGAAATGGCAACCTTTAACTTCTTTAAAAAGCAATAAGTTAGGGTGAAGCGCAACTTTGCCATGCTAGTTGAACATGCAGTAGAGTGTGAAGCTCAGAGGTAAAGGAGGAATTGTGACGAGGAGCTGCTGGTTGGTGAACGTTTCAGGAACACCTGTGTACATCTGTAATCGACCTTTCTACAGATTACTTACACGAGCAAGCATTTTAGAGGAAAAGAGAGAGACCCACCTTCTTTGAAGCTCGCTGAAGATGCCAAAACACAGGAAAAGAAAACATTAAAGGCTCTGAGCCAGAAAAGTAGGGGAAAAAAACTAGCATTAAATTACATGCTATTCTCGTTATTCACCGAGTAGCGGCGGCAGGTAAAATGCTTTAGAAAACACAACACTGGTGATTGTCTGTGACACTGGAAATAGAAAGTTTTAACAGGCCGTCTGTGCGGTAAGGAGGCTTAAGGTCTTAGGAGGCGGTGAGGAGAAGGAATCCGGCTCCAGTTAGGGTTTTAAAGACAGCAGGATCCGTTTGTAGTGTTTTCTTTGAAGAAAAGAACGCAAGGTCCGAGGAATATTCAGTAAGACGTGATGATTTGTTTCATTACAGGAAACAATCTAAAACTGCAAAAAAAAACAAAAACACAATTTGATTTTTTTTTAAACTACTTGATTATTTTCTAACTGCACCGTCTTTGTCCTTTTAGTTTTCTGATGATCTACCGGTGAATATTTGACAGTGTTGCCAATCCACATGGAAACAGTATTTGGCTTTTCTGCTGCTCATCGTTTTTCTGAGACAGCATTTAATGTGTGTTCGGTTACTGAAGTCTTTTGTTTCCAGCTCAGGAGGAAGCTGAGCGATGAGTGTTCTCTGTTTCAAGCAACAGAAATGGGCTGAAGGTTCCTTTTTCCATAGAGCCTCAGACCTGCTTTTCTTTCCACAGTTATAAAGGAGTCAGGGCTGTAGCCGGGGAGGGGGAATCAGGACTCTGCAGGAGGGGTAACGTCCTCTCCGACGGGTTCAGGAAGCTTCATCAGGATTGCTTCAGCTTCCTCATACATCTGGAAAATTAAAAACATGAATCAGTCCAAAATGCTCAATAAATTAATGAAAAATACCCAATTTAGGAGTTTGATTCCTTACTGGCATAAACTGCACGTCCTGGAAGAGCTCTTGTATGAAGCGCCTCGAAGTCAGACGAAACATACAATGGGACAAGAGGTGAGAAACCTCCGAGTACAAGCAGATGTCATCAAACGCATAAGGGAACTTCTCCTTTATCCTGAGGAAAGAAAAAAAGAGAAGACATTGGGGTGACCCTCAAAGCTACAGACCGTTTACAGTCTGTGCTCAACTGGCGAGAAAACCTGACTCACGTCAATAATCCTGTTTCATTGCCTTTGGTTCCGACAGAAGAGCTGAGGTTGATGATGAGGCGGAGAATCTCCTTCCTCAGGAGGACTCGAGAGGCAGGGCCGTCATCAGAGATGGCTTTCCCGCCTGCAGAATGCATTGAACATCAGTCTTTATTGAATGAACGCTTTGACACTTGCCTTACAGCATCACTGCTGGATGAAAACAGTCCTTAAGAATCTAGCAAAAAGCATCATATATACCTAGCAAATGTTTTAATGTAGTGGGAAGCTAACACTAGCTATCACCTTGTAGACACCGTGTACCCAAGCTTAGGTTTTACCATCAAAAATTATTTCTCCTCTGCATGACGACCAAGAAAAAAACAATGAAAAAAATGTATTAGAGTTTTGGTTTCTCAAAGTGGGAGATTAAACAGAACCACATTATAATGAGGACTTAAACTCCTAAGTCCCTTAAAGTCGTACGGAAGCCGCTGTTCCAACCGTTGCATTTCCAAATTCTCCCGTTGCGTATATTAGCTGCAACATATGAATCAAGATGCTATGACCGAAAAAATTTGATAGACAGATGACCGTTGATATATGATTGACCGAATTTAGGTGTACAAGCTGACGTACAACTAACTGGCCTGCATAAGATAACGAAAAAAAAAACGACTTTAAGACAGATTTTCTTTTAAGAAATTTTCTAAATTTTGGGTCTGATAAAAAGTACATTTATATACATGTTTAAGCCAGAATGATTTGACATTCAGATATGACTTCCTTACAACTTTAAAATAAGTGCATCATTCTTTCTTGAATTAAGCAGGTATGTGAGACTATTTGCCAATGGAATAAGACAATTTACTATTGAAATAAGAAAGAAACAAATGAATTATCTTATTTCAAGTACCTAATATCAAATTATCTCATTTTAAGTGTAAAAGTGCAGGAGCTGATAATTTGAAACATGAAGAACGGATGCTAACTGTGGCTAGCTGGATCTGCTTTTAGTTCCCCAGTTTCAGTCCGGGTTCTTACCAATAACGACGTCTCCAGGCGTAGGCGTGCTTGAGATCGAACCTTGAGACACAGCAGCGTCACTGCAGCCTGACACCCCCGAGAACTTGGACTGAGGCATCACCTCCAGTCGATGCCCCCCCTGCCCACCCCATGAAGGGAAGTCAACATAATCTGGGAAGAAAAAAAAAAAGAGTTTTGATTTTCGTCTTCGATGCTAAAACTTTTCCACGTGCGACGAACATCACCTGTCCGAGTTTGCGTGCTTTTGATCTGCGGCTGAGTCTGGTATCCGAGGACGCTGGCTCCTACGCAGTACAGACAGTTTTCCTCGGAGTGATCCTGCAGACCCGTCTCTTCTGAGTCCACCATGTGGTTCTGAGACTCTCCTCGAGATGCAATGAGCTCAGAGATACTGAACTGCTGTTTCAGTAACGGCAGAGCAGGCCGATCCCCTGCAGCGTCACAGACAAAAGCAGCATTCATCTGAAAATCTGTTTACCTCTAACAGCTTTAGCACTTCATCCCACATAAAGCCGCCTTTACCGTCTCCGTCGCCAAACAGGAAGCGTTTCCGCTCTTCAGAGGGCGGGCTGATCCTCTGCTGGAAGTAGGTAGAGTCTCTGATGTGGAACATGTCGTTGATGTTCATCGGCAGCGCCAGGCCGATGTAGTCGTCGTTGCACCCTAAGGTGGCGCTGGAGACCATGGAGCGCACCGAGGAGCAGCGGTGCAGGGTGCTTTGGCTGATGGGACTGAGCAGCTCCTCTTTGTCCAGAGAGGCGAAACTGAGAGCTTTTAGGAACCTAGGGAGCGCAAGAGGAGAGGTGCGTGAGAGGATCCGGGGGGAGAGGCTGGGAGGGAGAAGGAACACGGGGAGTAAGCCAGGATATGTTGGATAAAACCACACAGAGGGGGGGCGTGTCAAACTAGATTTCAGGACATAGTCATCAGGTTCACAAACAGAAATCAACATCATGGAGGCAAATGTTCAAAGTTTTATGACATTAGTTTAAGATTCCCTAAAAAAATATATATAACCTGAGCAGGAAGGAACTCCTTTTTAACTTTCTGTTAATTATTTTCCTTTTCCAGACTTTTTACCTTGTCAGTCATGAAACAAACAAGGCTAATGTGGGCTGCCTATCTTCTAACCGTAAATAGAAAAAATATTTAAATTCAATGATCACACATATAAAACAAGCCAAGATGACTCACTGTTTGAACAACAAAAATGAAGAAAAGCCTAGTGGAGTATAACAATTAATCGGATTAATAGTGATTAATCCATTATTGAAATATTCGTCAACTAATTTAGTACTTGATTAAGCGTAAACTGGAGGTATAGTCTCTAAAACATGCTTTTAGTTGACAGAGTAACCCACTTAGAGCAGTAATTGTAAGAAAACTGTAAGAATATCTATCGTTTTGCATTTAAGATTAAAAAATATGTGGGGAAAAAAAATGTGCTATGAACTCCAAAAGTGGAAAAGTTTTATTTTGACCTGGTTTAATTCTGTAAAAATCTTTTTTATCAAACCTTTTGCTATCTGTTTATTAATTGATTAATCGAAAAAAAATAATTGACTGATTATTCAATTAGCAAAATAATCGTAGGTTGCAGCCCTACATTCAGCATTTAAAACCTCGTTTTGACTAAATATATTCTAGGCACAAGGAACCTAAACACATTTAACTCCAACTACAGTGATTATATTCACAACAAATATTTAAGGTCTATTTATCATAATCAAAGGAACACCATTAAGTAATAATCATGATTATAAATTACTCTATTGCAGAATTATAGTTTTACACCCAAAGCCTTTGATGGGTTATGATACCAAGATGTTTTTCCATGTTTAGATTTTTGGAGCCTTTTCGCAAAAGAATCAACATTTTGGAAAAAGGTTTAGATGTATTTATACACCCGACCAATAAAGCAAACTAAAACAGAAACAAAAGTCCTGACCTGGCAGAGTATTAAACCAAATGTCTCATCAGACATGGCAGAGCCTGATTACATTTATTACTTCTCTGGAACAGACCTAGTTTTTAATTATAGCACACAGATAGGCTACAGGGTTACGATTAGGGCCATTAAAGATCTAATCGTCAGACTCAACTTTAATGGCCAAGACTGTGAGCACAAACATCAATTTTGTGTTTGGAATTAATCAACAGTTTCAACGACAACCATACTAGAAGAAAAAAAGCACGCTTTAAGGAGTTAAGGAGATGATGATGAACCTCAAAACCTGGAACATTATATTTTAATCCTCTCCCTCAAATAAAAAGGAAACTGGTTCAGTGCTGCAAGAACAATCCAGAACCAACAAAGTGTCAAACCTGTCGTAGACTAGAGGATGCTGGAATACTTATACTGATGGCTTTAAAGGATAGTGCAAATCTACTGACATTTGAAGTTTCCCATGTAGCCCAGGACAAAGCCTTTAGAAACGTTTAAGGATTACATGACACAGACTGAGCTGCTCTGGTCAGATGTTTTGGTGGAGTCAAAGTGAGGCTTTCAAATCAAGGGAAAGCAAACTGTCATGAACGGAGGTGGAGGCATTAGGCTGATGGATGCTTGGATGTAAATCCACAGCTAAATGGTGCAAATTGGACACAGATGTGTCTCCTAACAGGACAAGAACCCCATGTTATCAACTAAAGCAGGTTTTTTTTTCCACATAAAAAACACTTTCATCAAGCTTCACTTGAAGCTTGATGAAAGCAGTTGTTTGATTTAACCATTAGTTTATGTTCATATAAGTCATGTGAATTTGTGAAAATCATTTGGTACGATCATTCCACCCTGGAGAGAGAGAGAACTGTTCAAATAAATAATTATAAGTCAGACGTTATAAAGACGAGTGCATGTAAATCTGAACATCGCTGTTCTAGCTAATGGGACATCGACTGAAGGTTGGAGCTGGAACTATTCCTCTACAAGCAGGAGTAATCAGAGCTACAGGCTGCTTCTCTACTGAGGACGACACTGGGCAGATCCACCCACCGCGGTACAAGTGTTCTGGAGAGCCTGCGGTACGGGCTTGGCACGGTGGGTTCTGGACAGGTGCGCCTCCTGTCCGACAGCCTGACAGACACAACAAAAGGTGCACAAACACACTTACATTTGTCCCTGCAGTAACCAGACGTCGAGTAGGACCAAAGCTACAGAAGAGTCGTATGGATTTAAAATGAATTACAAACATTTTCAGGTTAGCAAAAGCAAAACAGGAGAAAAAAAAACAGACGACCACCCCTGCGATCAGAGAGGACCCACCTGCGAGGAGTTAACCTGGAGTCCAGGCTGCCGGTCTTCATGGTAATGGTGTCTGTGAACAGAACGTCTTTGGCGGGTGAAGCCAGAGCCTCACTGTGGGACAGAGACGGGTGTATCCTCTGCTGCTGCAGCCTCTTCAGTGTAGCGTAACCCAGCGCGTCTCTGGGGCTGGTGTACATGATGCTGCAGTCAGCCAGGCTCTTGATGGTTGTGACCGAGGGGGACTTAAGAGACTGAGCTCGGCGGGGGAGGGTGTGCGAGGAGCCTGGCGGGACCAGAGAAACGCTAGGGGACTTGGAGGAGCACATGTGGTTTGTCTGAGGCTGGGGGCTGAGGGAGGAGAGGGTTTTGACCGTCTTTGCAGACACAACGGTGTTGAGGCTCACACAGTCTGAAGAGTCTGGTTCCACTTCGGGGTGATCTGGGTTCCCGACGGTCTCGCGGGAGGGGCTGGAGCTCATGGAGCTGATGCCGCTGGTCGTCGTATCCGTGTTAAAGCTCTGACTGCGGCTTTTAAACTGAGTACCCCCGCCTCCTCCACCCCCTCCCACATTACCCCCGCTAGAGGAGCCGCCTTCTCCCGCCAGGCGCTCTCGGCTGCTCTGCTCCCTGTGCTGCTCCACCACCCCGTGTCCCCCCAGACCGCTGAGTCCAAGGCCGGAGCCCCCTCCCCTCACCAGCCTGCCTTCCACAAGCTGCTCCTCAGAGCCACCCCTGGTCCCAACAAAGGACGTCTCCAGGCTAACCGTTGGACTCTTTGGCATTCCTCGGCCATTAAATACTGAGTTGAATACGTCCCCGTGGCTGTAGACTGAAGGCTCCGTCAGTGTCCTGTTCCGCCTCGGGCTTTCCATCTTCAGATCGTTCAGAGTGCGAGAGCCCGTGGAACTTTTTGGGTCACTGGTGGAGCGTACCTTCTTGCTGGGGAGGGAGAGGGAGTTGAGGAAGCGGGGACGAACAAAGCGCGTGGAACCAAGGATTGTGAACGGGCTGCGATCTTTGACTGCTTTGGAGTGTTGATAGAATGAGGGGTCGTCTGACGAGTCCAAACCGTCACACTTGTCATCGTCCAGGATGTACATATCTAGAAACGGAGAGGAGACTGGGATAAACATTTACTGGAGAAGGGACGGCAAATCACAGCGGCATACACATTTATGAGTGGACCCTTCTCCTCTTTATTGCTGCAGCAGAGCCTTAAATCAAAACAGAACCATGAATTGTACCTTTAAAGTCTATTAAGAGATCCAGTCCCCCTTAAAGTGGCTTCTAAATTCAACATATTCATTCATTGATGGAGGGAAAACAGCTGCCAGAGAGCTGCAGCAAAGATTGACATCAAGAACAAAAAAATCTTATGTTTTGTTGTTTGCTTGTTTTGGAAAGCATCAAAGATGTAAAGAGGTAGAGGTGGCCAGCCTTTGGTCAGATGACACCAAGAATGAACAATTTAGGGACCAACACTGTATGAGTTTTTGATGTAAAAAAAAACGGGGCAGATCCATTCATACCCACTGTTAGGCATAGCAGAGGATCTGTGATGGTTAGGGCCTTACTGTTTTCCAAAGGCTTCACGATAACAGTTTGACATAAAAGGACAATATAAATGAAAGTGTCAGACTACGGAAGAGGATTAGGGCCACTGAAAAAAAAAAATTAACTGATTTTTAAATTTTATTTCAGTTTAATATGGGAAAAAAAGTCAGAATTCTGACTTTTTTTCTCAGAATTCTGACTTTTTGCTCAGAATTCTGACAGCTAAGAAACATGTTAGCATCAAGCCACAGTCATGTCTGTTTTAGAGACTAGCTCTCTTGTTTTAATGACCTTCTGCTCCTCCATTAATTAGGGGACCCCTCTGGCACGTAAAAAGTTGCCTAATTCCGTCATTTTCCACCAATGTGTCACTGGCCACCTCAAACAACTCACATCTTTTTCAGTGAAGCTGAGTGCTCCCACATCTCTTCCTTCATGGTGCCCATCTACATTAAGATCCAACATTCTGAGATTAAAGTCTGAATTCTGAGAAAAAAGTCAGAATTCTGACTTTTTTCCCATGTTAAACTGAAATAAAATTAAAAAATCAGTTAACTTTGTTTGTTTGTTTTCAGTGGCCCTAATCCTCTTCCGTAGTCAGACAACCAATGGTTCTTTAATGGGTTAATTATCCAACAAATCTGTCCAATTAAAAAACAAAAAGGCTCAATAGAAAACACCAGAGTTCTAGATCAGAAGCTATGCTGGTCATAGGAGCTACAACAGATTATGGTTTGTATTGAGTTTTAACACTTCAGGGAGGATGTACAGCGACCACTTTTGATTTTAGCCTGTAGTAATCAGTACAGGGTTTATACAGGAATGAGTAACTATATTTCAATGCCTTGTAATGTGCTTTTAATAATCTTAGAAATAATTTTAATACCATCAACAAGAACCCATGAATTCTTTTCTGAACATACAACTTTAGATCAACTGGAAGCAGTTCCGCACAAATATATCGCAAAACAATATATCTGACGAAATTGTTTTTATAACCTTTTTTTTTATGCATTTTAAATGCCATGATTATCACATTTAATGACTTTTTAATGCCAATTAAGGCATTTAAAAAATTCTTATTTAAAGCTGCAGTCTGTAACATTGAGAAGTGAGCAGACTTCAACTGAAAATTTGAAGAAAAACAGGTTTCACGCCACTCCCCCACCCTGTGTGTGTGAGCTGTGATTGACACTCCATCAGACGCTCCTCTGGCTGTGATTGGTTGTTTTGACTCGTACCGAAATATTCTTTCCAGATTGAAATACAGGCAGTATGCGGGACCAATTGAAGCAGTTTTTTTCACAGGTTACATATCACATGTACTGCTGTCTGGGTATAGGGACAGTTTTAGCCAATATGACAAAAAAGTGAATTTTAAAAACTTACAGACTTCAGCTTTAATGACTTTTAATGATTTTTTTAATGACCCTCTCAGACCGGAGCAGACTGTGAGAAACATTAGACCTTAAGACATTGTTCAAGCGTCTGTGTTAGGGTTATAAAAAACAGATTATTTGCTGCTGTGACTCTTTCACAAACAGCCTCAAAGTGCAAGTTAATTTTGATTTAACAAAACTGATGTAAGAAGGTTGGGTTCAAGTCAAATATTAATGAATACTTGAACATTTTCTACAGTACTTTATAGTTATGTTGTTCTTAGTTTTAAGTGCATTTAGAGTGTTTTTAATGACGCAAATGGTAATACTCTTCTGTCTTACATCCTGGACCAAGGCATGAGCAAATTATGCCGTTTTAGCGGCTTATAGGCTCCAAAAATAAACATTTGCAAATGTAATATGGGGTTTCTACACAATGCAAAAAGGAAACAGAGTTTGTTCAGCTTCTCTAGACTATATTAAATAGTTAGAATAATTGTATTGTTTAATTATATAAAAGTTACCTTGTTTGCACTTAAAATTTATTGTATGAACTTTTGTTCCAAATGTTGAAAAATATAAATCTATCAGTGGCCATTATTTGTGTTTTACCCAAATATATTTGTTAGATAAAAAAAAAAACAAAAAAAACAAAGCTATGGATAAGGCATAACCTATTTCTACCATAAACTGTTTTAGAAGTGATTTTAAAAATATATCAGGGTGTGAATATGCTACTGCAATAAGAAATGTATCTGTTTGAGTTTTTCTGGGAAACCAACCCAGATGCGTCAATAATTAAGACTGACAGAGTATTTAAAAAAAACATTCTTGCCAGTTAAACTTTCAGTATTAAAACTAAAGACAACAGCCTACGTACTTGGTTGAGACTCGCTCTCGCTGTTGTGGCAGGAGCCAGTGGATTCCGAGTTCAGACTGAGCGTGCTCGGTACGGAGGAAAGCTCTGCGGTGAGCTGGGTGTCCACCTCGTCAGGAGTGACAGGCCACAGCGTCCTGCGACTATGCCTGACCGCATCCCAACCGTACTGTTTGAGGACCTCACATCCCTGCTTGGTCTTAGAAATCACACCAAGCACATAAATGCATGTCCTGTCGATGGAAAGAGAGGGAAGAGAAGTGACTCACTGCTGTTAGCCTTTCTTGAACCTAATTGGTATTTAAAGAGGAAATCCAGTCCGGTTAAACTTACCCACGAACCGACAGCACCTCACAGTGCTGAGCTAATGCAAGGATGTCAGGAATCACATTCTCCTCCTGCAAGAGATTCAGACCCCAGTTCGAAGAACCAATGTTTCCCTGGAACAGAAACAATAAAACCAACATCAGTGTGAGCGTCAGAAAGACAGAAGCCTGGATAGAAAACCTTTTACTTACCAGAGCCCATAGAGCAGCCTTCAGCTGCTTAACGCCCTCCCAGGTGTCCAGCATCGGGGAGCGGACCGTATAGCTGAGATCTGGAACTACATTCTGCAGAAAGAAGGAATCCAAAATAACCAAAGACGCACCGAGAACCTTGGACTTTGTGTTTGCCAATCATTCTGAAGATGAGTTGATCGTTTCATGACTCAACTCATCTTTAACGTTTGTAGATTTATTGGTTTATATCTAATACTTTTAAGACACAAAAAAGATCCACTTTCCTAAAAAATGTCAGGTCGCAACTCATGTTTTCCTCTTTTAAGTTTTATGCCTAACCCCTCGGTTCCTCTAAAGCAGGGATCTGCAACCTATGGCTCCGGAGCCACATGTGGCTCTTTGGACCCTCTGCAGCGGCTCTTAATAGTGGCTAAAATGTATATAAAGAGCTAAATAACACGCTATGAAATAAATACCAGTCTTAAAAGCTTTAATGGTTTTTATACGATGGATAAGGATGAAATTAAAAGAACCGGAAATATTTTTTAGAGCCATTTTCTCCTTTAATTAGCTTGGAATTTATGTGTTTTAATACTATTTTAAAAACTAAAATTACAAACACTGTTAGTTGTTTAAGATGACGACTAATTTCCTATACCAGATAATAACAAAAAAAACAGATACCGTATTTTCACGACCATAAGGCGCACCGTACTAAAAGGCGCAGTCTCAGTTATGTGTCCCATTTCTGTATTTAACACACACATAAGGCGCACCGGACTATAGGGCGCGTTTTTTATATACAGGTACATGTCCTCTACTACCTTTAAATACCTCTACTGCGTATTTAAAAATACAGCGGGGGCAAAACTGAGTATGACTGTGCTTTATTCATGTATTTATTAAAAAGTATTAATCAAACCTGGCAGCTGGCCGTGAGACAGACACATCGCAGATGACACAGCGCGCTGTGATCACTCCTAAATTAACTTAAAATCCTGAAACCTGCCGACGGAATATGTTCGCTTTTATGGGTGCCTGCAGTTTAAATTATTTAGATGAAAAACACCTGCCATCCACCGCGTGAACCCGGAGGCTGCCCAGCCTAGAGGCTGCTGATGAAAGGATTTCTCCTGTCGGTGCACCGCTGGTATGTGGGGGTCTGAGCGCCTCCGACAGAAATAGATAATCTGGATGAACTGACTGCAATAATTAAGTTTTCAGGTGGACTTTCTCACTTAAAAACATATTAAAACTACTTTATTCCCCCTGATCACAGCAAATATAGCTGCAAGATTTAGATTATTTAGATGAAAAAACACCTGCCAGCCGCCGCGGTGAAGAGGAGGAGACCCGGCCCAGAGGCTGCTGTTGAATTAAGTTTTCAGGTAGAAAAATAGAGCGGGAGCAAAACTGAGTATGATTGTGCTTTATTCATGTATTTATTACAAAGTATTAATCAAACCCATCAAAGTCATCATCCTCTGTTTCTGAATTAAACAGCTGCGCTAAATCAGACATGCCAGTTTCCCCTTCTTCGCTGTCAGTCACTTTCCGTGCAGCGCAGCTCCTCAGAAATGATGCCGGCTTTTGCAAAAGCTTGTACAACAGAGCCAGCAGACACGTTAGTCCATCTACAATCCATCCGCAAACTGTGGCGTAACTTGCCCGGCGCTGCCTTCCACTTATCCTGAAACAGTGGTCTCTGTCGGCCATCCATTGCTCCCACGCCGCTCGCAGCCTTACTTTGAACGGCCGCTTCACACCGATGTCGAGCGGTTGAAGTTCCTTTGTCAGACCCCCGGGATAACGGCGAGCACAGCATCCATTTGATTCACCTTTTTTTTCACATCGGCTGTGAGATGGGCACGCAGCGATGGTGATGCGTTGAAAAAACCACCTGGTCTCCTCACATACACCTGCCTCAGCTACGCTTTCATCATCTCCTCATCCATCCATCCAGCCTTTTCCATTTGCGTTAATATCATATGTCATCAGAGCGCTGTGTCTGTCTCGCTGTCAGCTCCCAGATCAGCTTCTCTGATTGGTTGATGCGGCGCGTCCAGCAGCAAAACTTCAATTTTTCCATCTCGAGCAGCAGCAGCGCGTTGGCGGTGCGTCAGATGCTTAAACGCTCCTGCTGCTCAAAACGCGCTGCAGGACCTTTTGCTGCACCTATACGCGCGTCAACCATTGACTTTGCATGTAAACTCGCTGCTTCTGCTCCACCTGCTGGGTCCGGTTCACACCGATGTCCAGCGGTTGAACAGCGAGCACAGGGTTAATTTGTTTCCCCATGTTTTTCACATCAGCTGATAGATGGGCACGCATGGAGTCACATATTAACAGCGATGGTGATGAGTGGAAAAAAAACACCTGGTCTCCTTACATTCAGCCACTCTTTCATCATCTCCTCAATGAGGTGGTCTCAAAAGTCGCAGTTACAACACACATAAGGCGCACCGCACCAAAGGGCGCACCGCACATTTTGAGGGAAAAAAAAGACATTTAAGTGCGCCTTATAGTCGTGAAAATACGGTAGTTTTTTTTTTTTTTTTTTTTTAAGTCATACCTTGTTTCTCTAAACAACTTTTACTTGGTCTGACCCCGGGTTGCAGACCCCTGCTCTAAAGAAAGCAACTCTAGACAGTAGTTTTGCATCCATCAGTGTTTTTCTAATGCATATTTTAAATGATCAGAAAAGTTTTAAGGAAACAGAAAATTTGAAAAAAATAGTTTTTATGCTCGATTTAAGTGGTTTTTGGCTTTTGTGAGAAGGGTTAAACGATGATGGAAACATTTACTTTACATGAATGAACTGTTTCCTCTGTCGGCGTCTCCCTGTACGTTCCTAATAATTGTGTAAACATAGCTGGAAGCAACATGGCTATTACTATGTTAACATAAAAACAGATTGCCCGATAGCCAGGCAACCACTAAAACTTTCCTCCATTACTGATCTGTGGTCAGTGCTACATTGTTCCCTCTACCTCCTGTTTATTCTAGCCACACATGACGACTTAATCTGGATGACATTTGACAACATTATGCTTTGCATAATGGAACGCTGCACATTTGCGTTTCCTTTTTTCAAACTTTTACAAGTTTGCTTAAAATTCACATTTCAGTTGGAAAACAGGGTTTTAGTCAGAGCTTCTACCTGATGCTCCACAGCACTTTTCTGAGCAGATCAACCAGTTGATGAAAAGCAAAATAAAAGTCTGACAAAAAAAAAAAAAAAAATTTCATTCCAGTGTGAAGTCACCAGAGAATCTCACTTTATACTCGACACCATGGACGATAATTTTATTCCACAACAACCATTCCTTTTATAGACAATACCAAAAAAGATTAAGCATGAACAGAAATTGTTGAGAAATTCAGTCTTACAGGTGATTAATTGTTCTATTAAACTTGTTCACCACTATCACATCCGGTTGAACCTGGCAGAACCTTCCACATTCAGTGGAACGTGGGTAAGTCATTCATTGATCAAGCTGAGTTTGGAAATTTTTATTTTGGCAAATCTTTTGCCCCATTTACACTACCTATCTGAAACTGATCTGTGCCGAGTTCGGACAGAGCTTGGATCAGTTAACCGTGCTGAGCTTGGTTCTTACGACCATTTACACATCACTCTAGCACGGTTCCTCGCCTCCTATTGGCGATCCGTGTCACTAAGGCTCCCAAGGCGCGAATTACGCAGACAAAAATGGCGGCGTCCATAACATTCAGGAGCTTAGGTGCCTGGATAGCTTCCTCCTCCCAAATTTCAATGAGAGCCTCAGCATCATCCCAGGTTGCACCGCGCTATTTTGATGCCTTTTAATGATAATAGGCTGAGAAGAAGTTTGTTCTGTAAACAGGTGCAGAGATCTGTGAATCACAAAGCCGGACACGCCGGAAAACCCACAAAACGAGTCAGCTGACTGTAAATAGGAGATGACGCAGTCTGCTCATGCGCACTTTTTTAATCAGAGAACCAAGCCACAGATTAATTGTGCCGAGCTCTACTGTTGAACTAGTACTAGATATAGTGCGGTTCGGTTGTGTGTGGCACGGTCCAGTTCAGTTGCGTTCCATTTATACCCAACAGTTATCTCGGTTACCATGCTATGACCGGTTTTGGCACCGTTTCAAAAGGGTAGTGTAAATAGGGCTTCCGAGTTGGGTCAAAGATCGGCATTCCCCCTTCTACTCACAGAGGTTTACAGCTTGTAATACTGGCCCTAACAGTAGCTGAAATTATCCTTAAAATGAAACATAATGGCTAGTTAAAAAAAAAAAAAAAGTTTGAAGCTGTTATTAGCCTTTAAAAGGAGAAAAAAAAAAAGAGTGGGGGAGTGGCAGCCTGCTCCCCAGGCGCCTCAAAATGGCAGCCTACTGCTCCCCAAGGTGATGGGTTAAATGCAGAGAGTTCATTTTGCTGCTCTGTACTTGTGACAGTGTAATGACAATAAAAGCTGGAAAGAAAAAAAGAAAAGCAAAAAAATAACGCCTCAAAAACTTGGTACTTGCAGCTCAACATTTTACCAATAAAGATCTTCATTAACTATCCAAATAAACCAAACATTTACCTGAGATTCCAGTAGATGACAGCCTGTCTTATCATGGACCAGCTGACCATACAAGTGCACGGGGAGATAAACATTTGGTCTTTGTAACCTGCGGACACAAACCATTCTAATTAATCTGACCTCTGATGCCAGTCGAGGGTTCATCGTTTCGCCATCTCACCTTTGGTTGCTGCGCCTCACGTAGTTATCTCCATCTACGGGTTTGCGGTAAGTTGTAAGTGCTTCGTTCAGCTGCTCCTCTATCAGATCCACATATTTAAGGTTGTACTCCTGCAAACAAGACCACATCTTGGAGTCAAACACCACCTTTGTATGGCATTCTTTCGCAAAATGCAGATTTCCTAATACCTTCTGCCATTTATCCAGCTGCTTGCTGACATAACCCCTCTCATTGAGGTAGGAAAAACCTTTAGGAATGGACAGGAACCTAAAATATAAAAGAACACAACGAACACTTGTTTAACATTATATAGGCATCTTCAAGAACAATCAGATTAGATACTATATGTCGCTGCTGATAAAAAGGCTGAGGTTATAAACACCCACCTGAGGAGCAGCAGGAGGCCTTTGTCTCCCAGATGGGACACAGCTGGTTTCAGCTGGATTAGAGCGTGGAGGTTGGCCTGAAAAGCAGAAAAGAGGTCAAGTTGAACTCAACTGCCTTTAGCCTCTTCTTTACATCTTTTATTAACGGATTTTATAGCAACAAGCATTATTTTACAAAGAGCTGCTCCTGTACTTCTAAAATTAATGATCCTTTAAAGAGTGATTTTATTCCTCCAGCGGGGAATATACAGAAGAAATAAGTGCAAAATATGGAAATACCTTTGAGATTTTAAATAATAAATAAAATCAGGATATCAAAACGACAAAGAATTGTTAACTTATTTCTTTTAACGCAGTATTATAATAGAGGAGGTAAATTTATATCAGGGTAGTCCCTTTTAATGGTTGGTAATGAACGAATGAATGGAATAATGAGCTTGTTTATTTTGGTGATTTCCAGATATACAAGTACTAATCAGTCCCTAGTGAAGATTAAAAACAAAAGAAATAATAAACTGTTGCTGAGAGAATATCTGCCTCAGACAAATAACTGATTTTATCGACAACAAATTAAAAGATTGAAAGACCAAACAACAATCACTTGCTTTGTTCTGTTAAAATCTCCTTTATTTGATAGATGTCTTTTATTTTGAGTATTTATCTCCATTTTCATGTCTCTGCTCTGAAATAATTGTTTTTTTGCAATTGTAAAGTGCTTTATAAGTTAAATATTATTATTCATTAATAAAGCTTAGGCTAGAAAGTATCAACAGTTTCGCTTTTTACATAAAATAATAAGCAAAATCTTTTAACAAGTTTATAGGTGCATAATTTGAATCCCTTTTTTAATTAGAAATAAACTAAATAGATCAAGAAAGGCCAATATTTACAGAATGATCAACTATATGTTAAATTTAAAGATTGTAAAAATGTCTGCACTGGAAAAAAAAAATCCAAATCTAGATAAGTCATTTTTTCTTAAAATAAATGCATTTGTTCTTGAATTGAGGAGGTGACAGAGACATTTTGCAAATGGAAAAAGACAATTTACATTTAAAATAACAAAAAACAATTGCATTGTCAAATTTCAAGTACATTCTATCTAAATATCTTATTTTAAGAGTAAAAATATTCATTCCATTGGCAAATCATCTCATTTACCTACTCAAATTAAGGGTAAATTAACTTAATTTGCTAAATTTTGTACTTATTTCTAGATCGTTTTTCCAGTGTCACAGATATTAAGAAAATCTTACAGTTCCTGGACTCATAATCTGATTTTTTATACATAGACATACCGTATTTTCACGACCATAAGGCGCACCGTACTAAAAGGCGCAGTCTCAGTTATGTGTCCCATTTCTGTATTTAACACACACATAAGGCGCACCAGACTATAGGGCGCGTTTTTTATACACAGGTACATGTCCTCTGCTACCTTTAAATACCTCTACTGCATATTTAAAAATACAGCGGGGGCAAAACTGAGTATGACTGTGCTTTATTCATGTATTTATTACAAAGTATTAATCAAACCTGGGAGCTGGCCGTGAGAGATGACAGGGCGCTGTGGTCACTCCTAAATTAACTTAAAATCCTGAAACCTGCCGACGGAATATGTTCGCTTTTATTACCGGTATCCTGGTGCCTGCAGTTTAAATTATTTAGATGAAAAACACCTGTCAGCCACCGCGGTGAACCCGAGGCGACCAGACCCAGAGACTGCTGATGAAGGGATTTCTACTGTCGGTGCACCGCTGGTATGTGGGGGTCTGAGCGCCTCCGACAGAAATAGATAATCTGGATGAACTGACTGCAATTATGAAGTTTTCAGGTGGACTTTCTCACTTAAAAACATATTAAAACTACTTTATTCCCACTGATCACAGAAAATATAGCTGCAAGATTTAGATTATTTAGATGAAAAACACCTGCCAGCCGCCGCGGTGAAGAGGAGCAGACCCGCCCAGAGTCTGCTGTTGAATTAAGTGTTCAGGTAGAAAAATAGAGCGGGAGCAAAACTGAGTATGATTGTGCTTTATTCATGTATTTATTACAAAGTATTAATCAAACCCATCAAAGTTATCATCCTCTGTTTCTGAATTAAACAGCTGCGCTAAATCAGACATGCCAATTTCCCCTTCTTCGCTGTCAGAGTCACTTTCCGTGCCGGGCGGCTCCTCAGAAATAATGCCTGCTTTTGTGAAAGCTTGAACAACAGAGCCAGCAGACACGTTAGTCCCGGCATCAACAATCCATCCGCAAACGGTGGCGTAACTTGCCCGGCGCTGCCTTCCAATTATCGTGAAACTGTGGTCTCCGTCTGTCACCCATCACTCCCACGCCGGTCGCAGCCTTACTTTGAACGGCCGGTTCACACCGATGTCGAGCGGTGGAAGTTCCTTTGTCCGACCCCCGGGATAACGACGAGCACAGCGTTTATTTTTTTTCACCATGTTTTTCACATCAGCTGTGAGATGGGCACACATGGAGTCACATATTAAAAGCGATGGTGATGCGTGGAAAAAACCACCTGGTCTCCTCACTTACACCTGCCTCAGCCACGCTTTCATCATCTCCTCATCCATCCAGCCTTTTTCATTTGCTTTTAATATCATATGTCATCAGAGCGATGTGTCTGTCTCGCTGTCAGCTCCCAGATCAGCTTCTCTGATTGGTTGATGCGGCGCTTCCAGCAGCAAAACTTCAATTTTTCCATCTCGAGCAGCAGCAGCGCGTTGGCGGCGCGCTCCCGACGCGCTGCGCCTGCTGCTCAAAACGCGCTGCGGGACCTTTTGCTGCGTCTATACGCTCGTCAACCGTTGACTTTGCATGTAAACTCGCTGCTTCTGCTGCACCTGCTGCGTCCGGTTCACAGCGAGCACAGCATTAATTTGTTTCACCATGTTTTTCACATCAGCTGTGAGATGGGCAACTATGGAGTTACATATTAACAGCGATGGTGATGAGTGGAAAAAAAAACACCTGGTCTCCATACATTCAGCCACTCTTTCATCATCTCCTCAATGAGGTGGTCTCAAAAGTCGCAGTTGCAACACACATAGGGCGCACCGCACCAAAGGGCGCACCGCACATTTTGAGGGAAAAAAAAGACGTTTAAGTGCGCCTTATAGTCATGAAAATACGGTAATTGCTCGTATAAATTGAGTCAATCCAACAAAACCAGTTTAACCCTCTGATGCATGAATTATAAAAAAAAAAAAAAAGAAAACAAAAAGAACCTTACCTATTTGCCGTATATAGATAGATCTAGATAAGTTATTCATTTCTGTTTAACCCAGAAAAAAACTAGTATTTTAAAGATTCTAAAAATTATTTCTCCTCTAATCTCATTCCCTTCAGATAGAGGCTCAAATATCCCAAAGAGAAAAAAGGAGCTCCCTAAAGAGGCTGATAATGAGTTTTTGCTGATTTCTCGTCCTCCTTCTACCAAGACTAAATATAGTTGGCATAACGTATAATCCATGTAAACACTTCTTAAACCCGCCTTTTTTTAAGCTACTTATCATATAAAAATAAAAGCACAAATGTAACCTTATGAAAAGAAAATCTTGAATGCATTCATATTTCTTAAGGTACGCACTAACATAAATTTGCTGTTTACTACTATTTGTTACAATCTGGCAGATCCAAAGAATAATAATGATAATCAAATGCAGTGGCAGGCTCCATCAGTTAATCTAAACGGTTGTCTTAGTTGAACATAATTAGTACATCTATTCCACACTGGAATAACGGTCGGAATACACAAAGTGAGACGTCGCTGTGACTTTAAAAGTTTTAATTAGTAAAAATATTTTTTAACTAATATGTTAATAAAAATAAATAAATAAAATTCTTGAAGTTGTATAGTACTCAACCTAAAGATTTATTCATAGATTTTATTCAAGCATAAATTCAAATTTTCAAGAGGAAGCGGTTTTTAATAGACATACAACAAAACCAATGTATTTTTATTTCTGTATTTTTTGGTGCTTCTTAATAAAGGGTTAGCTTGCTCATATGGTTGCGCAAACAGTCCTTTTTAAATATACCCACAGGAAAGCAGTGGTTTTAATGAAGCCTTTGCTTCCTTCCTACACCAGAGAGATGATGGGTTATGGGCCAACAAACAGAATTAGAGTAAACTCTGTGCCTATTTTTGGCCTGAATACAGACAAGGTTGTGTTTTTTATTATGCTTGTGAGGTTTGATACATGTGAATCAAATAATCAGGATGCTATTAGAAGCATACTGACAATGAGCTAGTGGTTAAAGTGTGAACTTCGCCTTATTTAAGGAGGCACTCAAAAGACCAGGTGTTTGTTTTTGCTGATGAATCTGTGAATTGTTAGAATTTTTTGATTATTTTTCCAAACTGTGAAATAGTTATTCCTTTGGCGACTAATGTTGTCATCTATGCTTAACATATATTTTGCAAAAGTTAAATTAGAGTTTAGAGTTTAAATTAGAATTGTTTTATAAAACTGGATTTATTTGAGGGACTAATTGTTTAAGATGTAAAATGGTATTCAAGAAAAAAGTAAAAAGGGTACAAAAGAGAATATATCAAAATAATCAGGATTTATTAGCATCTTTTTTTAGAAGAACTCTGCGTGAAAACTTTGAAAACCTTCTAGTGTAATAAGACAAACCTTACCTTGTCCTCACAGGCCTCATCCAGAATGTCCAGGGCCTCCATGGAAACAACCTTGTTGTGGTCATGAAGCTGGGTGACCAGCAGCTCCATGCCCCAGCTGCTGAAGAACTCCACGCCCGCACGCAGCAGCACACGGAGGTGTTTGGTGGCATACAGCCTGCATGTCTGTTTGGAAAGACAAAGAGCATTATTCCACAGAAAATTAATCCTTAAAAGCACCGAGCCCTTTTTCAATATCATATACATAAATCTATGACATAGTTTCTATCAAAAATGTATTGTTCTTTATATTGTACAGGTGAAACCCTCTCCATTTAATCTGTGCCTCATGTTTTGTGTTTCTTACATCGGTGGAAGCTGTGAGGACCTTTGAGAGGATGACCCTGGCCAGGCCGTCTCTGCTGTAATCTAGAGTCGTTACGGCAAGTTTCAGCACAGCATCCTGGTTCTTTACGGAGCACAGATTCAGCAGGCTGTAAACACCAAAACAAGAGATGATGCCTCACGGCTGTAAGCAACACATTCCATCGAATGGAAAAAACATTCTGAGGCTCAGGGGGGAAAAAAGGCTGACAAAGCTTGGCTCACTTACCACTGGAACAGGCCACATTTCTCTAACATTTTAACTCCCTGTGGGTGTGCGGAAAGTGTCCCCAGGAAGAGGAAATAGTGCTGACTGAGTGTGGTGAGAAGGCCGTTGCTCTGCAGACTACGCTCTGGCTTCAGTCCTGAACACGAGCAGAGCCATGAGACCATGTCTCTCACAAGATCTTCCAGATAGCCCTGACCGTCCTGCTCGCACCAGAGGGAGACAGATTCTGTGAGATGGTTTGAAAGCCAGGATCAAATAAAAGATAAACTGCTCTTTTAATTTTACCTCATCTGAGTCCATGAGGAACTCCACAAACTGACATCCAACCACTGTGAGTTGTCTGGCCTTTACGTGATCCAAAGGCAGCCCAGCATATAATTTACTAGTGGGCTTATAAAAGAAGAGCAGCCTCCGAACAAACCTGCACACAAGCAAACATCATTTAAACTATGCAAATGTAAGAGGAGCTTGTTAAACAATTTCAGTATATAACAAAAGTTAATCTTACCGGTGCATCTGTTCATCCTTGTTGTTCCTGAGGTTCACATTTGGCCACTGGAAAAAAAAAACACTCAGAAAAGGAGAAAACAGCAAACATGTAAATATGTGCAGCTGCATGGGAGCAGCCCAGACCTTCAAGATGGTGGCAATGAGCAGCCAGTTCCACTCCAGGTTCTGCTTGTGGTTAAGGATTTGGCTGTCTCTTAGGTTCATCAGCAGTGCCTCTTCAGTGTCCTAAAAGCAAAAGAGGAAAGTTGAAAACACCACTAGAGTCACATTAGAAAGAAACAATAAATATAGCTCTTTAAAGAGTTCTAATAAAAGCTGCAAATGTAGCTGGATCAAACATGGCCACCACCATGAAATCTATCATCAGTTCAAATTTCAGATCTTTACCTTAATGATGTAGATGTCCCTTTGGACACGCGAGTGGGAATCTCTGCGGTTTTGAGACGAGACGGACTTGCGAATGATGTGGTCCAAGTAAAGACTGTGCGGCTTCAGGCCTTTCTTCTTCTTCTCGTGGAAACGTTTCAGATTGTTCACGGCTGCACTTGCACGACTGGAGGACACAGCAAAATAAAAAAAAAATAGATGTTTTTTTTTTTTTTAAGTTAAACAACCACTACTACTACTTTTTAACTGCATCTTTATCAAAATAATAGAAAATCTTTAATTACTTCTTTGTGATTGCTTCATTTTTATTGATTAGTTTCTGTAAATCTTTTTGATCTTTTCCCCCTCTTCTTATCCTAAATAGTATAGAATTTGATCAATAAACTCGTTCATCCATCCATCTAATCAACCCTCTGTGATTTACTGTCCTTTTTAAACATTAATTAAAAAAAACACCTTTAATAAAATACTAACTTCATGTATCAGATATGAAGTAAGGCTCTTAAATATACATGAAAGGTGTATAGCAGGGGTGCTCATAGACTGGTTTAGGGAATAATTGGTGGCCCTCAGAGGAATTTTAGATTGCCCTCGATCATATTTCAAGAATAAATTTACCTACGGCAAAAATAAAACCTTTCTGAAATTGCAAAGGTGGTTATGGTCCAACACATTATCTTTAATCAGCATGTTATCAGTTTTACTAAATTGAAAATAGGAAAAAAAAAATAGTGAATTTTATGAAAGAATATTTAACAAGCCCTTTTATTTATTTTGCAAGCAAAGATTTGGTCAAGGCGAGAACAACATCCGGGGACTTGTACATTCTCAGTCTTGTGTTCTTGTGAATTGGAACAGTACTAGGGGCTGAGGCTGATGACGTTTCATGAGCATAAGAAAACGAAACATATTGAGAACCAGCCTCAGCCTATCGCCGATCTCATGAGGATTTCATACAGCTCTGCCAAACTATGAACCATGTAACATGAAAACGTTTTTTAGAAATATATCACCTTTGTTAGGTTTCACTTAGCCTGCAGGTATCAAATCGCAACAAGATGTAAATTTTAATGTTTAGAGTCTAAATAGTCCCGGGCCCATTTCTGGATGTTTGTAGTAATAATTGTCCCCTGGAGAGGAGAAACAGATTGTACTCACAGTCGTTTCTCCTGGGAGATGTCAAACGAGGCGGCCATGTTGATAAGGGTGGGAAGGCAATGCAGGTGGTGGCTATGGGAATGAGGAAGAATTGTGTTGGCCTAAACCAATAGAAAAGAGGCAAAATAAATACAAATTACTGAAAAAATTACAGTGATTATTTCAGCTATGAATGTGCTGAACATGAGCTATGTTAGTTACCATATGCAAAAGCTCTCCTAGGAGTATAGTAGCTCTGATAGCAAGCTGGTCATCGCTGCTGGTCACAACTTCCACAAGACCCTACAGCATCGACAAATAAAGGAGAAATGAAGACAGGGTTAAAAGGAAACTATTAAAATTCAGACAGAGTGGGAAAAAAATCCTCTCACCTCTAACAGTCCACTGGTGATAAAGGCAGAGAGCACAAATGCCAGGTAGTTGTCCATCAGGTCGGCCCTAAAGAAAGAAACAAGGAAAAATGTAAATGCTTCTTCAAATCACTAATCTGACTTTAACCTAGTTCTATTTCTGTTCTCTTGCCTGGAGCGGGCCCGATGGGGTAGGATAACTTTAGCCTCAGCCGCCACAAACCCATCAGAGAGTCTCCAGGTGTCCTGGAACCTGGCGGGATCTAAAGCACACAGCAGCAAAAATGAGTCCAGGCTGGCTTTGGAGAAATATTTAAAGCATTTTGAGCAGAATATATGAGGGTTAGGGTTTGCCTCATGAACAGAGGGGGGGAAAAAAACCCAAAAAATGCAAATTCACACCTTAAACTTTGATGATGAATAAAGATTAATCCTCACCAACACTTTGGAGAGCCTCTGTGAAGTCTTCAGTAACAATGGGCACAGGGAGCCTGAATATCTCATACAACACCTCCAACAGGCCTTTCTGCAGAGCGAAGCACATCATTTGATTACAGATTTACGTGTCGTCTCGAACTAAGACCAGGAGCATGAAGGTTATTTTGTTTCAAAACTTTTTGTGCACTGTAAGTGTGATTTGCAAATATGTGTGGAGAGTTGTGTATTTGTATCTGGATTTGTGTGTGCGCAGTGGGATTTGAAAATGGGTAAATGAAACTGTAAATGTGTGCAGAGATTTGTGTGTCTGTAAAACAATCTGCAAATGTGTAAAAATATTTGTGTGTATGCAAATGTGTAAAAAAATTTACAAATCTGTATTCAGATTTGCAAATGTGTAGATCAATCTGTAAGCACACAGAGACACTTATGTCTGAAGTATTTTCAGTTCAAGACCCAGAAATACAAATCATTGGTTACAAGTCGAGCGGTTTCTCGGTTGGCTCTCTTTACACATGTGATTTTTGCTACAATTCTGCCGTGTGAGATCCGCAAATGCGTAAAGGATTTGTATCTGTTACATCTGGATTTGCTGCCCTGAGCGCAGACTCACAGGCTGCCTCTTCGAAGACGGTTCCACGGATGGCCCGGCCCGGAAGTGCAGGGAAATATTTACGGTAAAAATAACTTGGATTTAATCCTTCTTCACTATGCGCAATAACAGAGTCATGTGCAATAAAAGTAATTTAGGTACCAAGCAGCATTTTAATTTGTAAAAACTGTTGATTGCATATACTGAGATCCTTATATTATTTTATTCCTGTATTTTATTTTACACTATTTATATGGGAAAGGTGAAATTTTACTGTGCAAGTTGTAATTTTACAAATTTTACTTATTTTATCCTGTTTTAATATTTTATTTTGCTCTATTGTACTTCTGTAAAAGGTTGCACTGCAAGAAAAAATGTTCCCGCATGGGATTAATAAAGTAATTGATTATGATTCCTGTAACAACTTAAAAGCCTACAGGCTTCTGTGAACAAAACAAGCATATTTATAATGAACTGATCAGTCTGTCTGTAACAGGACAACTTTGATTAGTGTTGCATCGATACCGATACCAGTATAGGCAAGGACCGTGATACTGCACTAAAATGGTGGTATCGTATTGGCGAGTACCAACAAATAGGGCACAGATACCATTTTGAGAGCCAAAAGTTTATCCAACTATTGTCACCCATTTCAGGTAGGCAATAAAAAGTTCTACTGGATTCACTTTGTATTAGTCTTTCTCCTACTTCACAAAGGTAGGCAGCAGCTTAAAGCCATGATGGCAATTATTTTACATCCAAGTAGTATGCAGTTCTTCATATATACACACACACATCAATTTCAAACAGATGGTATCGGACGATACTGCATAGCCAGGTATCGGTGCAACTCTAACTATGATATAAATTTGGACGTTTTAAGTCACATAAAGGTGTGATTTACTTAGTCTTTTCAAAGTTTTCCATATTTGAACCTGCATTTTTTTTTTCACATAATCTGACATAAATGTTTCATCTGTCTTTGAACCACAGCGATTTAATTGAGGGTCAAAAACTTCTGGTCCTGTTAAGTACTTTTGCAAGATACTGTATGTCATTAAAATTTGCTCTTCATGCATAGAAACGTGGAGCTGCTCCCGTACTCACCCTAACTTCCATATTTGGTATGCAAAGTAAGCCAATTAAAGACTGGATCCCAGAATTTCCAGCCTTGCACAGGTTGATAATCCCTGAATTTAAAAGGAAAGAAAGAGTTTTAGATGTTGATACTTGCAGCAAACCGGACCTTTTCCTTTTTCCTTTCTATGAATTACTTTATGATCTCTTACCAGACCAGGAACGAAATGCAGCAACTATGGCCATCCTGCTCGACAAGAACCTGGATTCTCTGTCTTCCCTGTAAAAACAGAAAAACACACTCAAAACTGTACATGTTACAAAAAGCATCATAATTATCAAAGTAAGGCATAAAAATATATATAAAATCCTGGTGAGTTTTTTTGTATGCGTACTACAAAGTTTTGCTGAAAAGTAGCCGTTTAAATCTGTTCTTTTTTTCTTCTTCTCTGCTCTACCCATCACTTTCTTAAAAATGTTTGTCAGTTTAGCTCACTGTCATTTCTTATTTTAATTTGGGAAGGGCCAACCTGCCTATTAGTGCATAAGACTTAGCATTAGTCAGTGTCGGAGTATAAAGCATGTTTGGGGGACAGTTGATCACGGTGGAGGGTTCGGGTCCAGATAATGGCAGGGAAAACAATTCACTTAGATACGCCCACTGAAAACAAGCTCGTCTGTAACTGACAATACAAGCCTTCACATAGGACCAATTCGAGGTTTTCAAGCCGACAGGCTTCTCATGTTTAAGTACAAATAAGCAGGTAACTGTGTTTAAATACACAATTGTCGCATTTCCTAATAATCCTGGCTTTGATAAAGGTTCATGATAGGAAAAGTTGCTTGTGTTGCTAACGTTGGCTGCGCTCAGGTAAAAAAATAAAATAAATAGGGCTGGGATCAGTTCTTTTTTACTAAAGGTGAGCAAAGGAATATAAAACTAACTTTTTTTTTTAATAAAGAGAAAGGGGGGGGGATAAGTAAAAGAAAGGGGAAGAAAACTTAAGATTCAAAAAAAATAAAAGCTTAAGAGCTGCATAAGGTGTCAATAAAGGTTTATCAAAACAGTCGTTTCAGAATTACATTTGCCGATTTCTTATAATGATTTGTGAACATAGTCTTCAGGCTCAGGGTGTTTCTGATTTTCAAAACATAAAATTCGATCACAAAAAAAGGGGGATGAAGTGAGAGGGATGCTGGGAAAGGGGCAAGAACCCTTGGACTTTTGCTGCCTTCATGTGTTCTGGTAAAAATCATCTTTTCCACATGTAAAGTGGAAATTACCATCGCATTGTGCTCAAGTGCTTATGTCATTGTAGAGTAGGCAAACATCGCAGATCCACAGATTATCCTGACCTGCTTAGACAAGACAGTTACAGACTACCTAACTCGTCTGCTACAGAAAGAAGAGGATTCATGAAATGCGCACGCTATTGAGAAGTTGGTAAAATCACATAACGGTAATTTTAAAAATGACAAGTTTAAATAGCGATATCTTTTTTTTTTTAAATGTATGTCACAGCAATGTGTAGGCTACAAACACAATGTGAGAGGGAGTTTCACAATGCAATATATTTACCAATTAATTGTGTTTGCAATAAAAAAAAAATCATTTCTGGCAAAATTGTTCAGTCCTAATTTACCATACAGAATCATTTCTCTCCTCTCTGCGACGTTTAAAAGTCAAAGTTTATCTCACTTTGGCAACTCTGATATCATAAAACTTTTTCCAGTTTTCCAGTAGAAAATACATTATGAGTGGGTGTTCATTACTGCAACTTTGATGTTCGCTTTTGGCATTTCCAATAATTATGATACCACCTCAAGGCAGTATAAAATATGAGGAAGGAGAGATAATCACCTGGTTATTTGTTCATTAAATCTGTAAGCTTGGACCTCCAAATAAAGATAAATGTTTTTATTCTACTATTTTTAAAGTGTTATATCTGAGGAGTTTCATAAGACATGGCTAAATTATTTTCAGAAGTTTGCATAGGCATCATTTGGGTGATTCCTTGCAATCTTTCTGAGACCAAACTGGTAGAGTAGGTTGTTACAAGTGGGGGAAAAACATCCTCATTTTGATTCTGTTGTAACCCTCCAAATATCCACTTACTTGAGTTGTCCTTCAGCTGTGTCAGCGTTGTGCCGATAGTGGAAATCAGTGAAAGGTGCAAGGATTTGCTGCAGGATAGAGTAAAAAATATATTTAAAAAAATGATGTATTACAGCTGTAATAAAACTAATTAATATCTTCCATGACTTAAGCTTTGGTAAATGGTGTATCTCTCTGTTTTAAGCAGAGATCTACAGACAATGGGGGTTTAAGAGGAAAGGCTCCGACTAATTACTGTAAACTCAAAAGAAATGGGGGCGATCTAAAGCTGTTCATCTCCAGTGGAAACACTTCCAGACCTCGGTTTCATTTTTATACAACAGCTTCCTCTGGGTTCACATCCATGTAAACACAAGTACCTCGAGCTCAACGTCAACGCGCACATACTGGCGGGTGCACGGGTGGTTGAGTAAATGGAGGACCGTGGTGATCAGGGCTTCGTTGATCCGACTCAGCTGACAGTCGATGACGCTCTTGAGGATTGTGCTGAGACCTCCACGTTTGGCCACCACCTCTGGGTTCTTCAGAGCTGCAGGAGCAGAAAAAGAAACAAAAGGACCAAGTTATACAACAACAGACACTAGAGACAAAATTGTACATCTCCACAAGGCTGGAAAGGGCTACAGACTGGGGCTCCATGCAAGATCTCGCCTCGTGGGGTCTCAGTGATCCTAAGAAAGGTGAGAAATCAGTCCAGAAATACACGGGAGGAGCTGGTCAATAACCCCCAAAAAAATCCAAAGTTACTGTTGGTAATACTCTTAAGATGTCATGGTTAGAGATGATGCATGGAAGGGCAGGTTCCCCTGCTTTAACCAGCACATGTTACGGCCCGTCCTAAATTTGCCAATGAACATTTGGATGATCCAGAGGAGTCATGTGAGAAAGTCATGTGGTCAGATGAGACCAAAATAGAACTTTTTGGTCATAATTTCACTAACGCTGTTTGGGGGAAGTAGAATGATGAGTACCATCCCAAGAACACCACCCCTACTGTGAAGTATGAAGGTGGTAGCGTCACGCTTTGGGGGTATTTTTCTGCACATGGGACAGGGCTATTGCACTATATCAAAGAGAGGATGACTGGGGCCATGTATTGTCAGATTTTGGGGAAAAACCTCCTCCCCTCAGTTAAGAGCATTGAAGATGGGTCGAGGTTGGGTCTCCCAAAATGACAATGACCCAAAGAACACAACCAAGATAACAAGGAGTGGCTCTGGAAAAACCAGATCAAGGTTCTGGCGTGGCCTAGCCAGTCTCCAGACCTAAACCCAATAGATAATCTTTGGAGGGAACTCAACCTTGTGTTTCTTAGCCACAGCCCAGAAACCTGACTGATCTAGAGAAGATCTATGTGGAGGAGTGGACCAAAATTCCCCGTGCAATGTGTGCAAACCTGGTGAAAAACTACAGGAAAAATATGACCTCTGTAATTGCAAACAAAGGCCACTGTACCAAATAATAACATCGATTTTCTCAGGTGTGCAAATACTTATTTGCAGCTGTTTCATACAAATAAAGTTAAGAATTGTTGCCAACTGTTTTATTTGCACTACTTCCTGCTTTCATCATATTTTTATCTTTACTTGCTTTTTTCCTTCTATTTCATTTTTAATTCATGTAAAACTCTTTGATTTGTCTTTGTACTGAATTGTCTAATAAAAATAAACTTGCTTTGACACTAGGGCAGCAAAAACAAATCGATAAAATCGATAAAAATCGACTTTTAAAAGCGTTGGCAACGAATTTCATCATCGATTAGTTGTGTCGCGTGATTAATGCGTCATCCGCCGCCGTCGTCATTGCCGTAGGGCGCCTCCCCTATCCCGACCCCGTTCTCCCGCAGGAGTCCCTCTCAGCGCTGCAGTCAGAGGATGTTTACCCTCAGCATCCAGACTGCAAATGAAGCGCGCATGCGCCGGGATTGACAGCGCAAATTGATCACAATAATTAAAATAGCCTGCGCTTTGTAAAGCCAAAAAAGTCATAACAGGCAACTTTTGTAAAAACAAATTAACATGGCACGGAAGCACCACTGTTATGATGCAGCACCTGAAAAGGAAACACGTTGGAGCCTTTGATGGCAGTGAAGAGAGCTGAGCAGCAGGGTGAGCGACCATGTTTGTTTCGTTTTAAAGTGGGGAAACGTAACGTTAGTTTCTCAGGTAGCTCATCTGATGCTTTCCTTACCGTGTTAGTAGGTTACAGACAGTGATAAGGTTGGCTACTTATTTTACTTTTAATTTCATTTGAATTAGTTTAAGCAGCGTTTATATTTTCTTTATAAATAAATTAACTTGCAAATTATGAGGGCAAGGCTTTTAAAGTTTAAATCTTCTGGCAAAGATAAAGTAAAGAAGATCCTGCAATTTATGGAAGTAAAGTAGAATAAAATCCAGCAAGGTCAGTAATATGTCAATTAATTATTTGCCACATTTCCATGTAAATATCTGTCTTTGGAGGATGTGTTTTTTAGCACCCCTAGTTGTCTCATTTTTATTCCAAATACAATTTATAATTTGAACCACAGGGCTATTTTTTATCTCTATGGTTCAGTATTTTCTCAAGTAGCAACTTTAACTGCTATACTTTCCTATCTTAAAAGGCAGAACTCTTCTAGTCTAAAAAAAACTCATTTGTTGAAATGGGGGGACCTATTGTTTGAACCCCTTAGGGGCTTTTAAAAACAAAAATGTCTTTTTTTGCGCTTTATGAAACAAAGTACCCTATATTTTGTGGATGTACAGCCACATTTCTCATGTAAGTTTGTGTAGTTTTAACACAAACATTTATTTTTCATATTGCACCAGTACAGTTAATGAGCAACCTGTACTTGTGTGCTTGTTTGTTCTGTCTAAAATGTTTATTTTGGAATAAAGAGGTTAATATAAAAAATATTTTTTGTCCGATTCATCGATTAAAGGTACACTATGCAACCGGTGTTGATTTTCCAGCGAGGCTCCCCCCAGAGGGCGAAAGTAAAAGTGCACTGTCGTAAATATGCTCAGTTGTTCTCCCGGTTTCTCCGTCAAGCCAGGCGCGGTTGTTTTGAGCTTAGCAGACAGGCGAACGCAGCTGGCGCGACAGAAGCAGCGAGTTTACATGCAAAGTCAATGGTTGACACGCGTCAAGGCGCAGCAAAAGGTCCCGCGGCGTGTTTTGAGCAGCAGGCGCAGCACGTCTGAGCAGCTGAAGCAGCGCGTCGGGCGCGTTTAAGCATCTGACGCGTGTGACGCGCCGCAAACGCGCTGCTGCTCGAGATGGAAAACGCGTGTGACGCGCCGCAAACGCGCTCCTGCTCGAGATGGAAAAATTTTATTTTTGCTGCTCGACGCGCCGCCTCAACCAATCAGAGAAGCTGATCTGGGAGCTGGCAGGGAGAGAGACACAGCGCTGATGATCAGAGCGCTATTATCACTCCTCTTAAACAGTTTATTGACGCCTAAATTAACTTAAAATGCAGGCAGAATCTGCCGGCAGAATATGTTCGCTTTTATTATCCTGCTGCCTGCAGTTTGGATTATTTAGATGAAAAACACCTACAAGCTGCCGCCGTGAACTGTGAGGAGGCGACCCAGCCAGAGGCTGCTGATGAAGGGATTCCTACTGTCGGCGCACCGCTGCTATGTGGGGGTCTGAGCGGCTCCGACAGAAAAAATATTGGAAGGCAGGATTGTAATCTGGAGGAACTGACTGCACTGATTACGTTTTCAGGTGTATTTTCTCACTTAAAAACATATTAAAACTACTTAATTCCCACTGATCACAGCAAATATAGCTGCAAGGCAGAGAAAGGATAGTGAAGCTCCGCCCAACACGCGTCAGACTCACTTTTGCACCGCGCAGCCAGAGCAGCAAAGCTGCTTCAGCCGCGCGTCAGAACTGGTACAAGCAGTAAAAATGAAGCAGCAGACGCGATTTTGCTGCTTTTGCTGTGTCCGGTGTGAAAGCAGCGCTGCACAAAGATCGCCACTGTGCTAGCAACGAGAATGCTTTTAACTGGGGGCGTGTAGCAGTTCTCGCCGTAAAGCAAGACAGACTCTCGCGAGACTTTTGAGCCTGTGGGTGCGGGTCGGTAGCCTGACGTAGTCCGACTCAATTCTAGTCAGAATATGAGTCTGATACTGCTCCATAGAGCTGTGATTATGGGGCGTGTTTTGAACGAACCAGGGAAAAAAATGCCTCTGCACTCAATTGGATAGACCTACAACCAATAAGAGCAACGGAGTGCGTGACGTATCTTAAGCGAGGCATAGTTGTTGTCCACAAAAATCAAAGCGTGCAGTTGCACGCCTATAATAAGAAGATGAGACTTGATCGCGTTTCTCTGTTCCTCTTTTAAAATTTATTTGCTGTCAATATCTTCTAGAACAGACCCTAATAGCAGAATCTACTCAACTAAACTCTCCAGCGGCAGCCATTATTGTTGTCACCCAAGCGCGCATTGGTCACGTGGTTCATTACGTTACTGTTGATCATCTGTCAATCATCGTATAAAGCCCGCCCTGACAATTTGATTGGATCGCCTGACAGTGGGCGATAATACTCGCGCTACTATGGAGCAGAGCCAGACCGAACTTCCCGACCTCAAACTTTGTGGGCGGGACTAAGTTCGGAATGGCACCCAGGCTAGCGGGTCGGAGCTCCTGCAATTGCAAGTGCGGTTTTTCCCCCACAGACCACCAGGGCGGCCGAGAATACCTTTGTTCAACCTGAAATGACTCATTTAATCATCCAAAACGTTATGGAACACATTAATTAACTGAAAAATGTTGCATAGTGTGCCTTTAATCGAAAAAATAATCGGCCGATTCATCGATTTTTAAAATAATCGTTAGTTGCAGCCCTATTTGACACAGATGTAGGTGGCTGCTTTTCATAAGGGTTCAGCTTAGTGATCCTCAGCTTAAAAAGGCAGCTGATACAACAAATTCACACTCACAGAAATATTAAGAGCAAGACATTGGTAACTGAGATTCTGCTTTGAAACTGAAGGATATAATTAAAAACAAGAGCTAGAGCCTGACTCTCTCCTTTAGAGTAGATCTGAAAACTACTGCTCAAATAAATCACATGATTTCCCTCAGACAGTAGTGAGATATTATTCATCCACATAAGTTCTACCTGAAGGGTTTGTTTCAGGAAGGCACACCAGGATGTTCCAGCTGCTTTAGCATCTCTCCATGCTTGGAATGTTTTTGATTTGCCTTCATAGTGATATCATCTAATGTTGTAAGGGAGGGTTTGCGAAGCTCTGGGTGAAAATCTTAGCTTGTTTCCTTTTACCTCCCATAACATCCTCCAAGGTTAGCTTGAGGGTAGGGCTGAAATAATTGATGGAATAATGACAATAATCAACAAAAAATTGGGAAATCAGATAATCATTAACTGATATGTTTACAGCATCAGTTAATGTATATAGAGTATGAAAAATAAAGTGCTTATAATACTACCTGATTAGAGCAGAAATTAGATCTAAAAGGTAAATAAAAAAACATGTTTTTTTTTGTTTTGTTTTTTACATTTTACACTGAAGATAAAAAGAAAAAAACAATCTTTGTTTGTAACAAGAATAAAAGATGATTAATAACCCCAAAAACTGGGAGAATTGTCAGAATTTCTATTTATACTATTTTTGTTCTTTTTCTTTCACTGATTTTCAATTGGGACATGGACAAATTTGAAAAAAATGAATAAATGCAATTACTACAAAAGGTTTAGTAATATAAATCCCCCATCTAAAGATATTAAATGTGTATATTCTTTAAGAGTATTATTTGTGATTGTGTGCTGTGGTATTCAGTCATAGCCATACAGTTACCTGAGAAAGAGGTAACAGATGTTTTTTTTTTTTTTTTAAATAGTCACTTTTACCGTTAGTATGATAACCTCGTCTGAATCAATTAAAATTTGAGTTCATTGAAAGCATGTTTTAAATATTTTGAAGACAGGCTAAAGGAATTAGGCTATTTCATCACGTCTACCGGGACAGACTAAGTTTTGGAAGCATTTAACATAAAAAGTTCACGGTTTTCTATTTCATTACCGGTGCTATCAATAAGTATAACTCTTTTTGAACCAGCTTGTTAATAAGCGACAGAGGGAACTATGGAGATAAAGTTATAAAATGGGAATGTCCGTCCCAGATTTATGCCCCAAAATGGGTCATTAAGAAGATGAGACCGAAATCACACCCAGCAGATCCCTGTATACCAGGGGTAGGCAATTCCAGTTCCTGGGGGCCGGTATCCTGCAACTTTTAGATCCATCCTTGGTCCAACACACCTGAATCAAATGGCTGAGTTACCTCCTCAGTATGCAGTCGGTTCCTGCAGAGTCCTCCCAATTATCTGAGTACATGATTCAGGTGTGTTGAACCAAAGGCACATCTAAAAGATGCAGGATACCGGCCCCCAGGAACTGGAATTGCCCACCCCTGCTGTATACCCTCATGGTTAATGTTACTTTACATCTCTGTTGTGACTATTCCAGCTAAATGTCATGTCCTCACCTAGCTCACATATGATGGCAACGGCAGCGCGAACCATGCGATCCCTCTCCTGCAGCCCGTCTGTACCCACAGCAATTAGAGAATTAGCAACAGAGGTGGGGAACAGCATGGCATTGACGGTGATTATCTGTAGAGGAAGAGAGAGTAGAAAAAGCTTAAAAAAAAAAAAGATACAGAGAAAACACGTTTTAACAGACAAGAAAAAATACCTTTAATTTATTAACAGAGGAACATAATAAATAACAATTGTATTATGTATTAAACATTATACATTATCAGGGTTTTAAATGTTGCTGAAGGTTTTGTACGTCTTTGAGAGTCATATCTTGTGTTAATTAGATTGAATTATCTTCAAACAAATATTAAAATAAAAAAACAGCCATATGCTAAAGCAAGAGATTAAAGAATCAAGAAAAAAGACAAACATTCTGTAAATATTACAGAGGAATATTAATTAAAAGAAAGCTTCCAGCCATGACCTCACCCTCACAAAAGTAAAGATGCATGACAACCGACAACAATTTTCAGTTTCTTCTTTGCTTTTAACAGTCATTTAACAGACACAAAGGATGCTGAATGTACATCTGTGCCTTTGGTTTTGCAAGATTATCCCCATATATGTTCATGAATTAAGGCACACATCCCTTCATGCACCTTTTTCAGCTTAATAACCTAATGACCTTTCTGTTTACAAGCATCAAAAATGAAGCAGCAGGCGCTTCTTTGCTGCCCAAACCACGTGTGGTGTGAACGTAGCATAAGCGCCAACCTTGTGAAAATAGACTGATGTTGAAGTCCAAAAAACAAAAATACCTTTAAAAATACTATACTATGGATGTATATAAAAAAAAAAAGTTGCCAGATATTAACATATCGAAAAATAAAACAACAGAATGCTAAAACAAGTTTAAAAACTACTACCTAGTTGTAGTGAAAATGGAATCCCTTTATTGAAAACTGACGAAATTACTGATTATATATTTTTTAACCAGAATTTTAAGTTAATTTTTCTACAGAACGAAAAAGCCCTAAAATCCTTCTGTGGTTAGAGGAGCAACAGTCACTGTTCAAAACCACAGCACTGTGTGAAAGGTTTACTGTAAACGACCGACAGAGCTATAAATAACCAGAGTGGCAGACAAACCCTGTGAACTGACATCCCTGTTGCCCCCAAAGGATTGTTCTGATGGCTTTGTACTGGAATAAGCCTGTGTAGTCGAGGTAAATTACTCTACTGGCAGGAAAAACAACGACCCTCAACGCTTCCAAATGATATTTAAAAGACAGACATCTCACCTTTCTGACAAGCCGTAATGCCTGCGTCCTCTCCCCCTCGTTGCTTTGCTGGATGTCAATACATCTGGAGCAACCAAAACAGATATTTTTTGTTAAAACAGACCCAGACACGTTTGTGGCCACCAGTACTGCATTTTCATATAAACAACAACAACAAAAAACACAGACATGAATTCATTCAAAGAGTCCTTTCCCATCTGATAAAAGCAAAGTCTTACCTGGAAATCAAATAATCCACCTGCAGTCTGAGGACCTTCTGCAGCACATTGGTGTCTCTAATGAGATAGCGAAGTGCCCGCAAGCCTGCTGCACGCACTTCCTTGGCCTCATTTAGAAGAGCTAGACGCAGACTAAAATTAAAAAACAAAACAAGAAATAGAACATTAATCTCTAAACACTTCATAACAAAGGTACCCTTCTCTTAACGCAGTCATAATATTACTATGAATAAGCAGAACTGATAAGCCAAAGCCCCAGAGTTAGGGGAATTTTTATATTACAGGAACACCACTCGTACAAATTTACAGAGTCCTTGTTGATATAAAGGGCAGCATTTCCAGACAGTACGTACCATACAATGATTTCTTCATACGTAAAGCCAAAGCTCTCCTCCCGATGTCCAATACTGCAAAGCAACTGAAAGACAAAATATATAAAGATTAAATTGTGTCAAGCAATGAAATAAAGTCTAAAGCCTCTTTCCCACTAAATTAGCAGGCTGACCCAGATCTAATGTTCCCAAGTTAGGCAGATTGGAGCCAAGCCGTTTGAAAGCGATTTTAACCAGGATCGCTAGCAGAGTCGTTTAACCCCAGGTTCAACAGCGGTCAGCGTGCTGTTCCCACTGCTACTAAAAGCCCGTTGTTCCCAGGTTTTAACAGGATTTTGGCCAGTGGGAAAGGAATAAATATGTTATGAGAAAGCATCTTAATTTAGGCTTGAAGTGGCTCTTACTGTGTTTAAATGTAGATCACATCACACACATTTTAAAAGAGGTCTTCTAGAATAAAAAAAACTTTCTCAGAGTAAATCCTTCAATATTGAAATAAAAACAACTGTTAAATTGTGAATGAAAAGAAAGCTTAGAAGAAGTTGCCATGATTGTTTTCTATGCAAGTTTTTATTATTTGCTTATGTTCGCCCTTATAAGTCGTCTTAATTCTATATAAGGATCCTGACAGCTGATCTGTAATAATAATAATAATGAATTTTATTTATAACGCACTTTACATTTGACTTCAAATCTCAAAGTACTACATTTAAAAAAGGGAAAATTAAAACAAATTTAAAAGACCATAACATTAAAAACAGAGTAAAAAGACAATCATTAAAATCAATACATTAAAAGGCATACGTAGCCTATTAAAAAATCTAAAATCAACAATTGTAGGCATTTCTAAAAAGGAAAGTTTTTAGTCCTTTCTTAAAACAATCCACCGTCTGTGGGGCCCTAAGGTGGTCTGGGAGGGCATTCCACAGACGAGGAGCTGCGGCTTCGAAGGCCCTATCGTCCATTGTTTTTAGCCGTGTCCTGTCACCATTACCAAAGAAACAAAATCCTCCACTAAACTCATCAGCAGCATATTTTACCCAAAGAGAAGAGATATTCCAGATTCATATTTAAGTTTAGGTGTTTACTATTAGCAAGTTGTTATATTAATGACCCCAATGCTTGAAAGTGCTTCTTTTTAAACCACCACGACAATTAAGATCCTGAGTTTTTTCTCCTTCTTTGACAGCATTACATATTTTGTCAAATAAGGGGATTCTTGCATTTTATCTCTAAATATACCTCTGTTTTCTTGCAAACAGACACATGTTGAAGTGACAGGACAATTTTAACCAGGGCCTCCATGTTTTAATAGCACTAGCTGTCACATTGTCTTATATATTATCAGGATTCCAGTTAACCGTATGAGGATTGTTATTGGGATTCATAAACTCCATGCTCTTGTTTGAACATAATAACATTTAAAGATTAATATTCCTGAAGTAGAAAGAAAGCTGCAGCAGCCAATAGCTAACAATGAACATGTGGCTGGTCTATTATAGAGCTCTGCAAGCTGTGCACAAAAATAAACAGATATTAAAAAAAAGGTGGTGCAAATTGTAGCCATAACATTTATAGGCTCATATTGAACATGTTAGTGTTCCATGTTTGCAAAATTAGCATAAAGCGGTAAAATTCAATATAGCAATCAATTATAATTCTAAACAAATTTATATTAATCGATGAACAAAATAAAAACAATCGAATATTATATTTAAACATACTGTCAGATTATATAAATATCAGAGCTTTTCACTGTAAATAAAAATCGAAATCAAGATAAATAAATAAAACAAAAATCAGTCAACCCAACCAACAGTTTCATTAGTCTGTATCCATATGAAAAAAAAAAATCCAACAAATCTACCGTATTTTCGCGACTATAAGGCGCATATAAACGTCTTTTTTTCCCCTCAAAATATGCAGCGCGCCTTATAGTGCGGTGCGCTGCTCGACATCGGTGTGAACCGGCCGTTCAAAGTAAGGCTGCGAGCGGCGTGGGAGCGATGGATGACCGACGGAGACCACAGTTTCACGAAAAGTGGAAGGCAGCGCCGGGCAAGTTACACCACAGTTTGCGGATGGATTGTAGATGCTTGGGCTAACGTGTCTGCTGGCTCTGTTGTTCGAGCTTTCGCAAAAGCCGGCATCATTTCCGAGGAGCCACACGGCACGGAAAGTGACTCTGACAGCGAAGAAGGGGAAATTGGCATGTCTGATTTAGCGCAGCTGTTCAATTCAGAAACAGAGGATGATGACTTCGATGGGTTTGATTAATACTTTGTAATAAATACATGAATAAAGCACAATCATACTCAGTTTTGCTCCCGCTCTATTTTTAAATACGCAGTAGAGGTATTTAAACGTAGTAGAGGATATGTACCGGTATATAAAACCCGCGCCCTATAGTCCGGTGCGCCTTATGTGTGTTAAATACAGAAATGGCACGCATAACTGAGACTGCGCCTTTTAGTATGGTGTGCCTTATGGTCGTGAAAATACGGTAATCAAATGTTTAGATGACTACAGTACATGGGGACGGATCAGAAAGCTGCGACTTTTATGATGCTCTTTTCAATCTGAAATTATACTCATACTGCTAGTTGAGTCAAGTAGTGTTTGCCATATTGCTAAGATGAGGGTGATGTTGGTAGTTCGGCATATAGATTGTAAACATGAAAGTAAAAGTAAAAATCATCCATTCAGTAACGAGTTTAGCTTCTCACCTCCCCTATTTGTTTATAAGTACTATGCTTGGATTAACATTATTAAGAAACACAAAAAGAGATTTTTTAAAGTCATTTTATTTATTTTCTTTTATAGTTTTATCTGGTTACAGTCCAGCTATCTGTACCCGTTTTCAAAACAAGGCCAGACCTGACCATGTTGTTTCGCTTTCGGCATGAGGTTCAACCTTTAGCAGCTCCTTCACAGCAGGTCAATAACCAGAACTGGTGCTGCAATGGGAATCAGCACAGACTAACACATGGTGCAAGTGCAAACCAAAGAGGTCTCTGAGCAAAGCGTGCTGCTATTATAAAGCTGGTGACTTTCTCAAAGGTATCCCTAGATAACCTTGATATGGGAAACAGGAGTCCCACTCCACAGCAGCTCAGGCTAACACTGAACATGCTATTAGTTTTGCACTAATTAGCCTTTTGACCTACAATAAATCAGATGGGCTGGGTGGCAAGTTGGTCAGAATTAAGTTTAATTAAACTCTGGTATCAGAGCCTATAGCAGACAGAAGGTGTGATGCTCTCCATAGGGGATTAGGTCACCCCTGCAGCCCTGAAACCCTTATAAGGAATCACTGTGATAATGCTTCAGCTAAGTATAAAAACACACACACACTCACACATTGGCTATTTGCCTGAAGTCAGTCATAAACAAGAGTGTCAGGCTGCAGAAGCGGAAACAAACTCACCCACAGTGATGTGTGCACAACAATGCCTGCTACAGAACGCTCACCAACTGAAGAGGCGCAAACAATTGTTTACAATCCATTCATAGCTGACAGTTAGAGGCGAGGCGGTGAAAAGCAGTGGGCTGAAAGAGGGAACTGTCTAAGCAGAAGGAGGAATCGGCGCCTAAGGTCTGAATTACCAAAGCCTTTTAAAAGACATTTGCTTTCTCTGAAGGAGGGGAAGTTGGTCAAAGCAAAACCAGCTGCCAGGATTTAAAATAGAGGTGGGAAGAGTGGCCAAAGGTTTTATACTAAACTAAGCGTAGCATTATTCTAATATACTGAATAAAAAAAGTAAATAAATGACTCACATTATTCTATAAAAAGCGTAAAGTAATTAGTAACCTTTTGATCAGAATATCTGACATAATTGAATATTAAATGGTATGTGCAGATTTGCAGATTATGGTATTATAGAGACAAAAAGGTGACCTTACTGCATAATTTAAAAAAAAAAGATAATTTATAAAAATTACATTTTCAAAACATAAAATTCCACTTCTTATTTAAAGAGCATTTTGATATGGATCATCATGAGATCAAGACTATAAACATACAAGAAAAAAGCAGAAAAGAAATGCTAATATCAGCCAAATATATATATAAACAAATAAATAAACAGATACAAATATAGATTCACATGCACAGATCAAAATTAGAGAACTAAATGAACTGAAGGCATCAGTGAAGGCATCAGGCTTGACATAAGTATTGTTGAAAAAAGGTAAATGATCGCCGATACAAATATTTTATTTACCAAAAAAACAAAGTGCACATTGGAAACAAGAAGAAATTAAATAAAACATCCACGCAAAAGTTCACTGAAAATAGATACTTAAAAATGTAATATAGAATATAGATAGAATATAGCAGCTTCCCGAAACCTATTTGTAAAGGTATTTCTGTGTATATTAATAAAAGAAATGACTGGACTGGACTGGACTGAGTAATGGATCTGTTGTTTATCCAATATCTGATCCAGTTAATTAGTCACTATCAGAGTGGATATCAAAGCCATGTATAGGATCAGTACGTTTGTAATGTATATATTTATACACTGAGCATTACACTTCCAGTGACTATACATACAATTTACTGTATATTGACTTGACATTTAAATGGCACAACAGGCTCAGCAGAAACAAAACAATATATAAAAAGTGAAGGTTGTGCAAAGACAGGAAGTCTTAGGGTAACATACACAGTGTAGATTTGTGTCTGTTGGGTAATGTCTTTCTTCTTTGTTTAGTGGAATAAGGATAAAAAGGGTGAGTTTTATGAAACTGTATTGAAGTAAAAGCAGTCGTTTTTCAAAACAATAATACTTATGTATCATCAAAAATAATGTTCAATGAAACTACCAGAAAATGTATGTTTTTTTTAACAGTTACCCTACATGAAGTAGCTTAGTAAATGTAAGTTATAATTGACACTTTATGAAGGATTACAGAAAAATAAATGTGGGAGCTATTTAGTTTTTACTGAATGTATTTAACATGAAAATTATTTGAAATTCTTTAGTATTTCACTCAAAGGGAAACTAGATAAATTCCTTATCTACGGCCGAGTGCAATGAGAAAAAAGGAAAATAACTAAAAGATTTAACTCTACCTCACTATTTTTTAAATAATACGGACGTACCAATAAGTAAAAAGTGCCAGAAATGTGAGCGTTGAATGTCCGTTATGTATCCCACGCTTTAATAGTGGCCTTCATCTCATCTGCATGGCTGCTGCTCCGGTGTCTCTCATCTTACTCTTAACAGTCCATATATTCTCTAAGGGGTGAGGCCAGTTAATGAGTGTGCAGTAATGAGTTTGGCGTAAAGATCTAATCTTCAAATTTTTCAGCTAAAATCTGATTATGATGTTTTTTTTCTCCCTTATGTTTAATAAAAAAAATAAAAAAAACACACAAAAGAGCTTTTATTTCAATCACACCCTCTAAGGAGTGATCTTAATTAAAAGGGTGAGAAAAACAAATGTAATTTTTTAAAACACTTGTAAAATAATCATGTTTCACACCAAACAATGAAAATAGAACAAAACAAATTTTTGTCACCTAGTTTATGAGTTATAAGCACACATTTAAGAACAAAAAGTGATGCATCGATATGGAAACCCAAGATGTGCATTGATGGGGGAAAAAAAAAGTAATTTCTAAAAAATGATCTGGTCAAAAAATAGAAAATAAAACATTATCTATTTTCAAATATCAATTAATCGCTAACCCTAGCATACAACATGAAGTGCTGTAATACTTTCAGGAAAAAATTGTGAAAAAGTACAAAATTGAGGTGAAAATGGTAAAAATAAAAATAAAAACACTAAAACAACATTGACTTGGCTCCACAAATCCCCACCAAGAGACTTTGGGACCTTGAATTCATAACAAATCAAGGGCCTTATAAGCATTTTAAAAAGCAATTTTAGACTCCAGCTTAAGTTTTCTTTTTTGCAAACCCAAGAGCCGAGTTAATATATCCTATAAACATCTAATAAAGACTTCTGTTTTACTGAATAATGCTAGATCATGCAAAGCATTCAACTACAGCATCCCTACAAGCAGATACCCCAATATCTCCATCTTCGCTTACCATCTATTTTTCAAATAACTGGCTACAGAACGCAAAGCAACCCGAATCAGCTGATCTCTCGCGCTGACCAGCAATATTTATTGCCACTTCCTAGCAGTTTGAAAGATCTAAGTTACATCTTGTGTATGGATTTGAAAGAGCTCCACTAATTGAAATACTGAATGAAAAACTTTTTTCTACTTCCTAACATGCACCTTTATTACTGGGCAGAAAATTGCCCTAGAAAAAAAAAAAAAAAAAAAAAAAAAGAGAACACAAAGAAAGCTTTGATTTAATAATAGCCACAGTAGACATTAATGAATCTGTTGTTAAAGCCACAGAGCTGTTCTGGATGCACATGTGATTGGAGTGCTTTATTAGCCTATAGCCCTTGTTACATTAACTTTTCAAAAATTCAAGTGACAGGCACAGATAGAAAAGCAGAAAGCGACATTGTAGGGGAGAGAATAAAGGGGAGGTCAGTGGTGACACAACAGAGTAGGAGAAGCTGAATGGTTCTTAAGGCTCTTTTACAGCAAACAGATTTTTAAGAAGAAGAAACAAGCTCTCCTGTGAGGTCACAGTACTGCCACATTAGCTTTAAAATCAGCCCTTGATCAGCCACAAAGACATCTTACAAATGTATGTATAGGGACTCGCTGATGAAGGACTTTAAAGGCCAATGGCAACACAGATTACTATGAGATCAGTGGAACTAATTCCAATATGTGCTGCCGATTTTTCAGGCAGATATTGCTTTATGTTCCCTACAGGATAGAAATTACATGACGATAAACTATGCTGCACAAGTCGCTATTGTAACAGAAAAAAAAACTTTATTAACAAACCGAACAAAATATGAATCATCCATAGAAAATGAAGAAGGCAGTAATGATTGTGCTTCACGTGATTTCAAGGCATGGCTGTTAAATCAATGGATATGTAAGCAATAACATACATGCATCAGCAAACACAGATAAAATAAACTAAAGAATAAACACTGATATCAGCTACAAATAACGGACAATTCCATGTAATAATTTATCTCTATGACTACTAAGTTTCATGGGAAAAATATTCCTTATTTAGTGATAATAGAAAACAATGATACTTAATATGTCTGGATTCATATTTGTTTAGTTTTTTTTTGTCATCTTCATTCTATACACAGATTTCTTCTTAACTTGTGGGAAGGATTTCTATTCAACAAGGTTGGTTAAAAGTGCAAACAGAACGTTAAGAAGAGAGCCTTTGCACATTTTTCCAAACATGATTATGTATAACAGTAATCTTGGTTTATGATGCTTCAAACAGAGCATTCACCAAATTTCAACCCCATCGAAACTTAATAATGAACAGAATAACAAAGCAGGGCAAATAACATGAAAGACCTACCTTAATTAAGTTGTTCAGGTGGCCAAGCTTTCGCATGTTACTGACTCCATGAGATTTGGCCACATTTTGGAGGATTTCACGGAAGTTTTCAGATGGTTCTGTATAGGAATGAGAAATGAAATCCGGAATAACTAAATCTGCTGGTGGACTACCAATGCTTCACAGGGGGAAGAAAAGACGCTAAACTGGCTAAACTAACTGTGTGTGAAGTAAAAAACAAGTTTAAGAAATGTTTAAAATGCTTTATTTTCAGTTCCTTTCACTGCTTTTGAATTGACAGGAATATGCTGGTGAAGGTTCCTAGTCATCCAGGTCATAGTCATTCTGAAAAAAAAAAAAGAAATTTAAAAACAATCCACTGGACTTTGTTTCCAAGTTTGAAGACTGTTCGCTTCCCATTCAGGAAGCTTTTTCAAATGTCAGGAATAAAACCTCAAACTCAACGCTATTCCTCACAGTTTGAATTGAAACGTCTTCAAACTTGGAAACAAAGTCCAGTGGATTTTTTTTTATTTTCTTTTTTTTTTGGAATTGACAGGAACTACAGATTACTCGACTCAAACAAGCATTAATAAGCTCAATTGTATTTAATAAGAAAATATCAACATATTGATAACAAGACGACTAAGATTAAACCCCCCCCTCAAAGCATTACGTTTTTTTTCCCGCTCAAAGATTCATGTTACATCAAAATCTGACATTACCAAGAACCCCACCACATTTATGCTCATTTTAGCAAACAGTTTTAAAAACAAAAGAATTTAAAGCGCACATTTTTTTAAAACTAAAAAGGTCAGTTTACTTCTTTTTTTTTTTTATCAAAAAGGTTCTCATGAAAGCATCTTCATGCCCAAGTGTTAATAAACAAGACAGGCATCACAGGAGCTAAAAGTTTACCATTTAATTTTTGAGTTTGATCAGGATACGTTTATTCAACACAGATATTAGCAGTTGATATGCTGAATGCTTTTTTTCTGCGGTGCAAAAGCTTTTAAGGCTTGAAAACAGTTTTTTTGCCTTAATTTTTGTAAAATAGAGCTGCCACAATTATCCTTTTCCAGACCAAAGAGCGTTTAATGGCCATGAGTAATTTGTTGTTTCTTAAGACAATGCATAAAAGAAAAAATGTGCAGGAAGCTCTAAGATAAAGTATTTCTAAATCTAACTGACAGTTGACATTTATATTATCCTTATTTTAACATTGTAGGTTTTTTTCTTCGCTCTTCAACCCTGACTGGACTGTAATAAAGCATATTTATCTTTTTTCTCCTTTCTTTTTAAACGTGTGAGCAACCCGTCGCCAGTCAGAGTCAATCAGGGTATTGTAGCCATAAAAGGTTTGGTGCATCTCTATTGCAGAATCAAAATAACTAAATAAGAAAAACATGTTTTGTTAAAAACAAAACATTTTTACCATGTTGTACTATGGTGTCATGTTGTATGGACGTGTCTTTTTGGCTAAGATGACCACAGCAGCTAATACTAACCATTAATTAATAAATTAATGCAAACATACATAATCAACACAAATAGTAGAGAATATATAGATGTTGGAGATTGGCCTGTTTTTCCAGTGTAGTCCTATTTCTCTGACTGTGACTGGCTGGATGTGCTCTCTTCATCCTCTGACATGGGAGGTGGCTCTGAGCTCATCTGCCTGGCTGTGTGTTTCCTGGATGGGGCCTCCCTTTAACCCTCTGATGCATGAATTATGAAAGCCTTGATCAAGATTTTTTTCTCAAGCTTTTTCTTATTCTTAGGACATGAAAAAAAATGTTTAACTTTTTTTCCCCAAAAAATATTGTTGTTTCATGAAGTTACAGATATGTCCACTGGAGTGGACTATGCGCACATGAGAACTCAATATAAAATATTATGAATTTATAAAAAAAATAATGATCTAGTATTCTGTTGTAAAAAATGCAGACCATTGATTCATTTTATGCTTTGAAAAATATTTCAACATGTTTTGTTTAATTTTTTACATTATAAAGGCACAATGTTAAAAACCGAATAAGGAAACCAATGACACTCATAGCTTACTGAAGTGACTGAAATTCCTCAGGATCTGCTGCTGCCTTGAATGTCTCCTGAAGTGTACTTAGGAAGGGTCTTACAATGGGGAGCCTATATGTGTTTGCTGGGTGGTAAGGTTTCACTATAGAAACCATAGAATTAAAGAGATATTTACTTTGTAGTAGCTGTCCACTACAGTGACCACTATGCACCAGAGGGTTAAAAGGGAGTCTTTCCTCTCCACTGTTGCTACAAGTATGCTTAGTGTGGGATTGCATTCCACTCAATGAGTCGATGCAATCAACTGGTTTTCCTTAGATAAAAAGACTTCGATCTCACAGGATGATCTGTTGAACTGTAAAGTGCCTTGAGATGACATGTGTTGTGAATTGGAGCTATAGAAATAAACTGAATTGAATATATTACAGGTAGTTTTTTTCAGTAATAAATTAACAAACTTACTTTAGCATAAAGCTAAATGGTTGTTTTTTCCCCCCATAATTCAATTGATATATACATTTACAGCATCAGAACGAGAGAACAAACGTTTAATAATACAATCTTCATCGACAACTCGTAGATTAACACATCAGTTCCCTAATGACCAGAAGAAAATTGCGACAGTAGCCTTTTACCGACATGATTACATTTATAGTCATCAGGAATGTGGGTGTCTAGAGCGGCTGCTCCCTGTAAACAAACATGCATCTTTCATTTTTGCTGCAAGAGCGAATCCCATGGCTCAACAGCTATCAGAAAGACCTTCCCATTCAATAATATTTATCAAAGAGCTAGGACGACGCCCGATTATTTTAAGGCTGGCAGTCACGACCAATGCACGAAGACAAATATTTGCATATGTAAGGCCAAATAACAGGCTGCAGTGCCCAGTCAAAGCAACCAAAACAACAGCGCAGCGTCATGGCTGGTTAGCTGTGGCAGCTAGCTAAAGCTAACTCAGATAGTTATAGTAATTCGCAGCCGCCGCTACTTATTATCATTCTTAGCAATGGGTTTAAGCGAAACAGGAGTGAATGGGGGGCTGCAATCGTTATACGACCGCATTAGCAGTAATAAGTGTAGCGTTAGAGGAATTTTATTTGCAGAAAGTGCCCTCATCCATTTTGAACAATAATCGCTTTCATGGTGATGTGATGAAGCCGTTGCCTACCTCTGCTCAGATCCAGCGGGACGTTCTCCTCCCCGCTGTCATTCCGACCTGACAGAAACACACACAGCGTAGACAGTCAGACATCGCTCTGGGGCCAATACTAGCCCGGGGACTTCCCTTTTTACAATATGTCGCAGTTACAGCTTTCAATGAATCGAATTTTTCATGCTCACCCCGCATCCGAAGACTCCGGATAGGACGGCCGCGGAAGCTGGCCGCCATGTTTCCAGGAACATACACAACACCGGAAACTTCGTGCCGTCTCGCGAGAATACAGACAGAACAATTCAGCAGCAGATGAAGCCCCCTCCTGTCACTGATCATCTGTTCGTGTACTTTTTGCCATCCTCTCTGAGAGTCTTTTCATGTTTATGTTAATGGATTAATAAAGAAAAAAAAAAATAAAAGAAAAAAAATAGAGTCACCCTCCACCGACCTGAGTTAAATATGTCAAATGAAATTTGAGTAATAGCAGAAAACTTTTTTTTGTTGCAAACATGATTAATCACAAAAGTAATTTGTAAATAAAAAGGAGTTTGTTTTTCTTAATCTATATATGCGGAAGAGGATTAGGGCCACTGAAAAAAAAAAAAGTTAACTGATTTTTTTAAATTTTATTTCAGTTTAACATGGGGAAAAAAGTCCGAATTCTGACTTTTTTCTCAGAATTTGATCTCAGAATTCTGACTTTTTTCTCAGAATTCTGAGATTAAAGTCAGAATTCTATATATATATATATATATATATATATATATATATATATATATATATACATATATATATATATATACATATACACATATATATATATACATATACACATATATATATATACATATACACATATATATATATACATATACACATATATATACATATACACATATATATACACATATATACACATATATATATATACATATGTATATATGTATATATATATATACATATGTATATATGTATATACATGTATATATATATACATATGTATATATGTATATACATGTATATATATATACATATATATATACATATGTATATATATATATTTATGTGTGTATATATATATATATGTGTATATATATATGTGTATATATATATATATATATATATATATGTGTATATATATATATATACCAACCGCCGTGTTATTGTGATAAAGTTTGCCGTCTTCTTACCTGTGGAGACTCTACATGAAACCTACAAGGGAGCGATGTATTTTCATGGGGACACAGAACAAAAGAATAAACACAGATAAAAACAAAAACAACAGGGCAACAACATATGCTGTAGTGTATTTATCATATTTTGGTACAGCTGGAGCTTTAAACTAACTGCAATTTCTAAATAATGGTTAAATTGTAATTAAAATTGTCCGTATGTCAGTCTTTACTGTCAGCACACATAAGGAATTTATTTAGTGTTACCCTTAAAAAAAAAAGTCAATCTTAAAATAAGTGTAGTTGCCATTAATTAGAACAGGTAAATATTGTGAACTACAAAAAGAAAAAAAAAGTTTTGCTTTTAAATGTAAGGTCAATGTTATACACTTGAAGTAATTAATGTTTTTTTTTTCTTATTTTAAAAGTAAATCCTCTTTATTGCATTGCAAAATTGTCTAACATAAACTACCTGCTAAAATTAAGAGAAAAAAAAACATTTATTTCAAGGAATAAAAATTATCAATAACATATCAGTTTTTCCAAGTGTATGTTTTCGGTACAGAGGCCAGGACCAGGTCTACAGGAGTACCGGCCCCTCTTGGCCCCCATCTAGAACTGCCCATACTTCTTACTAGGAAACAGATAAACAATCACAGAGAACTTCTTTTAACCTGTATGTTATAGTGACATTCTGTATGTTTTCACATTTGAAAATAAACTGAAACCAAAGAAACTTCAATCGAAAAATCACTTTATTTTAGACTCCATGCATATATTAATTCCAGCAACAAACTTGATAGACGAGGTGAAAAACATTTAGTTCTTAATTCAGCGTGGCGGCTGATATGAGCTCATCAATTTCCTTAATTGTTTCAGAGGTCCTTTGAAGAGCTGCAGCAATGTAGTCCTCATTTACTGCTTCCTCTGGTGTGATCTGTAAAGATGTTGCTTCTGATTTTCCAGACTCACTTTTATTTCTCAGCAGGTGGTTGTTCTCCAGCAGAACTTGGCACAGTATGTTAAAGAATAAACCTCACATACATATAAATAGAGGGTATACACTCAGAAACCCACATTGCTGTATGTTAGGAGCTATTTTCTAAAGGATACAGTTGAACCGTTTTATCTTCTCCAGTTCTGCAGCAACAACATCTGAGCTAAATTCAAACAGAAAACAGACTCAAAACTGGATTTTAAAAGGGGAAAAGCATTTAAATAAAGTGAATAATAAAGAAAACATGACTTACACACTTCCCTCAGTCTGTGGCGGATTTAAGAGTTTTGTTACAGGCACTTCACTGGACAGATTGCGCTCTGGAAATGTTGGTTCACTAATGTGTTTGTCCTGCAAACACATTGTATTATTCTAAACAAATAAATATGGAGATTCAATGTGTTAACACTGTAGATATAAACAGATGTAGCTCAACCTGTTGCAGGCAGGAAGGCAGAGCAGGAAACTTTAGTAAACTCTTGGCCTGGTTATAACAAGCAAGAATCCTGTGAGAAGAAGATGTAATTATTAAAATCCTTAAAAATAAAGTTTCTATACTTGACAAACTGCAGTGAAATCACATCTTGCCTGTTGGCACGACTCACGATAGAGCCCACTGAGTACAACTGTCCAGGTACATCCGGGGGAAGGCTGCTTAAATGATACGTTACTTCTCTTACCTGGGCAAAAAGCAGTAATAATTAGAGCTGAAACACTTGGATTTATCAAGCGTTCGCAGAAACTGACCTCCTCTGATTGGAGCTTAGGTTTGTGGTGAGTAAAATAGGAGTTTAGGACGCCGTTGGAGCGCATCACTGAGCCATCTCCTGGGGAAACCTCTACCACTGGGACAGCTCCATTCAATATCCTGGAGAGGGAACACAAACAGAGTTGTTATCAAGTGAGTGTCCCCTAAAACACATTGAATCAGGTTTGGGGTACAACCATAAAAAAAAAAAGGTCTTTATGATGTCCATAGCAATTAGAAACACCAACACAGTTGTTGGTTCTCCCTCACTGCAGCTCTGACTTACCTGCATGTGATGCAGTTTGACAGGAGTTTTACGAGTCATACAGAAAGTGAGACATGGTGGCAAAGTAACAGATCCGCTTTGGGGTAAATACAAACTAAAACTGTCAAAACATGATGTAAATATACAGCAAATATCAGCCACACTCTTTCTTAAAATGGTACAGTCTGATAAAATACCACTCTGCTTGATTTTTCTCTATAAGTTTTCCATTATCCGCTTGGAGCTTAATGTTTGTCAAGTGGGTCACAGCTGATGTGTTTCGGGTTAAAACTTACTGAAATTCAAAGATTTGAAGATGAAGTTTTCTGGTTAGAGATTTAAAAGTCTGATCTAATCTCTTCTAAAGTCTAATTTTTTTCTCTATTTAATACTCAAAAGGATAAAGGCGTTTTCTTTTTTTATTTCCCCAATATATTTTTGTTATTTGTTTTTTGTAAGGGTGTTTTATTTTTGCTTTTTTTTTTTTCGCAGCACTTCGGTACTTTTAAAGTGCTACATAAATGAAGTTGGATTTGATTTCGTTAAGAGCTGTTACAAACAACAACCCACTTTACAGTGCTCTAGTTTTATTTTATTAGTTTTTAACAGTATCGTCATCCTGAAATCAGACTTTTTCCAAATTAAAACACATACGTTGGTCAATCAAAACCTGCAGGACAATCCAGAGTGTGAGAGTGTATTGCTTGTGACCGTTTTTCCTGCTTTTTGCTTTCCACAAAGAGCAAATTTGGTCCTTCCCTTTGATTTACGTCATTTGTGGTACGATTCTAGCATAAGCCCATCTTGCTATTAAAGATGACAATCCAACAACCTGTAGGCAGTCTGTGTTTCTGCTTGTATAACCTTTGACCAACTGTCTAAGAGAGCTTGAAATTAACTATGGCAAACTGCGAGCTAGCTAACATACATTATTCACATAAGTCCGATTCTCTGCCTACCTCCCAATTAATAGGACAAGGAAAAAAAGGAGACAGAATGAGGATTTTGTTCTAAGTCAAATTCCAGATTCTTACTTAAATGAAAAACTAAAAATAAGGAAGTTTGGTAAATCATACGCTCTATGAACTGACTATGTGCAATTAGTATTACACACTAATAATATACTTATCTTCATTTTGTTCTGTCAATTCCATTTATTTATATAGCAAAAACTTACAACACGTTTCTATGAGGAAAACAAGTTGTTTGCATCAAATATTGAAATAATTGTCCACTAATTTATTAATCCAATAATCGCTAACTGGAGAATAGACTCTAAAACATGCCTTTAGCTGACAAAGCGACCCACTTACCGATGTTCCCCTTTAAAGCAGTAATTGAAAAAAAAGAAATAGTAAAAAAATATATATACACATTTTTAATTTAAGATAAAACCAAAAAAAAAAACCTTTTCATCTGTCAATATGCTCTACCCAGAACTCCACAAGTGGAAAAGTTTAAGTTTCACCTAATTTATTTCTGTAAAATCATCTTTAAAGAAGCTTTTCCTATCTGATTATTAATTATTAAAAAAAAAATCAACAGATTAATCAATTAACAAAATAATTGTTAGTTACAGCCCTGCTTGCATTAAGTCATTGACTCCTCCTGGATGAGCTGGTGGTAATGATTGTTGACTCTTCAGCGATCCCTCACACTGAGCACATATGGAGCGACAGTGGAGAGGAAAACTCCCTTTTAACAGGAAGAAACGTCCGGCGGAACGAGGCTCAGGGTGAGCGGACTTCTGCCGAGGCCAACTGGGGTTCAAGGAGACAGAAGCAGAGATACTAATGGTAACCGTTAACTAGCTCCACAGGTGGTCCAGACCAGCACTGCAGATTTATTTTCAACAAAGATGTTAAGAATTTTAGATGCACATCATCAGAAGTGCAAATTAACTGTTAAAAACACAAAGCTAAAATTTAAATGTTATGTGCAGGGGTGCATATAGGATTTTTAGGTCAGGGCTTATTTGGAGTTCTTAATTCTTAACCTTCACACGTGGATATCTCTTCTGATTATGAAGGATTTGGACCTCCCAGCTATAAAGCAAGTAACTAAAATGCATTCTTCCATTGTGGATTGCTGAAGGACAGGATTAAGCCCGGCGTACACTGTGCGATTTTTCTCCAGTCGTGTGAGAATCTTTCGAACGGGCCAACTTACAGCCTGATAGTGCGTCGTGTGGTGTACGGGGGGTAACAAGGGGCGATCAGCCTCTCACGACCACCTCCAGATCAGGAATCGTGAGTTGTGGGCCGTTGTGGGCAATTCGCTCAGGGCGCATTTGCAAAGAAGGATTCTTATTTTTATAATTCCTCTCAGACGTAAACACAGCTGAGCTATGTAAACACAACTCAGCCATGTCTTTTTTCCAAATATGTTGTCGCCTTTTCTTTACAGGGCTTTCAGCACAAAATTGCACAAATTGCCAAGGCAACACGGTTCACAATAGTGAGCTTAATATTCCCCTTGTATTTGTTTGGCTTCAGGATAGAGAGCTACAGATAGAGAGCTCAGTCCGACGTGGTTTTTAGTTGTACAGTGTGAGCAGGTAGATCGCATCAGAGCGTCGGGCTGAACATAAATCGTAAGCTGGGAGCTCACACTGTACGACTAAACCCTGCGGTTAGTTGTACAGTGTGAGCAGCAGCTACGTGCAATGACTGAAAACAATCGCACAGTGTAACCCGGCTTTAACTCAGGAGGTAAAACCCAAGTTGTCCAAATGTCCTTGACATCAAATTGAAACAACCTTCAATGTCTGTTTTATGTGCTTTTAACTCTTTCTACTAGTACCTGTATGTGACTCCTTGACACCATACAATTTTTACAAGCTCCATAGGCAGATCCGACTCTTCTTCTCCAAGGAGAGAGTCTTTCATCTTCCACCTACAAAGCACAAATTCTGGGTTAAATTTGGAATTTAAGCAAATAAAACCGTGCGAAACATGCTGGATCCACAAACCTATGCCAATGAGGTGATGGACATGAAAGAGGAAGAGCCTGGGGAAGCTGGCACACTCTGTTGTTAGGATTTTTGTCAGATATTTCCCTTCCCTCGCCAGCCTGCCTGGCTTCTTCAGCTGTTGTGACTTTACTGTTGGAGACGCAGGATGTCCAGTGATGCCAAGCTAAAGAAAGAGCATAGGTCCATGCAGGGTCAACGGCGATGCAAGAGGGATGCTTTATAACTGTGGTGGTCTGGTACATCTGTTCAGGCTGAAAGCAGAAAATAAGTTAATAATCAAATCAAACATGACCTAAAAAAACATTAATTAAAGGTAATACCTTCGGTTGATTAGTGTTTTTCAGATGTGCAGAAACAGACTGCTTCCCCGGATGCATCTGTTCTTCCTGATCATCAGTATTTCTGCAGATCAGATTGTTTTCTTGCTGCAGACTCTTCAGGCCACCATCAGCATCTTTGTTTAAACCCCATCCAGTTTGCTGCAGAGGTCGACTGAGGTTACAGGTGAATTCCACAGAGAACTCCTCACCTGAGGGCGACAGCACCAATGCAGCTCGGCCCTCCTCTGACCTAACGGTGATCTCGCCTGCAGGTCCAAACTCGGGCTCATAAGAGGACCACTCAGGCCAGGTAACGCTGCAGTCAATAGTGAAAAAAGGCTGTCGAGGGAGAGACCAACAATGTTGGATTTAATTCAAAATGCAGGCGCATCAGGGAGTCGTGTATTTAACCGATTCAGTTTCAAAGAATGAAACTTAAACATTGCATTCATTACAGAAGATACATTTTGAGCACTTTGTATTAGTCTTTTTCCTGCTTCACAAAGGCAGGCAGCAGCTTGACAATGCCATAATGGCAATTATTTTACATCCAAGTAGTATGCAGTTCTTCATATATACACACACATCAATTTCAAACAGATGGTATCAGTATGGTATTAGCCAATGCTGTGTGGCGCACCCAAAACAGGTGACCACATTGGTTATATGTTTATTATTAAATAAATATGATGTCTATGTATTAGGGATGGAATGGTTTATGAAAACCGTCCGAACCGTTCGGTTCGACTGTCTCGGTTTGGTTCGTGTGTGTTGCGTTCGGTTCATGCGCTGCTCCTTTTTCTCATAGGCGAAGGGTATACACTCCAGAGCAGAAGGTGGCGGTACTGCGACCAAAGCCAACCACCAGTAGTAAACAAGAAGAAGAAGAAGCGAAGCAGCTTAGCCGGGTGTAGCAGAAAAAAATCAGTTGTTGTGGAGAATTATGTGGGTATGGCGAGTGGGAAAGAACAGGAGTTGGAAGACGCGCCAGCAGCACTTTATAGGTCTGCTGTATGGGACCGCTTTGCATTTAGAGTGACCTACGATGACGGCGAAAAGAAAGTTGTGGATAAAAGTGCAACAGTGTGCAAGCATTGTGCAACACGTTTTGTTTATGCTAACAGCAACATGACCAACACGTCATGCTAACCCCGAAACCCCACATACTCCGTCAGCGCTCCGCTCTGAGTTCCTTGTAGATGGTAGAGGGCATGCACGAGATGATTAAATTCAAAACAGCAAAACATGCGGAAATGATCCAGGGTTTCCGCAGATCATTTAAAATAATTACAATTCATTAATTTTTTTGGATTTTTTTATTAATTTCATTAATTTTTATGGGATTTCGGTGTAACAATCAACATATACCGAACCGAAAACCGTGACCACGAAACCGTGAACCGAATCGAACAGTGGATTTTGTGAACCGTTCCACTCCTAATATATATATTTACGCTATAATATGTGGCACAAACATTTGCATTCCGGTTACTATGGGAACGGAGCTCTGCATGCTCCCAGATGCAATGGGCTCTATGCACAGCTCCACTACTTCCTGAATTTAAGGCAGCTCCTTTGTTTCCTGTCTTTCATTACTGGACGAACTGATTAATCCAGGTGTGTCTGGCCAGTTACTTAGGTCATACACACCTGGATTAATCAGTGCATCCAATCATGAAAGACAGGAAACAAAGGAGCTGTATTAAATTCAGGAAGTAGTGGAGCTGTGCATAGAGCCCATTTGGGAGAAAACGTAAAAAGTTGCTGTACCTGAGTCTCCTTTTATTTTATCTGTCTTTCAGGTCAGTAATGGGTAAACTGTCCATCTTTACTTGTGGGAGTATTACCCTTTTCCTTAATGTCTGTTTTATAACCGATTGTGGTGTTGTTTATACTCTAACAATAAAAGTGTAAATAGAAAGTTTGCCGTTGATCGGGGCAGCTGGCTTGGGCCTGGCGGGCTGTTGCGGAGGACTGGAGTGGCGGAGCAGCAAGCGGCTGCCTGCCGTCTCTTGGTCCATGTTCATGTGGCGTGGCATGTTGAGCTCCAACACTCGTTTATGCGATTATGTTGAGAAGTATGAATTAGTCCACACACACAGGGTTTACAAATGGTTTTGTAAATGGTCATTGCTGTTTAGTTTAAATGATTTAAAGTAATTCTTATGTCTTGTAGCCTTAGTAATCAAATGCAGTTTGAATGTGTTAGTCCAATATTCACTAGGCAGATATATACAGTTACATCTTTAATTGCAATATGGCCTAGTTAAAGTTTTTTAAGTTTATGTATGCATTGGGGATAAGATTGCTATCTACTATTATACATTTATAAATTATATGCTTTATATATTGTACACTACACTATAAATAAACCAGATGCAATTTGAGAGAAAACATAGAAGTCTCCTTTTATTTCATCTGTCTTTCAGGTTATTTTAAATTTGTTACTATGGTCCCCTGCTTGGGATCATGTAAAAACTGCACAACCAGTAGAAATCAATATACCGGTAAATGATTTCTTTATGCCCCAGTTCCCCTAAGCTGCCCTGATTTTACTTGATTACTTTAAGTCACCTTTTTATTTCTGCCTGATGGACATGTTATCACAGCATTGCTAATTGACAACTATTCTACCTTAAATGGTAATTTGGCAAATCAACTCTAATAAATACCCAAATGATGTCAGTGTGTGATGAATGATTTATCATAAATACAAATTAGTTAAATAAATGACTCCATGATGTTTAAATTTATTGCAGTGCATCTGTATAGGTTGTAGATTTGTATGAGAAGAACTTCACCTTGTTCTCGTTGGCAGTGATGAGCTCTGATGGAAGATAAGGCCGACTGGCATACTGATTCCTGAATGCCAAGGCGGTGACCATCAGCTCCTTTAAAAACAAAAAAGACACTTTGAAATTGTTGTTTGAATCTAAAAGCTCAAACTTAGAGGAACTCAGGGTTTCTTCTACCTTATAAGCACTAATAGTAAACCTGGTTCTCTGTCGGACTCGCTCGGTGGGCTGCAGAGGATGTCTGTGAGGATCTGTGACTTTAAGCAGGAGGAATTCACTGCCACACGGTGACAGCTGGAGCTGAGCGCCGTTTCTATAACGAACTTCCACCGACTCGTCCTCATACATCATCATCATGCTGATGCGCTCTGATTCCTCCATTGTGAAACAGGATTTCCACTGAGTCTGAGAGAAATGAAACAGTTTTCACAGACGGGACGTTTGGCTTTGGCGCGTCCTGTGAGAGGAGGTCACGTGACCGAAAGCGTCCTTCCTCTTCTTCTTCTTCTTTTTTTTTGGATTTTAATAAACTTTATTGGAAAACGTTTTATAATACAGAAAAAGGAACAATTTACAATGAACAGTCACGAGGGGTTTGAGCAAAAGAAAAAAATATAAAAAAAATAAAAGTAAAAATAGTAATAATAAATAGAAGCATATAAAGGGATTATTTAAATATTCCCTTCTTCTTCTTTGTTAGATTCTTCTTTTTCTTATTCTTTTTCTTATGTTTTTTTTTTTTTATTGGCGGCTGGCAACCAACTTAAGGTGCATTTACCGCCACCTACCAGACTGGAGAGTGGTTATAAATGATGTCAATACAAACTCACATATAAATTCATATGTGTGTATATTCACATGCATACACACGCCTATATTCTTGATTTAAATACGATTTAATTAATCGAGTGTTTTTTAAAAATGGGATTAGCTGATTTCTAGTAGAATTAGATTTACTTCCTAAAAGGTTTATCATTGAAAATCATTTTTTTCTCTATTAAGTGTTGACTTTAAACGCTGACGTTCCTGTGAATACCTATTACATTCTAATAATACCTGTCCCACTGTTTCCATCTGATAGTGATTACAAGTCCCTGTGTTCTGTTTCCCTATTCTGAAAAGAGAACTATTAAGTCCAGTATGACCAATTCTAAGTGGAGATGTGACTGTGTTAGCTTGGTGGAAGGTAAACAGCGTATAACTGCATACCGCCACCTACTGTACATGAGTGTGTATAGCAACATAACTTTACATCAAATTCTATGTTTTTATGTTGTATTCTGTAGATAAATAAATAATGCTTTCCTTAATCTCTGAATATCCTTTATATATATATATATATATATATATATATATATATATATATATATATATATATATATATATATATATATATATATATATATATATATATATATATATATATATTATAAAATAAGTTAAAAAAAATTGTGCATTTAATCAAAGAGACATAAGTAAAAACATACAAACAAGGTTTAGTGACATTTGGCTCACCTCACGTATGTGATTACTCAATTAACATTATATTATGGTTCTGTTCTACAAAGGATAAAGAACTACAAAAAAGTGTAAGTAGTAGAAATATTAAGCAGACTTGTTAAATAATTAACATAGAAATCAGAAGTATTAATTTATGGATGCCTGAAGCTGAAAGGCCCATAAAGAAGGAATCAGGTTTAGGATTTCTAAAATGGGATTGCAGATAAAATGAATGGCATTCTGAATAACTAGCTCCTTTTCCTTTTGAAGAATCTAAATTATGGATACATGTATTGAAAAATTATACTTATTTTGGGCTGCTATGGTTTCCTGTTGTCTTTGCCTTTCATATTGTGTTTTTTAAACTGTTTTGTGAAGCACTTTGTTGCTTTGGTCTGTGAAAGGTGCTGTATAAATAATATATAAATATATATGCTAAGACACAAAAGCTCCTAACCATGCATGGAGGGAACCACCCCAAATCCAGCACCCTGAGACTGTATGCCAGCCGTAAGGAAGGAGGCCGAGGACTGATGAGCATAAGAGCCACTATTCAGGATGAAACATCCAAGATCCATAAGTACATCAAGGACAAGGTTCCAACAGACAACATCCTCAGTGAATGTCTCAGACAATTAACATGAGGTGCCAGAGACTCCGTCATTGGAGGATAAGCCCCTACATGGGATGTACCACCGGAACATATTCAAAGTGGCAGATATCAGGAAACCCTACCAATGGCTAGACAAAGCAGGATGAAGGACAGCACAGAGACACTCATCATGGCTGCGCAGGAGCAGGCCCTAAGCACCAGAGTAACAGAGGCCCAGATCTACCACACCAGACATGACCTCAGGTTCAGACAGTGCAAAGAGGCCCCTGAGACAATACAGCACATAACTGCCGGGTGTAACATGCTGGCAGGGAAAGCTTACATGGTGCGCCATAACCAAGTGGCTGGAATAGTGTACACGAATATCTGTGCAGAGTATGGGCTGAAAACCCCAAGGTCAAAGTGGGAAACAACTCCAAAGGCGGTAGAGAACAATCAAGCCAAGATCCTGTGGGAATCCAGATACAGATGGACCGAATGGTAATGGCAAATGAATCGGACATTGTGGTGGTGGACAAAAAACATTTATATAAAAAAAAATGTATATATATATATATATATATATATATATATATATATATATATATATATATATATATATATATATATATATATATATATATATATATATATATATATATAGTAATAAAGAGCCCATATTAAAAGTATAGAGTAGCAGAAGAGGCTTGTGCAGTCTTGCAGAAAGCATTATTATGGAAGAGGGTTAGGGCCACAGGGAAAAAAAAAAGTTAACTGATTTTTACATTTTCTTTCAGTATAATATGACAAAAAAGTCAGAATTCAAACTTAAATCTCAGAATTCTGATTTTTTTCTCAGAATTCTGACTTAAATATCAGAATTATGACTTTTTTTTCTCAGAATTCTAGCATTTAGCATCAAGCTGTAGCCCTGTCTGTTTTAGAGACTAAAATAGTTCTCTTGTTTTAATCACCTTCTGCTCTTCCATTAAAGAAATAGCATCACTTTTTACGTGCCCTCGCCTAATTCCGTCATTTTCAACCAATGTGTCACTGGCCCTCCCAAACAACTCACATCTTTGTCAGTGAAGCTGAGCACTCCCGCATATCTTGCTTTAAAGTGCCCATCTGCATTAAGATCCAAAATTCTGAGATTAAAGGGGAACACCGTTTTTTTTTTACATTGGGCCTTGATCGACGTTATGACGTCAGAAATGTGCCGCTTTCTTTTTTTAAAAATATGAATATAAATATAAAAAATATAACCACGGATTTCTGGGGGACAATGATTCGCCTACATGTTATGAATGCTGGCGTACCATAAATGATAAATTATGAACAGTTTAGTTTGTGCCTTCAAGTCATTTGCCTCTAGGAAGACATAACAGAGTATCATCAGAACAGCTCCAAATGACAAAAGACTCATATGGATGTGTAGAACATGATTTAATAATGTAAAATCAAGGGCCCAATGTAAAAAAAAAAAAAACGGGGTTCCCCTTTAAAGTCTAAATTCTGAGATAAAAATTAGAATTCTGAGAAAAAAGTCAGAATTCTGGGATTAAAATCCGAATTCTGACTTTTTTCCCATAGTAACCTGAAATAATATTTAAAAATCAGTTTTTTTTTTTTTATTATTTCTTCAATGGCCCTAATCCTCTTCCGTACATCATGGCTGAGCTGTACCTAAAATAAATGTGTGTGTACCCCTTTAAGACGCAGCTCAGACGCCGCTCCTTTATTCCACAGCAGTGCACCTTCTGCTCCATCATCATCCTCATTCTCATCATCAGACGATGCTCCCACCCGGATAACTTCTATTAAACCCTGCGCTCTGGACCTGTTACAAAGATGGCAGACTGTAAGCAGCAACGGTGTGTATTTGTGCGTTAAAGCTTCTTCTCCTGTTTTATTATTTGAACGGAGGATCCCGAACAAACGCGCATGGAAAGTGCGATGGAACAGGAGCGATGGATACTTTACGCTCTTTTCCATTTTGTTATGAATAATTAATCCTGGATTTGAAACAATGTTTGTCTTCTTTAGCCGTGTAGTGGCGAATCTCTTGGTCAGTAAATTATGTTTTTCTTTTCTCTTTTATTGCACTCCGCTGGTTTATGACAGCGCTCCTGTTTGCAGACGGGAATAAAGCGTTACGTAATTAGAAAGGAGGCATCCTGCTGTCGCCATATGTTTACCCAGGCCAGGAACCAGATGATGTTGATGCGGATTAATAATCCCTATTTATGATTAAAAAGAAACATAGGTTAAATTCATCTAGTAAAGGATTTTGAAAAACTATCAGTGTAAGGCGCCATCATTTCACACATCAGCGATGCCTTTTAGGTGACGTGGACCGGTGAGAGAAGGGAAAACGCTCTTATCCTTTGTACTGGGTTGTAAAAGACAAGAATAAAAGTGTAAACACAATGAAAAATAATGGTTAGATAGATTAAAGCAAGCCGGAACATTAGGAAACATTTAGGTAGGCATGTTGGTTAAAAAAATAAAATAAAATAGGCCTATGATAAGATAATATAAGAGATAAAGATAAGAGAAAGGGGAAAACAGTATTCTAAAAATCATTATAATAAGTGTTATTTTGGCAGCAACCATAAACATTTGTGATTCAACATTTTATTTAAAAATAAAAGTTTAATTTTTTTTTGCATATTTCATTTTTTTTTTTTTTTTTGTGTTTCATTAGAAAAAAGGCTTGATCAGTAGTGGTGGGCTTTACTGGAATATAAATATTGGTATCCAATACGAATTAAATACAGGCAATGGCGTAACGGTCAGTAAGCAGAGATTGCAGTTGCTTAGGGCCCCCCGACCTCTTAGGGGCCCCGTCACTGACTCCTGGTAGGCCCCCTATGCAATTGTGGACTAGGACGTCTCTTTGCAGATGTAAATGGTGCGAAAAAAATCCTATTTTACCCACCTGATACTAGCCCTGTCTGATCAGACTTTATTTATACCCCAACACATACCAGATTCCAACATGATGGTGAGCCAATTAAACACCACACCAATAGCAAAGCAGACAGTGGTACTTTTAATTGCTATGTTAATAACTGTGTATAGTTCATTAGACGGTTGGTAAACAATACACTCATATAATATGTTTCAAACCAAAATAAAGATCTTAAAAGAATGATTTTTTTACAATACGACTTGGAATTATTGGTAATCCAATGGGGCGAATGGGGTGTTGTATGGTGCCCACCCAGATAATGTTGCTAACGGGTCTATTGTTGCGTCGTTACGCCATTGAATACAGGGTCACTATTGCTGATCAATACACATACTTTTTTTTTTACATTGAAGCTTGATGCATCATCAAACTGTTCCTTTTTTAAGTTTTACTTGACTTTTACAATTGAACAATATCAAACGAAGTTTCAAAGCTATTTAAAACAAAATCTTATGGCAATGAAACAAAATTGATGCCACTCAACAAAGGCTGCTTGCTGATGAAAGACTGGAAGACTTTGGTGAATTTGCTGGAGGGCATGTGAGAGTGGGAAAAAAAAGTATTCTTGATCTGCCCACCTCTATTGATCAGCCCCCACTGTGCAGCTGATAGTCCTGGAAGGAAATATGAAGCTTGGTCCATTAAGATCTTTTAGAATAGATTAAAATGTTCAACCTACAGCTGGCCCATTTATATCTATCTCTGATCTTCTCATGCATTGCTAACCAATAGTAGCAAAGTCCAGGATAAATATATTACAGGCTTGGACTGTAGATACCAGGCATTTGCCCGGTGGGCCGGTCCTAATTTCAGCGTGCGGGGGCCGGCCCTCCTCTCTGGCCCAAGCACCCACCTGTGACAGTAAATAACTTAAGGAGCTCAAGAAGTAATACATTGTTAACTACCTAAATGATGGATGCAGTATCTGTACCCCTTCCTTGTCATGCACATCCTTGTGATGGGTTGGCATATGGTGTAATTTACTATTTCTTCAAACTGTAAAATCCTTGCAACAAACTAAATTATAATAAAACTAAAATGCTTTCTTTAAATCAAACTGCGATGTTCCTCTTATATTTGGCGAATTTATGTTTGAATATTTTGCAAAAATATTTTGTGGTGCATGATGGGGTTTTGCATCTAAAGGCTAAGGTTTCCAGTCTAGCGTGCATTGTTGCCAGGTTGGGATGTTTCCCAATCTGGCAGTTTAGGATGGCCGTCTATGGGTAAAAAATGTCACGTCAATGTTAATACCCAAAAACATTAAAATTATAGAAGTATTGATGATGGTTGTCATGTGATATTTGAAGATAGATCGGTTAATCCACAATGTGTAATTTGTATTGTGTTTCAAATTTGAGACTTACGCGTTTGACTGTGCTTCTGTTTTTTTTTTCGGTGGAGGGGGTCCATAAGTGGGCCGGTGTAGATTGAAAAATGCCAGGACCGAAAATCGTTCCCGGTCCGAGCCTGATATAGTATGCTATTTAAGTGTAGATTGCATGGCTGAGGGTGAGAAAATAACAGTTTTGTCTAAAAGTTGCATTAAAACCAGAAAAATAGGAAGTAGCTGTATGCTTCTGGGCAACAATTGTCTTCTGAAGACACATAGTGGTAAGGGAGCCCTTCTGTTCAACTAGCTGTTGCTTGAGTTTTTATAAGGCTTTCAAATATAGATCCAGAATGAAAACTGCATATTAGCGTTGGATCAGCCCTACTAAGAGGAGGATTTAAATTAGGCATTCATCTTGAGCAGGTATCTCCAAAGTCAGTTCTCAAGGGCCACTGTCCTGCAGTATGCTGATGAAGGTTCTCAGTCATCCAGGTCATAGTCATTCAAAGTCATTCCGTTTTTACGGACTGTCCTGCAGGTTTTAGAGGTTTCTCAGCTTCAGCACAGCTGATTCTGATGATTGCTGTTCAGCAAAAGCCTGCTAATAAGCTATCATTGGAAATCAGCTGTGCTGGAGCAGGGAAACCTTTAAACGTGCAGGACAGCTGCCCTCAAGGACCGACTTTGGAGATGCCTGATCTTGAGAAATCATCAAGTTAAAATTTACGGTTTTGAAACAACAGCTTTTTTTTTTTTACAAAGTTGTCGAAATGGTTTCTTTATTTGAAGTCCAAGAAAATATTTTGGCTAAAAATGAGAATCTCTATGCTTTAATTCTTGAGTTTCTTTTTGAATTTTCTGATTCTTCTAAAATGGAGCTTACAGATATACATCCTGAAAACCCAGAAGACTTTTTCTTATATTAGTCCCTTTGAATATTCTCTCTTGCAGGCCATCTCCCTAGACAGATAATGGGTCCAGACTGAAAGCTACAACTCCGCTGACCTGTCTTTAACACTGTAGCCATGGCAACTTGTTCGAGGGGCTGTGCGCCGGCTGTGCGCCTTTGTCAAAGACTAAACCGGCTCAAGACGCTTGACGGTGACATGATGGAGACTTCCTTGAAACGTTGCCTCTCCACCTTGGACCTGACTCTGATGGGCATAGGCGGCATGGTTGGCTCTGGGCTTTATGTCCTGACAGGAACTGTGGCTAAAGACACTGCCGGTCCGGCTGTCATCATATCATTCATTTTTGCAGGTATCGCTTCTCTACTTGCTGCCTTCTGTTATGCAGAGTTTGGAGCACGCATTCCTAAAACAGGATCTGCGTACATGTTTACCTATGTGTCTGTGGGAGAAGTTTGGGCTTTTCTCATTGGCTGGAATGTGATTCTGGAAAACATGATTGGTGGTGCTGCTGTAGCGCGGGCCTGGAGCGGCTATCTGGACTCAATTTTTAACCACGCTATCCAGAACTTTACAGAAACACACATCATGCAGTGGAATGTGCCCCTCATTGCCCATTACCCTGACCTCCTGGCTGCAGGTATCCTTGTAGTTGCCTCTGTCTTCATTTCCTTCGGAGTTCAAGTGTCCTCCTATCTGAACCACATCTTCTCCACCATCAGCATGGGTGTCATTGCTTTCATCCTAGTCTTTGGCTTTGTTCTCGCTGATCCTACCAACTGGAACCAGGAGCATGGTGGCTTTGCACCTTACGGGATGTCAGGGATCCTGGCTGGCTCGGCCACATGCTTCTATGCTTTCGTTGGGTTTGATGTGATTGCGTCCTCAAGCGAGGAGGCGAAGAATCCTCAGAAGGCCATTCCAATTGCCACTGCTATCTCTCTTGGAATAGCGGCGACAGCCTACATCCTGGTCTCCTGCGTATTAACATTGATGGTACCCTGGCGAACCCTGGACCCTAACTCAGCCCTGGCAGACGCCTTCTTCCGCCGCGGCTACAGCTGGGCCGGGATTATTGTGGCCGTAGGTTCCATCTGTGGTGAGTTTCAGCCTTTTTGTGATTTCTACTTTCAATTATGTATTTTTGACTAATATTTCCATTTTCCTTTTGTTTTTCTATTAGCTATGAACACTGTGCTGCTCTGTAATCTATTCTCCCTTCCTCGGATTGTATACGCCATGGCAGAGGATGGGTTGTTCTTCTCCATTTTTGCCAGGGTCAATCCTGTCACCAAAGTTCCCGTCAATGCCATCCTGGTGTTTGGAGTCCTCATGGCCTGCATGGCTTTGATCTTTGACTTGGAGGCTTTGGTACAGTTCCTGTCTATCGGTACTCTGCTTGCGTACACCTTTGTGGCGGCGAGCGTTATCGTGCTGCGCTTCCAGCCTGAGAAGACCAACTCCAAGGAGACCTCTACCACATCTCCCGACGCCAAAGCTGAGGTGTGCGCTGCTCCCTCAGAGGCACAGACCATAACTGAAGACGCCGAAGAGCCCAAGCAGTACGAGTCCTTCTCGGACAAACTCCAGCTGGTGGAGAGGCAGAAGACGAGAGAGCGGCGTGGGGTGGGGCAGCTGAGGGCCTACTGGGAGCCCTACCTGGACAGGCTGCTGGGGGACTGTGAACCCGGCGAAGTGGTGGCTTTCTGTGTGATGACCCTGATTGTGAGCTCAGTGTCCCTCTGTGCTGTGCTGGAGTTTGGAAACGAACAGCTTCAGTTCCCAGTCTGGTGTTTTACAATGCTTCTGGTTATTTTCACTTTAGCTTTTACGCTTAGCTTAGCACTAATATGGATTCATGAGCCGCAAAGAAACCGCCAAACATTCCAGGTGAGCTTATAGATCATACGTTATGCTGCACAGTTAACTTTAATAAGGTGACATATTGGGAAAATGTATGACCAATGATCAGAGAATAAGAAACATTTTTTGTTCCTTAGGTACCTTTGGTTCCACTGACTCCAGCTGCCAGTATCCTCTTCAACGTGTTCCTGATGATGAAGCTAAGCCTTTTGACCTGGATTCGGTTTACGGTGTGGATTGCTATAGGTAAAATAACAGCTACCATAAGATAACTATGAGTAAAAACACCAATGTATGTTGGTAATTCTTTTTTAAATAACAAGGATCAATGACTCATTTGTTTCTCTTCTAAATAACTATCAATAATGCTGCTGAAATAGTGAAACAGATTGTTATTTATCTACAAAATTCATTCCCTGCATTTAACCCATCCCCTTGAGCTGCCATTGTGCAGTAACCCCAGACTGGTCTTTGCTCAGATACCCAGAGTGGCAGTCTGTGGGAGTGGGTTTTGAACTCATAACCTCAGGATTCCAAGCTCTATGCCCTAACCGCAAGGCCGCCACTTCTACTGTTGTATGAGACAGAAAAAAAAGTACATCTGCTGAATTTATTTTGTATTTTTTTATTTTAGTTAATGCAAAACATCACCTTTGCACCATTTTGCTTATTTTTTCAAAAGAGAAGCATGTTTACAACAAGCTGATATTAGCAAACAGACATAAATATAGACTTAAAACACTACCCCAGTCTGTATTCACTCCTCTGCTTATTTATCCCACTGTGACGCCTTTTGTTTTCACACCATATCTGTGTTTTTTAGGATTTGACAAGCTTCCAGACAAGCAAATCTGTATGTCTTATTACCAAGGGAAATATGCCATTGCTTACTGTGAGCATGCTGAAGTACAAAATTAAGGAGGATTATTGCAGAAAAAAATTAGCACCTTTGAAACTTCAAGGTTTTAGGAGCTTTACTAACCCAATGGGATTTTAAGGATGTTTAAAAAAAAAACTTTTTTTTTATCAGCTTCCTCCTTACAAATCACTGACTGGACTCAACATAACGTGATATGAGTCTTTGAATCGGAAACAATTTGAATGTCATTAAAAAGTGAACATGATGTAGTGCATGGGCAGATTGCACAAACATTTTCTGTACTTAAAGATAACAGATTTCCCCTCAGAGGATGCAGATGGTGGGGATGAGACAGTTAATGACAGATTTAATGGGAGGGTCGTCGGTAAACCTTTTAAACACTCATGTCAGCCAGAAACAAGCTGACAATTTGCTTACTTGTTGCATAGATACATAATGAACATGAAAGGTTTCCAGGTATCATTGGCTCAGTTAGAATGGATACAGATAAAATCTTTGATAAAGACAAAAGCCCAGAATTTGTCACTGCAAATTAAGATAAATGTGGCCTGAAATGATGTATTTTATACCTTTGAGGTAGAAACTTAAAAGTGTTATTCAACTGTATCATGTGTTTTTTAAGGTAGCCATAAATATTTTTATAAGCTATTCTTACTTTTTTCTAGAAATAATTCATGGATTTATATAAAAAATATGATTTTGCAAGTAATGTTTTAGTTTAAATTTCATAAAGCGTAATGCCTAATTTTGTCTAACTTTTCACTGAAACCAACCTGACTCTAAAAAAACAACATATTTCTGTGTCTAATAATGATGGATTTAAATTGATTCTGCAACCTTAGGAAGTGTTAATGTTCACTCTTAAAATGCACTCTCTATGGCATCATGTTTCAAACACCTTATTTTAATGGTTATCTGTTATTTGTACAAAATACAATCTGAGTAAGGACAATGTTTTTCCAATTTTGGCTGTTTTCAGTACTACACCAAGTATTACTACAAAAATTATGAAAAAAATAGTCAGAGAAACTGCATGATTGGTTAAGGGATGTTTGATTTTTTTATAATGGACTTCATCTTTTACTGGCTTGATAAAAATATCTGAGTTATAAGTTTGAAAACTTAGCAGAAGTGTCTTCAAAAGTTGCAAGACTGAGTAGGAAAATGTGAATAGGAGAGGCTGAGGTGTCTTACCTCTGACTTTCTTCTAAAAAATTGAATATGTGGCAGTAAAAATATTCGGATTAAAACTATTTCTCTTTATTAATCTTAAGAGGAAATAGTACTACACCATAACAAGTCATTTTTTCCTAAAATATGCATTTTGAATTGTGGATGTAAGTGAGACACTTAGCCAATGCAACAAGCCAATTTACATTTAAATTAAGAAAGAACAATTGCATTGTCTTATTTCAAGTACATACTATCATATTTTAAGAGTAAAAATACTAATTCCATTGGCAGATCATCTTATTTACCTACTCAAATTAGGTGTAAATACATTTGATTTAAGAAAGGATGACTTATTTTTATACCATTTTTGAAGTGTAAATAAATTCTCCCTCCTTCAGTTAATTTGCTGCTTCAGGGTTTGAAGTTAAAAGATGCTAATAAAAAACATCACTATTCCAAAGTAGTTTGCTTTTTTCTGATCAGATTGAGATTCACTTTAAGTGGAATTGGTCTCTCTACGTTCAGAGTTTATTGGATCTACAACCACGTCACGTTTACGTAAAAGTTGGAAATAAGTAGAACCAATATTTTCTGTTTAAAGTATCACTAAAGCCTCCTAAAGTACCAAAACAGGTACCTTCGATACAGAACCATGGCTAAGTTACAGAAAGCCTCATTCATTCATAACAGATAACACTGTTTAGAAAAGCTAAATACTGATGAGCACAGTGGTTTCCTTTTTGTTTTTGCTGTCCCCCTTGTAGTTAACAAGAAAGTTTTTGCCGTACCCCCATCCACCCTGTTTCAAATACCCTTATAACAGTTTATGAACTAAAGTAAGCTGTAGTACATTTGATATTGTTACAAAATAAACTAGAACCTCCTTTAAATCACAGAACATCTAATTTAAAGTGCAATCATAATCTTAAACTGTTTACTTTTCTGTGTCACAGAATTTAACATTTTCATTAATATAAAAAAAAAACCTTCTAAAGATAGGTCATTTACTCCTAAGGAAATCTTTAGCATTTTATGTTGTCATGTCTCAATAATGTGCACATTTTTTCTCTTTTAACCTGTAATCAGTTTTATCAGTGTCGTGTTCCGCCCTGTTCCCAGGTCTCCTGGTGTATTTTGGCTACGGGATCTGGCACAGTAAAGAGGGACTGAGGGAGCTGCAGCCCAAAGACATGGCCGCCCGCTATGTGGTGCTACCCAGCGGCAGCCTGGTGGAGACGGTGCAGTCCATTCAACCTGACGGTCAAGTGGTCACCTCAGCACATCAGATCAGCTCCTCTGATGCTTCAGCGGCTCCTGAGGCTTCTGGGAAGAGATAATGTGAGACGATTCTGAGTCATCATCGATCCTGCCTGGTTTTATCTGTTGTCTCCTACGTGCACTGTATTATTACGCCTAGTGTACTATCTGTATCTCTCTTCCTGTAGCGCTACATGGTCTGTACTCATTACTCTGGTATCTGAAGATAGGATGGAAGGCCATTGTTCTGTCTTTTTGTTAAGCACATTTGTATATCAAATGTACGGTACAGATATTCGTCACTGCCCTTGAGAACATAATAAGCTCTTTTCTTGCAACCTGGCCAGTTTTGTCTAAATTCCTGTTCATACCCTGTTTTACTATTATTACTTACACCTTTTTTTCATATTTGATCTTTTAGAAAGATTTTGACATAATTTATACAACAATTTACAATATAGAAGCAACAAAAATCTTTGGTTCTCCTAAGTTTAGTGGAAATGCACTAACTGTTCTCATAACGTCTTATTCATCCTTTACAGCATAAATTCTTTATCAGAATTTACACACCCGTATCTATGGAGTTTGTGTGTAATGAATAGCTCAATCTATGAAACCTAAATATAAAATATTTCAGCCAATTGGTTCTTTCTACTGCCTATTATAGATGGGTTTCATCCTTTTTAAAGCTTAAGTTTGTTGTTGTTTTACTTTTATCTGCATTTTTTACCCTGTTTTCATACATATACTGTTTAAATATTTATTATTAATATAATGTCAATCATCTTAGGACCTAAGTATACAGAAATGTCTTGTTATTTATCTTAAAATATGAAATACATATATTTTTTATTCTATAGATACTGCTATTATTTTTCATGTGATTGGAATTGCTTCAGTATTTCCTGTTTTTAATAATTTCCTTTCATCGTATGCATCATACGTGTTACTGACACATGTGGCTTTATTAGTCTCCAAAACTCTATAGTTTAAGAGTTCAGATTATTTTCTTAATCTCATCCCATGATCCTTCAATCATTTGTGTCCCTGATCCCAGGCATGTGATCAGCATTTTTTCTCTACCTCTCCAGACTACAGCCTTTATTTTAAGAGCACATTAAACTGAGATCATGTCCCTACATTTTATTTACGAGTGCATGGAAAAGCACAGAGGTTTTCATAGGGATCCACTATGAATAAATATTAGCCAGGCAGTATGTTAAACCTGGATTCTCCCTCGTCTCTCCGAGGCCTCCGTAATCGCTCAGATTTGCAGCGGTCCCTATCACCAGTCTGACCTAGATCAGAAAAAGGCACAGATGTAAGAACATTACCATAACATGGAGACAATGTCCCCTTTACTTTGCACTAATGACCATCGAGTTGATATCACATGAAATATGTAAAAGCACTTAAAAAGATTTCAGTTCTGTTGTTACTGATGTTCATTTTCTGTTGCATGTTACAATAGAAACCAATGGCCTTAAAATGTAACACTTCTTATATCCAAAGCTGATTTACTTTTTTGTTTGTTAATTTGCCTGATAGATAAAGTATTTTATCAAATCATTATCCTTCATTTAAAAAAAAAATGAGTTAATTCAAATGTAGATTGTACTGTAGAAAGCATTTTGGTGTAAGGTCTGCAAGAATTTTATACAACTTTACACAGATTTGTCCAGTTAATTTGTTTCATAGCAATGCTTTTGGTGTCTGGGTTGGTGACTTTATATTTATACTGTGATGCTGATTTTTTTAGGCTTAACATTCTCACAACTTGATCTCTCTTTTTGTGCTAGGGTGCACAAATATGAGCGATCAGGCCTTTCTTACTTCTAAACGTTATTGTACTCTGCATTAGCACACCAAAGTCTAAGATCCCTGTGTTATAACATTACTTTGTGTAATATTCAAAAAGACAAAAAATAATAAATGTTTTGAAGCAGCACCAAAATCCCACTGGAATATTATTGGTTTGTTTTAAAAGGAGCTGGCATCACATGGCTTGATCCCAATAGTTTCCATCATTGGAGTTGCTCTGTGTTCCAGGTTCTTCTCTTTCAAGTCATGAGGAAGAAATAAGAACCGGAGTTAAGCAACTTTGATTATTTACAAAATCAACACCAAAAAAAAAATAATGAGAAGGAGGTAAGGAACCTTGTATAAATATTTATTTCAAAGTTTTTCTGTTGCTCATCATCCCCAATCCGTAAAGTAAAACTCTTCTCAGAAATTGTATAGAGTAGCGTCCATCCATCCATTTTTTAGTCACCATTATCCCTGCTGGGGTCATGAGGGGTGCTGGTGCCTATCACCAGCTTTCAATATGCAAGAGGCGGGGTCTCCAGTCCATCGCAGGGCAACACAGAGACAAACAGGACAAACAGCCATTCACACACACACTCACACCTAAGGAGAATTTAGAGAAGCCAATTAACCTAACAGTCATGTTTTTGGACCGTGGGAGGAAGCTGAGGTACCCAGAGAGAACCCACTCATGCACAGCGAGATCATGCAAACTCCATGCAGAAAGATCCCGGGCTGGGAATCAAACCAAGAATGTTCTTGCTGCAAAGCAGCTGTGCTACCCACTGCTCCACTGTGCAGCCCGTATAAAGCAGCAGATCAAAGCAAATCAGCAAGTTTTTAGTGGTAATATTTCTGTCTAAATACGTGACTACTCTGTCTCTTCTTTGCCAAATTTGATGTATATTTCTGTAAACAGCCCTAATCAGATTTAAGTCTGGACTTTTACTGGTTCATTCTGACACAGCAAGTTGCTTTGAGGGTTGGTCGCCTAGATGCTTACCCCATTTTTCACCATGGGTATTCCGAGTTCAGAATTATGTACTTCTTTTGCCTTCCCCTGCCTGGAAACTGGACTTCATATATCTTATTTGCTTATTTTTAACATTAACCATCTTCCTACCTCTCTACAAAAAAAGCAGAGTGCAACACTTGACAATTTTTCTTGACAGATTTTCATCTGCACCTCCTCCAGAGTCGTCGTTGGCCTTTTTACCTGTTTGTTCAGTTAAAGCAGTAACTATAGGTGGGCAGCAGTGTCTATATAGTTTTCTAATTTCAGATAAAGAAACAAACCCTTAGATATTCAAAGATTTGTGTTTCATTTTTACATCCAGGCACTTTTTTAAACTCCTCCACTTCTTACACCTCTGTTTACTAGTGTTGCACCGATACCAATACCATTATCTAAAATGGTGGTATCGGTATCGGTGTGTACCGACAAATAGGGCACCAATACCATTTTGAGAGCCAAAAGTTTATTCAACTATTGTCACCCATTCCAGGTAGGCAATAAAAAGTTTTACCAGATTCACTTTGTATTAGTCTTTTTCCTGCTTCACAAAGGTAGGCAGCAGCTTGAAAAAGCCATGATGTCAATTATTTTACATCTAAGTAGTATGCAGTCCTTCATATATACACACACCACACAATTTCAAACAGATGGTTTCAGTATGGTATCGATATCGGACGATACTGCACAGCCTGGTATCGGGTGAAAAAAAAATGGCATGGCCGCAACACTACTGTTTACTCATGTCCTCAAACAACCATCTTAGAACTTCCCTCAACATAGGTTGACCAGGCGTCTTCTTTTACCCAGACATGTCCTACTTTTCAGACCTAAAAAAATGTCCGGGGGGGAATTTCAAAATTGTCCGGGATTTTGGTCGACAACAGTGTAGCACATAGTTGAAACATACCGGGCACTCGAACAGAGCCGTCAGAGATGTGCTTCCCCCAGCCTGCCTTACCGGCCCCTGGCTCATGGCTCTCTGCTGAGGTCCAGGGGTCCGGTCCAGTCAGCAGCCCAGCAGTTGACCCCCCCTGCCAAAAAAAAATGTCCTCCTTTTCAGAAACCCAAATGTGGTCACCCTACCGCAACAGCAAGGATGAAATTACAAACAGACTAACTTTATTTATTCACTGAGTCCCTTGATTTTGTTTAGGGATATCAGAGTGCAGGGGGCCGAGTGCAAAGCATGCCACATTTTGCATTTTTTTATTTGCAAAGTAAAACGTTACATTTTTACTCACATTTTAAAACTATGCACTGTTTCAACAGAAAATCAAAACAGAATGTATAGTAAAAAGTGTTTAATGGATTTGGACACTGTTCCTGGTGTTTATGACAATTATTTGAGCAGATCATTTTGTTTCCACTCATACGTCAGAAATTTCTACCAATGCAAATTTTGACCAGAAATCAACTTTCCTTAAATGTACCTCAGTAGTTTCTGTGGTTTCGGTATTCCTAAAGAGAGACAGAGTAGAATAGAACTTTATTGATCTCACGATGGCGAAATTCACCTGTGACATTGGCTCTCTAAACAAACAGTGCACAATGGAGGAAAAGGTGTATGAAGTATATACAGTGGATGGTAAAACAATAAAGCTCAATGTGATTCAAATTCCTCAAAATATACAAACAAAATAGAAAGTCAATGTGTTTTTTTGCATAATTTGTTAATATAAGATAGATTTTATTGATCTCACAGTGGAGAAATTTGCTTGTCGCGTTGGCTAAATATAAAAGAAAAGGTGCCAAAAAGAGGAAAAGGTGCATGGGGTATATACAGTTTATACAGTGTGTCCACATATACTTATCAAACAGCTGAAGTCTCTTATTTAACAGGATTATTGCACTGGGTATTGCTGCTACTGTTGCTGTTATCTGTACAGTTGACTTCTTTCTGAAAAAAAATGGTTAAAGATTAAAGGAGAGGGACTTGGAATGCAGGAAACAAATGCTGAGGATGATGGAAACACACTTCCATGGAAACTAGCACTCCTCTGTTCAGGCAGCACACAAGCAGTGACATAGACACCTGCGCCTCACATCTTTGTGTGAAAGACTCAAGGTTGAGTGAGCTGCTATGTACTCAGAACCACGTGACTCATGCTCTTTAAAGGCCATTCTTTCACACACATGCAGGTTCGTTAGAGACACCTATCATATGACCTGAATGCTGAGCTGTGTCAGCCATGGCTGTTCCAGCTTAGGAGAATTAAAACAATGCATTGTCAAAAATTAATCTGCTTAAATGCATTTACATTTCTAAGGTTTGATTTTTTTTTATTTTTTTTTTCTATCTAACTCGCATTAAAAAAATAATTGATTTGTATCTCTGACTTTTTGCGGCCTTGCTCTCTGTGTTCACTTCTGTGGTTTGAAGAGTTGTTTACAGAGATAAAGGGTACAATGGTAATTAGGAATAACAAGTATTTGTGCATTTTAACTGCGAATTTGAAGTTGCAGAGAAAACTGAAAATAGAAGTTTAGTAATAGATTTTTTTTCTACAGTCGAATGGGGAACAGGCAGCGCCCTCTGCTGTACAACTACATGAACTACCCACAAGTCACAAATCATTTAGTAGGAAAATACGTGAAGGTGTAACTAGTGAAGGTGAATTTGTGGTACAGCAGCATATTTGTTCAGTTGAATTTGGCGATTGTAGCTGTGATAAAGAAAAAATGTATGACACTACAAAAGTAATGTGGGAGGATATTTATACAACTGTTTACATTTGTTTTCAATCTGGTCTGTTCCTGTTTGGCTGTGACACCGTCCTGGAGAGAAATATCACCTGTGCTGCTGCCATCAACACCTTTGTTTACAGATGTTTGGGCTCTGCCTGTTTTTCAGTGTAGTCATGTTTCTCTGACTGTGACTGGCTGGATGTGCTCTCTTTCATCCACTGACATGGGAGATGGCTCGGAAGTCATCTGCCTTGCTGTGTGTTTCCTGGACGGGGCCGCCTGTGGAGCTGGTTGACACTTTCCCTTTGTATCTCTGCTTCTTTCTGTACACCTGCATCTATCTCCTTGAACTCCAGTCGGCCTTGGCAGAAAGCCAATCACACTTAGCCTGGTTCTGCTGGAGGTTTCATTCTGTTAAAAGGGAGTTTTTCTTCTCTACTGTCGCTACAAGCATGCTTAGTGTGAGGAATTGCCTTCTAGTCAATTTCTTAGATAGAAAACTTTGAATCAATTTGACTGAATGATCTCATGAACTGTAAGTGCCTTGAGATGACATGTGTTGTTAATTGGCGCTAAAGAAATAAAATTAATTGAATTTTGTACCCTTTGTTTCAGAGAAACTGAAGCCGAACTGAGAAGACATACGATTTTTATGTGACTCTGCACAATTTGCGTACCTGTATTTAAGAATTTGTTGTGTTGTAGCTCAAAAATTACAATGCGCAAATAGTTTTACAAACATTTTGGATCAACTAAAGCAAAGGTGCAAATGTAAGATTAGATCTGCGACTCATAGAACACAGTTTGTGCTCCACAATTTAAAGAGTTTTTTTGTACGGTAATTGTAAAACTTAGAAAACAAAAAACTTCAGTTTTGTTTCCTTCTGCAGTTTTAAATTCCCAGTTACAAAGCACAAATATGTATGATGCAAAATTATGTTAACAGAAAAGACACACAGTATTTTTTTTGTTTTTTTTTGTTTAGTCTTTTGCAGTCAATAGTGGAATTCTGTTACCTAGCAATTAGTATTGCAAACTGAATCAAAAGTAATAGGAGAGGGTCTATTCTTGGAGCCGATTATGTTCTCCATCATGATAAAAGTAAGACAATGAGAACAAATGTTGTCTAGATTCAAACGATACAAAAACATTTATTGGCAAATCAAACAAAAACATTAACAATTTATAGGGAAGGGAGGTGCATGAACTCCACATATTTACAAGACTTGGCTGCTGAATGCAGTTATAAATCAGCCGACGCATGCCCTAATTGGCCAATACCGATTCAAAAAAATTATATCAGGCAAAATATCAGCTGGGAGATGTAATGGTCTATCTTCGGTTTCTGTATAATCATTGCAGTTAATATTATTAATTTCCTCCCCTTTTTTTTGGAGTGGGATGAACTTATAACAGCAGTCACAAAAAAATTGTTTAAAGAAACAATGGTGGTTGAAATTTGAACTTTAGAAAAAGAAAAATTATAGATACATGTGCTTGTTATACTTTCCCTTATCAAGTATGTGTCACTTGGTTGGTGAGATCATCTCCATTATCTGGAAACAAGTTGTATTGTATGGAGTCAGTAGTTGTTTGTGTCGCAGGTTATTGCGGCACCTGTTTCCCCCCTGCGTAGGCAACTTTCCAGCAATGGATCACCTCAAATACACAACACATTCGCCTCTTCAGGAGTCAGATTTAGTTTAACTAATTTACAGTTATAAGTTTTCTTTTCAAGAAGTAAACTTTTTGTAAAATGTCTGCATTTTTCTTTGTCAAGTTAACATGTAGGTACACATTTGTGCCTTTCAGTTTCCTTCCTTGTTTTTTATACAGTATTTTTTAGTTTTCTGCTTACAGACCCCAATAGGGTGACTGAGTTGTTGACTTCGTGGTAATGCAGGGGTGTCAAAGTGGTTCCAGAAAGGGCCGTGTGGCTGCAGGTTTGCTTTCTAACCAAGCAATAGCACACCAGACTCCAGTCATCTCATCAAGAGTTCAGATTAGACTCACTTGATAAGATGAGTGGAGTCTGACACCACTGTGGTAATTAATGGATGGCAGGCTTCAGTGTCCTGAGTTCTTATCTCCATTCCTTTCATTTTCATAAATGTGATAACCTGTTGTTCTACCGATCTTTTTCTGTCGACTTTCCTTCAGAAGCCACGGCTCTTAGTAGCTTTGTGGTTTATTATCTAATCCAGTGATAATAAAGTTATTGCTCCTAGAATATGTTTAAAATCTTTGTGGCTCTCTGAGGTCTTGATTTTCTTGTTCTTTGTTTCATCGTCCCCATTTAGCGCCGCAATTTGCTTTGACAAGCCTATTTTTTAAAATCTTTTGTTTAGAAATACCATTGTTGATCAGGCCTTTCTTCTAGTGTATTTAGTGTCTCTGGTAGTTATTTTAATGTTTTCTTAATTCCCTTAAATTCTTCCTCCATTGCTTTCTCTTTGGTCAAATGCTTGTATGTGTATTACAGTCCATATCTAATGGTTAATAAATCATTTATAGATGTATTAATATCTAGACTGTTTATAACTGCTTAATATGCATTTAACATAACTAATGTTCAAAATGCTTATTTTGCCTATAAGGTATGTTAGTCTGAATTGATTAAACTTCATGCATTCTTAGAGGGGTGTCCCTGACCCCGCATGGGTTCCCCCCAAACCACGTATAAGAGGGCTCTCCTGGACCCGGCTGTAGCTTCCATGGTCCCAGAGGGGTCTCCCAGACCCCGCAGGGTTTTCTGAGTTTCAATCAGGCATGTGAATGAAACCACTCTGATGAGGGAGTCACAACCCCCTAACAACCATTAACACCATCAAGGTGACCTCCAAGCTAATCCAGTGGGAGGGATCAGAGCCACCTTTTGTTTTTTCCTCAATTATTTGTTACATCTACAGTATATTAATCTCAGTGCTCCCCACCATCAGTTAGATCCGTGAAAGCCTCTCAAACTTTATTTTACTTATTTTACCATTAACATCACAGTGCTTTTGTTTGCTAAACTTCTTCCAAATGATAAAGAACCAGTCTGGTCTCTGGGTTGGGCTTGAACTTTCCAGGCAAACAGCTGATCCGCTTTGGTCTTCACTTTGTGTGTCGAGGTGGATCCACCTGTTAAGGCACAAAAACAGATTTCCATGATGCTGGTGAAGATTCAGACATCCAGGTCATGGTCATTCCAAAAAAGTAAAAAATTTAGACTTAGAATTTGCATGTTTTCTAAGCCAAAACAAGGCTTTGATTTTGGCCCACTCTATAAAGCATTTCTGACATTTTGAATAGAAAAATATTCCTGGATGGGAGCCAAACGTCTTCAAACTTGAAAACAAAGTCCAGTGGATCTTTTTTTTTCTTTTTTTTTTTTTTACTTTTTTGGACAGATTTCTATGATCCAATTGCAAGTGGAGTCTAGGTTACATCAAATATCACTTTTCGTCCCACTAAATCATATCTTAAGTTATTGTCCCATATTCTTACCCTGGTGGAGTTAAATATTTGTCTTTGTCGTAGTTTCTCAAGACTTTTTTGGAGAGTAGCATTTTCCTGTTCCAGAAGTTTTATACGAAGGCTGTTTGCCTGCTGTTGTTGCTCCATATCTAAAATCAAGTTTCCGGTACCTTGCAAAAAGGAAAAGGAAGAACATGCAATAAATAAAAAGAGTTTAACTTTTTAGATAAAATTTAAAATTTCAACCCCGAAATAGAGTTTTCTGTGCAATTTCTGTCATGGACATATGTTTATATGTACATGTTTGTTGACCAGCCCAGGAGATATTTGGCAGGAAGAATGATCCTCTAAAGAAATAATAACTCGTGGAAGGTAACTGATCAACAAAAAGGGGAATATGGATTGAAAAAAGAAAATACATTTTATTTTAAAAGGAACTATAAGGGCTTTTATTTATTTATTTATTTATTTATTTATCGTGTGCTTCAATGAATGGCTGCATTTCTCAATGTTATTTATTTGTGGTTAGCTAATTAAAAGTTGCGTATGTTCTAAGACCTTTCCTGACATCTTTATCAGAAACTAATATGTGCATGACTTAAAATGAAAGTGGGAATTTCTTACTTTGCGGTTGGGTTTGAGCCCAGTCATTTAGCTCTGGAAAAAGCACCAGAAGTCTCTCCCGCTCCCTCAGTGTATTCACATGCTCTGTTAATTGTGCCACACGTTTTTCCAGCTCATCTGCATGTGTCTGTAGTGTTTGCTTCTCTCTTTGGAGCTCTCTATAGATATCCTGATGGAAGAAAACAAACAGGTGAACATTGATTGTATTCTTTGAGTCATGGATGTGCAGGCGCTCTCGTTTACCTGCTGTTGAGAGAGCTGAGCCTCTTGTTGCTCCTTCAACTTATAAATATCTTGCAGCCGTTTGTTTAAACTGCTCTGAGCATCTTCCTTCTCTTCCAATTGCTTCTGTAGCTCGTCACACTCTTCATCCAGAGCATCAACTCTTTCTGATAAGGACTGCTGCTTTGCCTGCATTGACTAGATCCACAACCATCAAATAATAATTGTTTATATCAGGTAAAATTGTCGTTTTAACTGCAAAGCTGACCTCCTGTCGACAACAAGCGCTCTGATACTTGGCCTTCTCCTTGTCGAGGAGAAGTTTAGTGTCACTGAGATGAGTTTCAAGCTCCAGGATCCTTTGCTGGAGTTTACTGTACGCCTCTTCATCTCTTTGCATCTCCTTTTCGTCTTCTGTTTGGAAAGAGTTTGGAAATGATTCCTTCTTACAGAGAAACATTAGAAGAGCTGGTTGAAAGAGGTTCAGTGTGTGCTTTACTCAGTGCTTGCCACATGTTTAGCTGGAGTTCCACCTTCTCCTTGAGTCTGGTATTGTTCTCCTCCAAGGACAACATTTCTATCACAAATACATAAAAGAAAAATCATAAAAATAATCAACTTAATGCTATGGTCCCTGCAAAAGTATTCACATCCCCTGTTTTATATTTCCATCTTTCTTTTTATACCACTAAAGCCACATTTTTCAATGCATCACACTGGGATTTTTGGTGACGAACCAAGTGACCATAAATGAGTGGGGTGATAGAGCAATGAGATGTTTCTTTTTTCTTTTTAGCTTCTCGGTTGAATTAAGATCTGGACTTTGACTGAATAGTTCTAATCAATAAATATGCTTAGATTTGAAGCTTTACAGACCTAGTTCTAATTGTTGGAAAGTGTGTTTGCCCTTATTTTCACTAAATCATAAAAAGAAAGCAAAAAAGGATACTTGTAGGCATTTTCATTTTTACTATTCCTACAGTAACAATAACAACAAAAAGTAAAATAAAAATCCATTACGGCTTTTGCCCATGGGGAACTCAATAAAAGGTGCAAAGCAACTACTAGATAACCCCTCCTTGATGTTATTCTTTTAACAGCTGTGGCGACTGAGCACAGCAAGCAGCCAATCACATGGTGATGCAATGCAAACAGACTGACTCAGTTGTTTCTCCTACAGGCGGCTATGCAGCAACACAAAGGTGAACTCTTTGCAAACTCTTTGAACCAGTAGAGCTGTAGTTGTGATCCAGGTGGGGTCCTGTGTGTGTGTGTGTACCCACAGAAACTTGAGGTATTTCACTCAACACAAATACTCCATTGACGGTAAGCAGAACATGGACTCTTTTCTGTCTCCTGAAGTAGATGGCCACCTTTTTTTAGGTATTGTAACAGTGGGAGTGGTAATTTTTCTGTTATGAATGTAAAATTTGTTTTTTGGCACATATTTACAAGGAACCCAGTGATTAAAAGTAGCTTCTAGTGATCGAATTGAAAAAAAAAACCCTGATAAGATGGGTAAACAAACACTGCAATGGAAATCTAAGTAAGTCATTATTTTCTTAAAATAAGTGCGTTTTTTCTCGAATTGAGGATGAAAGTGAGACACTTTGCCAATGGAACAAGGCAATTTACATTTTAAATAAGAAAAAACTATTGCATTGTCTTATTTCAAGTTCATATTTTCTAATTATCTTATTTTAAAGATACTATTTTTATTGGCAAATCATCTTATTTACCTTCTCAAATTAAGGGTAAATACACTTAATTTAAATTTTTTTTTACTTATTTCTAGATCTTTTTTGCAGTGAAGGTCTGATCCCCCCACATAAACAGGTGATAAAAACCATCCTGTTGTGATTCTGCAAGTATTAATGACTAAAATAGGCTAAAGGTGAAAAAAAAAATGTGTTTTAGGTTAAATGATTAAATCTAAACCATTTTTGGAGAAAGTGAAAATAATCCTTTAACTACCTCTCTTTAGTTGCTTATGTTCTTCTTGCAGCCTTTGCTCGGTTTCCTTTGAGGATCTCTGTGCTTTCTGAAGAGCTAACTCCAGCTGGACTATATTGGCCTGGTGTTTTTCCACCTCTTCTTTAAACTCCTTCTTCACGCTTACCAGCTGAGAACTAAATCCGTCTCGCTCTGATTCAGCTTTTCTGAGGGCTTCTCTAAGAGGCTCCACTGTACTCCGCACATCCTGAAGATGTTTTCCGAGGCGGTGCATGTCCCTGAGTTGCTCTTTGGCCCACAGGGCAACATCATCCGCCGTAATTTTTCCTGGATCCACTGTGTCTTGCATGGCATCTAAGAGAGGCTGTAGAGCAGAGGGAAGACCCTCACTCTGGAAAAGATCGATCAAAGCATCTCCTGTGTTTCTCAAAAGGGATTGGACTCGATAACATGCATCACAGGGTATAAGCAAGGACTCCACTGTCTGACAGCCAGCACTGTGCCGTTGAATTTTAGAACAGGATGAGGCATTGAGATCTGGACCTGAACTTGTGTGATTCTCAGGGGGGAATTTGAATGAGGTTGGACAAAACAAGGTAGAGGCACAATTTCTGCAGAAATCAGACCCTGAGCTGGTTGGGGAAGATGGAGAGGAGACCTTCTTCTGATTAGTGTCTAATGCCTTTGTTTTGATCTGTTTTATGTCTTTGGAGTTCTCCTATAAAACAAAGAAACAGTTAAAAATCAATGAAAGGTCAAATTACAATGTCAAATGTTTACCTTTATGCATACCTTCGTGTTTGCATACTGAAGTAAGTTACCCCAATAGTTCCTGACCACAAGGCCCACTGAGAGGCATCCTTTCTGCTGGCTTTGATCTCTTCTGTATCTGCCCTTCTGTAACTCTGTAAAAGCCCCGACGCTTTGTAGGAGGAGCAGGAGTCTAGATAAAGCAAAAGAGAAAGCAGCATGTTAAATGAAATCTTTAAGCGTTCTGTCACAGAAAATGTCTTGCGTAGGTTTTAATACCCCTTGAATATTTTTACATGGTGATACTTTAGAGCCAAAAATAATATAACAGATTTAATCAGGATTGAGTGTGGTACAGCATCACAAAGTAGTAAATAATTGTGAAATGGAAGGAAAATGCTTTTCCCAAACAAAAACTTGAAGTTTTTAGAAATCTGTTTGTGTTCAATATTCTTTATCCGATTTCCCACAATAAAACCAGCAGCCTTCAGAAGTCACCTAATTAGTCAAAACTTCATCTGAACACACCAGACAAGTCATAGAAATTTAAAATATTCTTAAATTACCATCTAACAGAGCACTGCCAGTCATTCATACATGGAAAAGCACACAGTATAGCTGAAAAACTACACACAAATGCCCAATTATTGAGACTAATTACAAGCAGTGCAAGTTGTTAATTTGTGTTCATTAGAAGGATCAAATATTCAGATAAAGGTCTTTCTAAATAACACAGAAGCTTGTTGATCTTCAGTCGAATCCTTTTTTATCTGTTAGACACTTTTAAAAATATTAAAGAATTTTTTTTAAAGTTACCTTTTGTACAGCTTTCTTGTTTGATCAACATAAATTCACATTATTTATTGTTGAAATAAAATATGTTGTTTTTTTCTTTAAAAATATCTCTCATGACAAGTATATTGTGTTTATTTTATTAAAAGAAGGGAGATTTTACCTGTATCTCCCCCCCTTTTTAAAGAGTTAAAAGCCTTGCTTCCTCTTCAGTGAAGAAGTGTTGCTGAATTAGACACAGCACATTTTATATTAAGCTATTTTCAGCTGTGGGGGCTAGGAGAGGACTACAGTACAAGCTATGTCAAGATTTTCTGATGCAATAACCTACTTTAAAATTTGCATCAGAAAAAGCTGATGGAAATGCACATCATGTCTGTTCCAATCCATATTCATCAGTAGAATTATTTTTATTTTATTATATCAACAGCACAGAGGCCAGGCTCGGACAGTTAATCTGTGGACATTTGCACGGTTTCAGCGTGCAAGGGCCGGCGCTCCTTAAATCATATCGGCCCCAACACTTACTCTCCGACCACAGCATCTACCTGTGACAGTAACTAACTCAAGGAGCGCAAGAATTGTTGGCAAATGGTGTAATTTTATTTTTCTTCAAACTGTTAAAACCTTGCAACAAACTAAATTATAATAAAAATAAAATGCATTCTTTAAACCAAACTATGATATTCCTCTTATATTTGGCGAATTTATGTTCAAATATTTTGCAAAAATAAGATGTAGTGCATGATGGGGTTTTGTATTGTTGCCGGGTTGTGATGTTTCCCAATCTGGCAGTTTAGGATGGCCGTCTATGGGTAAAAAAATGTTTTTCTCTAGATTTATTGCCTAAGAGACCAATGGACTTTGGTTCAAATTGGGTAAAATGTTGCATATCCAGGCGGTTTATGAACATTTTTTGAACCGGAAAACATGAGTCAATGACAGTGCTGTATGTGTGAGTGGGTGTCTGGCTGGCTGGCTTCATGCAAGTGTGGACGTTAAGCAGCAGCAGTCACTGTCGCGTCCGTGTTAATAACCAAAGCTAGTACAACTGCATAAAACCGGGGTCCATAAGTGGGCCTGTGTAGATGGAAAAACCCCAGGAGCGAAAATCGTTCCCAGTCCGAGCCTGACAGGGGCTATACCAGGGCCCAATACCAGCTCTACACTGGAAAAATTATATAGAAATAAGAACAAATTTCTTAAATTAAGTGTATTTATCCTTAATTTGAGTAGATAAATGAGATAGTTTGCCGATGGGATTCATATTTTTACTCTTAAAATAAGATAATTAGATAATATGCACTTGAAATAAGACAATGCAATTGTGTTTTCTTATTTTAAGTGTAAATTGTCTCGTTCCATTGGCAAGATGTCTCTCTTATCTCCTCAATCCAAGAACCAATGCACTTATTTTAAGAAAATATGACCTATGTAGAGTTTAATTTCTTGTAGTGTAAGGGGGACTGGCCCCTCTTGGCCCCACTCTTGAACTTCCCATGGCTGCTGGGTAGAGTGACCACCAGCTTTATGCAACTCATCCAACTCCAGATTGGATAAGCCTAATTTTAGAAATGAATTTAGCATAAACTGGTGAAATTTCACTTTCAACCGCCCATGGTTGAAACCAAATAAATGTTTTAAATGTTTAAAGTGTTTATGGTAATACCTGTCAACCACCAACTCCAACAAAACAACATGCGAGTGCTGATTGTATGCGTCCTCTCCATTCACAAAATCATACTCCTCCAGCAAAGCCACCATGTCCAAACTGCAGGCCAGTTTGTCTGGGAACTTCCAGGAGGTGTAATGGACCGGTCCGGTTCTGGAAAGCACGTCCTCAATCGCAACCTGAATATCGACCAGGTCTTTCCGGAGGTTCTTGATGCAGTTCTCACGGCCCAACAGCTCAGTCATATCTCACTATTATTTTTAAATATCATCTGTTTTACACACTAATAAGAAACCAGCTGACATGTTGACATGGTGTTTCCCCGACAACGGCAAGAGCAACACTCCAAGATCCACAATGCATTGCGTCTTTCTCCGGAAGCAATACGCATCCATTAAACCGAGAGGAAAGAAGAGATAATTATTTTTATTATCATGACCAAGTTCTTTATACATAAATGTAAATATAGAGGCTACAAACCGAGCATTACTGCTTTTAATCATGAACTCAAACAATACATTGACACCATACAATTATCAGAAAATAAGAAAGCAATCAAAACTCGAGTCCTTTTTAATCGTCTTATTTGGACAGCTGTTTCCCCCTAGCGTTTACTTTTATTCAATAGATGTAGCTACTATTTTTTTTTTCTTGTCTTTCTTCCTTACTGTTTCTTGTTTTGCACAAAACGAGGACAGTTACTTGACTGGTAAACATCTAAATTTACACCTGTTGAAAATATCTGTAAAAAAAAAAAATGGTTGTTAAGAATACCTATAGTGCAATATGGTTGCTCTGTAATGTTCTTTGGAGAAACATAAAATTGTATTGAAAAAAAACTCACGACTTAGAATAGGACACACATTATTGAATAGGTCATTATTTTTAATGGGGAAACATCAGACAGTGGGGAAGATGAGACAGTGGAACATGTTATTTTGAGTTGAAGGAAATTTTTGATTCAGAGAAACAAGTTAATTAGGAAACCTAGTGATATGAAAATTAAATTTGACATGGCTAATTTACTGCAAAAGGAATCAGAGGATATCGGGTTATATTTGAGTTTTTGAAACAGTTTAAATTGTATAACAGGATATTGTTTTTGTTTTTTGCCCTGTGGTCCACACTCCTTACCGGTTGGTGGCGGTAACGCTCAGCTAACGTTTTTGCCATCCGCCATTAAAATTTAAAGAAGAAGAAGAAGACAACGTTGAACCGCCGTGAGTATTACGAGTTTGACAATTTTAACTGAAATTGATTTCATTTAAAGATCACTTTGGCTGTTGAATAGCTTTTATTGTATGTGTAATTGTGCTTGTGCTCGGCGCCTTTCAGGTAGCTTTCCATTTTCAGCAGTGAAGACGCAGCCATGCCGCCCGGGCCCGTTCAGATAGTTCAGCCGGAGCCCAACAACAAGGTAACAGCGCAGCTTAGCTGGCTTTAACGTTATCGACTGGAGAACAGTGTGGAGTATAACCTCCCTTTTTTTATATTACAATGTTTTGCTATCCGTCTGGGTATTTTTTTTACGTTTTAAAAAAGACCCGGGGTTTGTAAAACATGCTAAATGAATGAGCTTGTTAGCATGGAGGCTAAGTTGGAAAACAAAAGTAAAGTGTTTGTCTCTGTAGTCCTAATCAGCATATTATATGTTGATTTGGATTAATTGATTTATTGAATATGAGATGACTTGATCTTAAGACAAATAATCTTATTTCTTTTTATAGTTTTGAGAAAGAAATACACAATAAAAGATAAGTTAGAACAAAGTGATACAGGTGCCAAACAAATTATTATTGTATTACACCCAGTACTGAAACTTCCATGTAACAGAAAGCTAAAAAAAAAAAAAAGCTAAAAATCGTGAGATGTACAAATAGATTGAAGAGATTTGAATTGGCCTGGTTAATTTTTTTAAAACAAAATCCATTGCATTGCATACAACAGCAAAGGAAACCTACTACCAGTCTGAAAATGCACCAACCAGTACTATGTAGTTTGATAAAATAGAGAAATTATTAACTTTATTGATCTCACAATGGAGAAATTAACTCTATGCATTTAACCCATCCCCTTTGGGGAGCAGTGGGCTGCCACCGTGCAGCACCCAGGGAGCAATCAGGGGTTAACGGTCTTGCTCAGAGACCCAGCGAGACCCACTATGCCCTAATCACTAGGCCGGCTCTCCCCCATTTAGCTATCTGAATGAAACAGCAATTAGATAACAATTAGGCACATATTTCAAATCCTTTGTGTTGTATTCAAAACCAGTCTCTTAATGAAAGAGCCTGCACCTATTTTCAATTATATCTAGTTTTGTTGTTTGAAAAAGAAATCTAACCAATCCATATCTGAACTGTCATTCCAATCCTTTAAGAAAATAATATAGATATAAAATGGTGCTTTATTCAGATAGTGAAACTCCTAAAAAATGAAATACACCAATTCTTTTCCTAACATAATAATAAAAAGCTTAAGATTTTCATTAGCTGTGGTATAAGTATTTGACTTCAGTGCAAGGGACCTGGATTTGAATCCTGCAATGGTATCAGTGATTAAACAATTTCACAATTTGCCCATTGTGGGAAAATAAAGGGATTTTCTATTATAAAACCTCTCAAATCTGTGAGCGAGTTGAATTCGGAAGCAGCCAAAGGGACTTATCTTACAAAATAAAACTGAATTTTTGAGCGCTAACTCAAATAGGCTGCAGTTTGATGTATGTAATGGGTTGCTGAAGCTCAGTTAAAAAATGGGTTTTATGCAGTTTTGAAGCTTTTAAAATGGAAGATTCTTGAGGCTGATGTTAAAACACAAATCCTAATAAAAACACACTAACAAAATACCATAAAACACATTTACTTTTAGTTGTTCAGTACAGTTACAATTAATACAATTGTTGGCATTTTTGGTATGGGTAATTTTTCTGTTTAATAGTTGCTTTGCATTAAATAGAAAGCACAAACCATTGGTATTATTTTATAATAGTTTTATAAAGTGTGCATGTTTGTTATCTACAGTTGTAGATCTTAAAACATTTGATATTTGTAAATCCTTTCAGCCAAATGATGGTCCTGCAGAAGAGACCCCAGCCACTAAACCCATTGTTGGCATCATATACCCTCCTCCAGAGGTCCGGAACATTGTTGACAAGACGGCTAGTTTTGTAGCCAGGTTAGTTATCCTGCATGTGATGTACTTACACACTTAAGCAACTGTCTTAAATTAGCTTTCATTTAAATTTTTTGTTTGTCCGTTTCTTGTGACTTTAAAGGAATGGACCAGAGTTCGAAGCAAGAATCCGTCAGAATGAGATCAACAACCCTAAATTTAATTTCCTTAATCCCAACGATCCCTATCATGCTTATTACCGCCACAAGGTCAATGAATTTAAGGAGGGCAAAGCACAAGAACCCTCTGCAGCAATCCCTAAGGTCATGCAACAGCAAGCCATGCAGCAGACCCAGCAGCTTCCTCAAAAGGTATTGCACTCACCTGCACAATATTTGCTCTTATGTTGCTTGTAAATTATTATAATTTTTTTTTTATTAATAAGTGAATCTTTGTTTATTTTAGGTGCAGGTGATTCAAGAGGCCGTGGTCCCAAAAGAACCACCTCCAGAGTTCGAGTTCATTGCTGATCCTCCATCAATCTCTGCATTTGACCTGGATGTCGTGAAGCTAACTGCACAGTTTGTTGCTCGCAACGGCCGTCAGTTTCTCACCCAGCTCATGCAGAAGGAGCAGAGGAATTACCAGTTTGATTTTCTGCGCCCACAGCACAGCCTTTTCAATTACTTCACCAAACTGGTGGAGCAGTACACAAAGGTATCCTAAAAGCTTCAGCCTGGATCTGATCTTCATGGTTGGTCTGTGTTAATTGACCAATGTTAACTGCTTTTTAAACTCTACATCTTTTAGATTCTGATCCCTCCAAAAGGCCTGCTAATCAAACTTAAGAAAGAGGCCGTGAATCCAAAGGAAGTTATGGACCAGGTAATTTATTTAAGCGTCAAAAGAAAAGCTAATCATAGCAGTTTACAGCAACTAATTATGTGTATTTGGATCCAAATATCAGGTGAGATACCGTGTTGAGTGGGCTAAATACCAGGAACGTGAGAGAAAGAAGGAGGAAGAGGAAAGGGAGAAAGAAAGGGTAGCATATGCCCAGATAGACTGGCATGATTTTGTTGTTGTGGAGACTGTGGATTTCCAGCCTAATGAACAAGGTATTATCTTTACCATTTGTCTTTTTGACTATCAGGCAAATGGATGATTTTAACAAATAGATTTTTTTTTTTTTCTCTGTTACCTCCAGGCCACTTCCCTCCGCCTACAACCCCAGAGGAGCTGGGCGCTCGCATCCTGATCCAGGAGCGCTACGAGAAATTTGGAGAAAGTGAGGAGGTTGAAATGGAGGTTGAGAGTGAGGATGAAGATGATGAAAGAGAGAAACGTGCTGACGGCCAACCTTCACAACCTGATCAAGATACTCAAATCCAAGACATGGATGAGGTTAGACCTTAGCGGAGGAATTGGGCTATTCACATACAACGCAGTTTTTGATATATATAAAAAAAAAAGCTTTTTAGTTTTTGTTTAATCTTTCCATAGATGATACATGATTTCAAATAATTACTGGAAACGAGCGTAAACCTTAAAGCGTGTCTTTAACAGTATTTTATTTGTGCTGCTTCAGGGATCTGATGAGGAAGAGGATGGTGGGAAGGCTCCATTGCCACCAGACAACCCAATGCCTCCCCCGCTTCCTCCAGCTCCAGAACAGGTTATTATTCGCAAGGACTATGACCCTAAAGGTAAACTTTTATTCACTCAGTTATACAAGGTTTTTGACTCATTCAGTTGGCAGCAGCGTAAAACGTCACTATATCAAACAAACCCAATACTTTTAATAAGTTACACATCCTTAATAAAACAAGTAGAAAACTAAAAGGTCTTATGACGTGAGAAATGGCTTAATCAAACATAACATTGATCAAAACATTTACTTGCAGATATTTGTGTCTTTATACACATTGACCTTTTCTGTGAATTGGTCTTTAATTGTGGATGATATGGGAGTTGAGATCTAGAGTGAGTCATAAAATGTAACTTTTAAATTAAAAACAGGTCAAACAGAAAATTAAATATATTTTAATTAACATTTATTAAACTTTTATAAATAATGTGTTTGAGGAAAGCTTTACAGTAGACTGTGTGAAGAGCATTCAAGCAGCTTTAAAGGCATTCGAGTTAGACATCTTTTATTTTATCAGCCTGAAAAATAAGGATTGGAAACATGAACATAGTTATTCGTTGTGATGTTTAAAAATGATTAAAGCACATTAGTCATTTATGTAATCGTGCGGCTATAATTTAAAGCCCCACAGACACAAATGCAGCTTCAATACATATTTTTGAAAGCTTTTATGCTGATATTTTTCTGCTCTCATGGATAAAACGGGAACGATAAAAGATACCAATGTAATTCTAGTTTATAAAGTTTGTAAACATCCTGCATTATTTAGTTATTTATATTAATCATATTGAATGAAAATTCTTTAGACAATAAAGCATTTGACAATAACAGTTAAACATGTCACAATATTCGGCCTTCCCTTTGCTAAAGGAAGGGATGAATTCATTCTGGGGGACAAAAACTCCCAATTTGCTAACCAACTGCTTCATTTGAGACTTTTGAACGAGGGGATAATCAATCAAGATTTCTGGGAATCTGTGTTTGGACCCTCAATCTTAGCAGTATGGAGTGTTGACCACTGGAAGCTTGAAATCTGTGTTTTTCAGATGTTGAAGCAACACATTAAGTTCTCAGAGGCTAGAATAAATGACGCACTTATTAAGATTATAGAAAAATCATAAAAGAATTGCAAATAGATCAAGCTCATTATGTAATCTTGTTCTCACAGCTTCCAAGCCTCCGCCTTCAGTTGCCGCCCCGGATGAGTACCTTATTTCACCAATCACTGGTGAGAAGATTCCAGCCAGTAAGATGCAGGAGCACATGCGTATTGGCCTGCTGGATCCGCGCTGGCTGGAACAGAGAAGCCGAACCATTCAGGACAGACAGACTGAGGATGAGGTCTATGCCCCTGGTTTGGATATTGAGAGCAGCTTGAAACAGCTGGCTGAGAGGCGTACTGATATCTTTGGTGTGGAGGAGACAGCCATTGGTAAGAAGATTGGTGAAGAGGAAATTCAGAAGCCTGAAGAAAAGGTAGGAATAGTTACTGATTTAAACCTCTTAAAGTTGGCGTAAAGGCTAAATTTTTCTTAATCCTCAAAGATTAAATAAGAAATTGATTAATTTGCTGCTGTTTGCATTAGGTTACCTGGGATGGCCATTCAGGAAGCATGGCTCGCACACAGCAGGCAGCGCAGGCCAACATCACCCTGCAAGAGCAGATTGAAGCCATTCACAAGGCCAAAGGATTGGTGGGAGAGGATGAAACAAAGGAGAAAATTGGTCCAAGCAAGCCAAGTGAAATTCATCAGCCTCCTCCCATCCACTCATCTGCACCCAATCTGCCTAAACCTAGTCCTCCAGTCACAGCTGTGTCACGCCCACCTGTCTCTGTAAGTTTAATGGTGCCATTATTAAGTAGTGTTTAGTTGATGGTCTGCAGAAGTTAGCAATAGTAGATGGAATCTTAGAAACTTTTTTTTTTTTACTTAAACACTGGTGTATGGATTGATTTTAATCCTGGATAAGAACTGCAAGCTTAACACTGTAATGGTTTATATAAGTGTTGTAAAACTCCACTCTGAAATGCTTACAGTCTGCTACTGTTTGAACATTCTCGAGTTAAGTTATTCCATCATTTACCCAATGAGCTAACTCAGAAATTTGATGTATGTGTGTTGGACCTGAGGCATATCTAAATGACGAGGTCACTAGTCTTTGCGGACTGGATTTTAAAATCCCAGGTTAGATTTGGAGATTATTCTTGTGCTGAAATGGCCCAGTCAAAGTTCAGACTTAAAGGAATCTATGACTTAGAAATTGCTCTTCCCCGTTGCTCCTCATCCATTCTGACTGAGTTTGGAGTACTTTGTAAAGAACAGACTAAATTCAGTGTCTAGATATGCAAACTTTTAGAGACGTAGCGCATTTGCAGCTCCAAGCACAGTGAAAGACAACGAGTTCTTCAGAGGGACTGAAACGAAACGCCTGCAAAACTTTTATAAAGTCTGTATATTTCTACTCCTACTGAAGTTTTTATATGCTTTGTTTGTAATGTAATAAAATATAAAAACTATCCATGGATGCTGCTAGATTTAACACCCTTCAATTATTTAAACAGGTGGCTCCTCCAGTCCGCACCACTCTGTTGTCTGCGGTACCTGTGATTCCAAGGCCCCCCGTGGCTCCTGTTGTACGCCTTGCACCAGGACAAGTCATAACACAGATGCCCCCCATGATTCCAGCTCCCCGTGTCAATGTGGTTCCCATGCCACCAGCTCCCCATCTCATGGCCCCCAGACCACCTCCTATGGTTGTTCCAACTGGTAAGAGCAAGTTTTCCCAGTTTAAGTCACTTTAGCTTCCTCTTCTTGCAACTGAAACAAACTTCCTCTTCTTCCAGCCTTTGTCCCTGCTCCTCCCATGCCGCAGCCACCTAGCGCTGTCCCAGCACCACCCGTCCACCCACCCCCGCCGCATGAGGATGAGCCAGTCAACAAGAAGATGAAGACTGAGGACAACCTCATACCAGAAGAAGAGTTCCTGCGTCGAAACAAGGTCTGTTAAGAGTAAAAGTAAATCATAGTATTCCGTATTATGTTTAATTATTAATAATAATTGAACTTCATTGATCTCACATTGGAGAAATTTACCTCTGCATTTACCCATCACCTTATGGAGCAGTGAGCTGCCACTGTGGCCCCTGGGGAGCAGTGTGGGGTTAAGGGTCTTGGCTCATGGACTGAGAGTGGCAGTCGGTGGGAGTGGGTTTCGAACTCAGAACCTTGGGATTCCAAGCTCTATGCCCTAAAAAGTTTATTAATCCCAATTGAAATATTTGGGGGCTATTCTGGAATCTGATGTTTGTTGCTTTTGTTCTACCTCCATTTAATCATGAACATGACAGTGGTCATTGTTACTCGCATAATTTATACGAAAAAGAAACATTTAGAAATTAAATGCAACATTATCAGTTTATCGCAGGATCTCAAGTCATGGCTGCTCATTGCACTAATTTATCAGTGAATGCATGCACTATGGGTGGCCATGGATAAAAGGAAACGAAACAACTGTTGGCCTCCTGATAGATCGGTCTATCTCTAATCCTAGCTAAATTAGTGATTTGTTATATATATATATATATATATATATATATATATATATATATATTCCCCAACCCCCTGTTTATTATCATTACACTCTTAGAATAGCAGAGCAATAAATTGAACTCTTTGCATTTAACCCACCCCAGTGGGCTGCTCCAAGAGCAGTGTCGGGTTAAGGGTCTTTTGCTCAGAGAGGCAGTCTGTGGGAGTGGGGCTCGAACTCAAAACCTTAGGATTCCAAGCTATATGCCCTAACCACTAGGCCACCACTCCCACATGATGTCACCTCACAACAGCAAAATTTTATGGCACTGCTGTTATTGTTTTTTTTAAGGCCCCTTTCAGCTCATTTTTTTTATTCTTGATATGTGCTTCAGCCACACTCCAGGGTCATTCTCCTGTTTACAATTATTCCATAGAAAAGGAAAATGGCCGAACACAAACCCAGATTTAAAGGATTTGTAATCAGTAGAGCCCAGATTAGACATCAACATTGATATCAACTCAAAAAAAAAACATCTCAAATATTTGACTGTTTCATGTCTAAGCTCTGACAGGCAAATCAAAAAGATCCTTCTTATTATGAAAACGATAATAGTCGCTCACCTGCCAAATGGTCCTCTGTCTTGTGAATTTCTAAACAACATCTTAAAGGGGGCAAAGTGGATAGATGTTTTCTTTTGCATCAAAGCTCTTCAATGATTCATAGTTGTATCGATGTGGATTGTTGAATGATTGGAGTTGAACTACAAGTGGTTTATACCCTTTTATACTCCAATGTCCTGAAGGTTATAAAATTGTAAAATGTTTGAATGTGGAAATTTCTAGTCATGCTTTTAATTACTGCGTTTAGACAATTTTGATGGTTTTGGATGCGGATTTAGCCAAAATAAAGATAACTGCATGTTTAAGAAACCCTGTTTTTTTTTTCCTCTCCTTTTCTGCTGCATGCAGGGTCCTGTGGCAGTCAAAGTACAAGTCCCCAACATGCAGGACAAGAGCGAATGGAAGCTAAATGGCCAAGTTCTGAATTTCACAGTCCCAGTTACAGACCAGGTATGATAATGGTTGTTGTAGTTTAGATGTGTGATTTGAGATATGCCTTTTTTTTATTATAGATTAATAAATAAAATGTGTTTATAGGTGTCTGTTATTAAAGTCAAAATCCACGAGGCAACCGGCATGCCAGCTGGAAAACAGAAGCTACAGTATGAGGTAAACCTGTCTCACAACTTAACAGGAACTTTTTTTATCTGCATAGATCAAAAATACTAATTTATGTTTTAATTCTTATTTACAGGGCATCTTCATCAAGGATTCAAACTCTTTGGCTTATTACAACATGATCAATGGTTCAATCATTCATTTGGCTCTGAAGGAGAGAGGTGGAAGGAAGAAATGAGATGTTCCTCTGGAGCAAAATTTCCAACAATATAATATTCTTTTCTGTAAGTCATTTTAGTTCAGTGATAAAATTAGGAACTATATAGTTGTGTTTTTCCCCCCAAGCATTATTATAAAGTTAATGCTGTCCTTGAATGGTATATTGTTCTTAATTAGCAGTGATTTTGGTTCTTAATCCTGATTGCTCAAAATATGGAATCCTTGTTTGTTCATTTCCAATAAAAGACTTATTAATAAATACTTATTAATATTTTTCTGCTGTGTATGTTTTGAATTTACATTTTTTTTTCAACGGTTCTGGTATTAGGGATATTTTTTTGTGAAACTTTTTTTTGCTTCTTCATTTGTTTTACCAGTGTGGATCAATGTATTGTTACAACCCTAGTAGAAGTTTAAACTTCTAGTTAGTAGAAGTTTCAACTACTAAGTCTTAAAAGCTAAAATAAGTGGTTGAAGCAAAGGGGTCTTTTGATTCAAGCAAAGTCTAAAGGGAAGTGTAGCTGCGAATACTCCCCTGAATCATGTCGTTAATCAAGAAGTACTGCTGCCTGCTTATGCTTTTATTTATCTTTGTAATCAGAAATTGGATCCTGTGTTCTAGTTGCAATCACAGAGCAAATAACTTCAAGCCAATGTACTTTACCGTACGAAGTCAACTACTTGCGAGATGGAATGTGGACCTCTGTCGTCCTTGTGTCCACTCCTGAAATGATCAGCATGGAAGGACTCACATTTGTGTCTTGGATTCCCATTATTAAGACCAACGGTTTTTAATATTTGAATATTTGGTTTTATTGGGGGAAACGACGATCACTCAAGCTTTTTTGTAACATTTTAATTTGTTTCAGTGAGATTTTATCTAATACAGTCAAACTTTTTGTTGAGTAAATAAAAAAAAAATGAAATACACTCAAAGATTTGTTTGAACCACCTTTTTTATTCCAGAACTTCACTGCTTACAGTCGCTGCTCCAACTTATCCTTTGGAGTAGCTCTGCTAGCTTGACTGATCTTTAAGAGAACTTTAGTTCCTCTGTTTGTGCATAAGATGTGTTTTGCCTTTGGTATTACTAATGTTGTTTTTTCCTTTTTGAACACTTTTGATGTGTAGCCATAGCACACCTCAAAGCTCCTCATTAATATAATTAAAGCTGAAATAATGCTTCAAGTACTTCAAGTAGCAGCTAAGTTGAAAAGGAGGATTTGGGGATGTAGAGCAGGAGCTAGTCAAGAGAAGAGCAGAAAACTTAACCTGTTTCTATCAATCATTATAGGCAATGTGAGATCTTTTGGGGAAAAGTTAGGAAAAACTCCCAAGCCCGAGCAAAGATTCAGCCACAATATCAGATCTTCTGCAGTCAGGTAGTTTTTTTTTCCCACATTCTGCTTGACATTTGTCCAAAATAGTTGTGTACTGCCCAATGAGCCAATTATTTGATTAAAATTGAGACTGGATGCATCTTTAAATGATTCAAGATATTTAAACTGGATTTGGGAATCTTTGAAATCAAGTACAACCGATTCAGAACAGAATTTAGGTTTTGACTTTGATCAAATCGATCTCATAAACATAAGTTGATCTAAATCCCTTTAACATAGGGTGTAAGTGAAACTTCAAAACATGGATACTTTTTCAAGTAATGGTGTCTGTTCATGATATTATTTCTTAAACATGCAAAAAAATATTTTTTTAATGATGGATAAACAGCTAAAGTTTCATATAAAAATTTGGACCCACTGATTTAGACATATGGCAGCCATATTGGATTTTGAGGCCAAGGATGGTGCGACCTTCATCTTTCCCTGATGGAACTTAGACTTGAATAGACTTCCTATTTATGTCCTACAACTTAAAAGCTGGGTTCTTTCTTTTTTCTCTATCTGTTTATCTGTCTATCGATTGCATAAATTCAAGCGGTGCTCTTATAAACTGTCTTTACTAAGGGGTTAGTAAGTTGTTTAGTAAGTTTAATTTACTAGAGTAACTTTTGGAAAAAAGATGTACTTTTAGTAGTTTTACAACATTTTACTTTTACTTGAGTAAAAATATGACCAAATATCACTACTCTTTGTGGAGTAGTTTCTGGCTACTCCAATCATTGTAACTACATTTATTGTTTTAAACAAATTTGAACCATTGAGAGAGACACTTTCTTATTTTTCATACTTGAGACTTATTGTTTTATCTGCTGCTGGGTGTGCCGACTCATTTGGAGGTTTAGTGCAATTAAAGTAAACGGTATAGTTTTATTTAAACTATTCTTACATACTGTAACAAGTGTTCCTGGAAATATAACTCCCAAAAAATTATTTTGAAGAGTGTGTATCATACCTTAATTCTCTTATTGTGTAATTACTGTGTTATATGATTACTTCCATCTTAGTTATTCTTTGAAATACCAATTATCATCATGGATAGGAAGTAGATTTGGATTCAGTGGGTCACATGACCTGGAAGCTATTGAAATATCAATTGTTTTTATAATAAAAAAAAATTTAAAAATATGCAAATGCTTAAAATTGAATAAAGATGAGTGTGCATCATCAGGCTAATGCAGTAAAACAATTTCACAAATAATTTGAGTCGGTGGGTCACATGACCTGGAAGCTATTGAAGAAAAGTCCCAACTTTTGTCTTTAAAAGTATCTTAAAAATTGAAAATTGTTTAAAATTGCATAAAAGCAAGTGTGCCTTACATATGTTATCTGTTGGCATGATTTTATATTAGTTTAGTCTTAGCTGGTCATAAGATAAGGAATTTATTGATTTTTGTTTCTTCAGATTGCTTGGTTCAAAGTACTTTAGCCAGATGGGGCAAACTCATTTTTATGGAAGATGATTAGGGCCACTAAATTTTTTTTTTAAAAATTTAAAAAAATTTAACAGATTTTTACATTTTATTTCAGTTTAGTATGAGAAAAAAGGCCGAATTCTAACTTCAATCTCAGACTTCTGATTTTAATCGTGGAATTCTGACTTTTTTTCTTAGAATTCTTACTTTAATCTCAGAATTGTGACTGAATTCTGACAGCTAACAAACATGTAAGCATCAAGCTGTAGCCATGTCTGTTTTAGAGACAAAACTAGCTCTCTTGTTTTAATCACCTGCTCTTCCATTAATGAAATAGCATCACTGGGGACCGTCGGGCATGTAAAAAGTTGCCTAATGCCGTCATTTTCCACCAATGTGTTACTGGCCCTCTTAAACAACTCACATCTTTTTCAGTGAAGCTGAGTGCTCCCACATCTCTTCCTTGATGGTGCCCATCTACATTAAGATCCAAAATTCTGAGATTAAAGTGAGAATTCTAAGAAAAAAAGTCAGAATTCTGAGATTAAAGTCAGAATTCTCTGAAAAAAAGTCAGAATTCTGAGATCAAAGTCAGAATTATAAGAAAAAGTCAGAATTCTGACTTTTTTTCCCATATTAAACCGAAATAATATTTAAAAATCAGTTAACTTTTTTTTCCCAGTGGCCCTAATTCTCTTCTGTACATTTTTATTTAATTTCAACCCTTTGTATATTTTTGGGAAGCATACCCCAGGGAAAAAAAAAAAAAAGATTCAAGCGTCCTCCTTTTCAGAAACCCAAATCTGTTCACCCTAAGATTGGTTACTTAGTATTTTAGTGGCCTTTAACCAAATACTTACTCTCAAATACCTTTATTAAAGTCTAGATTTTAGTTTTACTTGAGTAAAAATATGAAGTTGTGCTGTTCTTAAAGCTACAGTGTGTAACTTTTAGCGACATCTAGCGCTCAGACTGCAGACTGCAGCAACATGATCATCTCCCCCCCACCGCTTCTCCCCCCCAACAGTACGGCGAGCGTTACGGGACAAAATGTCTTCCACGACGTCCGCATCACCTACCTTCACAAGTGATGAGGTTTGTTTACATAGATAATTTTACAGATAGTATTTCATTAGTCTGTGTAGGGTATAGATTTCATGTAGACTTAAGATAATAAATATACCCATTATTTTTTCTACATGGTTGTGACATTTTGGCGATCTCGCAATCACTAGTTTGTTGGCTCTGCGCTGCCGTAGCGCAAAGATGTCTGCCTCCATGGCTGCAAGACCCGCTCCTATGTAATTATAAATAACGAATTCTAAGGTAACGCAAATATTAAGGTTAAGAGGCTGAGCTCGTAGATGATGATAAAATAACATAGTTATGTATAATATATTACATTTCTGACTGTATATCCCTGTAATTATTACACACTGTAGCTTTAAGCACAGTTTTATGGCACTCTACCCACATCGGTTTATGAGTTTGAAAACTGTTGTATTCTTGTATTCGGCCACTAGGGGCAACCTTCTCATTACGGTAGGGGAAAAAAGAAAAAAGAAAAAGTCCATCCAGGATTTTAGATTTGGCTGCTCCCCGACCGAAGCATTCTGTCCAGCTGTACACTCGGGATGACAGCACAACGTATTATTCTAGTATTATCTGAGCTCATAATAAGTGTAATTACATAGACCACAGGGAAAATACTTGTATATGATGTAACGGTGGTGAGACGTAGGCAGGGACGGTCGAAAATAGTTAAGTATCGTGTTGGTACGAGCAGTTAATGCTAACTAACAATTAGCTTGCTAATGATGAATTTAATACAAGTCAACCACCAAGGCTAACGGATAACCTATTGGATGCGGTCCGTTAAATGAGGATTTGGGACAATTTGCAACCAGGCTGGCTGATGGAAAAACTTTGATTCGGATTTAGGAATCATGGCGTCGATGTAGTTTGACTGAGTTTTGGGCTGTCAACAAGCTCGTTGCTGACGTTAGCTAACCCTGGCTAGCTAGCTAGCTCTGCCACCATGGCCAAAATAGAGAATGGCCGCCCGTCAGTGGACATGGGGAGCATCAGGACGCTTAACAGCAGTCACATAGAAGACGAGAGCTCTCTGGGTTCCGACTCGGAGATCAACGGCTTCACCAGCGAGAGGCAAACCGACAGATATGGCTTCATCGGAGGGGCGCAGCAGTACTCCGAGGAGTCGTAAGTTTGTTTCAGTTCGAAGAGTGATTCATTCCCACACAATGTTGTTTTGCAGGCTTATTGTAATCAACCTATAACATGGGAGTGGTGGAATCCATTTGAACAGAAAATGTTCTGTGATACAGAGGATAAAATATCCCAACGGGGCGATGATCAGTTGAGTTGCATGAACTGCAAAGCCAACTGCGTGGCACAGCCTGTGTTTTCTTCTAACTAACTGGATGCCCCTTTTACCTCTAGATCAGGGGTCTTCAACGTTTTCCAGGCCAAGGACCCCCTCACTGATGGCGAGATGGAGGGGGACCCCCTATTATTTATACAGTGGTGTCAAAAGTACACACATGTATTACTTAAGTAGAAGTATAGATACTGCAGTTTAAAAACACTGGTAAAAGTTGATGTATCAACTTGACCTCTTTACTCAATTAAAAGTGAAAAAGTATGTGCTCCAAAAACTACTTGAAGTATAAAGTAACCTTAAAAAAAAAACAAACAACAAAAAAACAGCCAGATGCCACTATATGAATTGAAGCTCACTATTTCTAAAAATTCTTTGAAATAGGGCCAAGGAAGAGGGAAGTCTTGTTGGTCTCCATCTACCGATACCCTCTTTCAGACATTTCAACATCTTTTTCTGAATCCGACGTTGTAGCATAGCATAGAAAACGTTTCCAGATTGAAGAACACCTGCTTGCTTTGATGATTTCCTTTAGCTAACCAATGAGTGTTTGCGTTCTATGACTCATCCAATTACACTAGTTTTGACAAGATGTGGATGGCGCCAATGATCTGCATTGGATGGCGTACATGACATGAAATAAATATTTATAAACATTAAACCTGGGGCATGCAGGTGGCGCAGTGGTAAGTGCACGACCCATGTACGGAGGCCTTAGTCCTCGACGTGGCCGACCTGAGTTCCTGTCAACCTACTTTCAAAAAAACAAGCCACTAGAGTCGTAAAAATAAAAACCAAAACATTAAACCGAAACCAAGAGTAACGAGTAACATTTGTTTTAAAAAATGTAAGGAATAGAAAGTACAGATACTTGTGTGAAAATGTAATGAGTAGAAGTCAGAAGTAGGAAGAAAAATAAGTAATGGAGTAAAGTATAGATACCTAGAAAGTGTACTTAAGTACAGTAACAAAGTATTTGTACTTCGTTACTTGACACCTCTGTATATATATTGTGAAAATGGGTTATATCCAACTAGTCCTATGGTCACTCTATTACAGATAGACTCATGCAACGAAAGTTATTTCTCCCTGGGAATATTTCTGATTTTGATTCCTCGTTGATGGGACAGGTGTTGTGAATAAAATGGTGCCCAGCTTGAAAGAGCTCTTGTGTGTCGCTGAATGTGTGCATTAATGGCTGAAAGACATCTTCTGCCTCCATTTATCCATTCACTACAGTGTGTTGAATTCATGTTCATGTGTATTTAAAGACATTTCAATTAGTGGAAAAAATTATAGGGGGGAATAGAAAAATTAAAAAGTCTAATTAAACAAAACTTTCGCAACCCCCATGCAGCACCTCCATGGACCCCATACGGGTAGCGGACCCCCTGTTGAAGACCTCCGCTCTAGAAAGATACAAGCCAGTAACATCTTGATAATGGTTAACACATATTGAGATGGTCTAATTACAATTTGCATAGTTTTATCTGGTCACATTGTAAATTATGTTTTGAATTCATCTCTGCACATCTTTCTGGGCATTGATGAATTGACACTTTTTTGTTTCCTTCATTGCAACGCTGAAGAAATGAGTGAAAGCTATCTCAGTCACTCTCCAGGTTTCTTTTTGCAGTAATGTTGGCAAGCGTTGAACCCCATCTTCTGGTGCCCTTATACCAAAGGGCCTCTTTTGGCTCAGTTTGTTGGGCTCATACTTAAGCATTCGCTTGCAGTGCTTGGCAATAAAAGTATCTTAATTAGTTAAGAGCTTTGAAAGCCTAAACTGGAGTATAAAACCGTATACTTGCCCACCACATCAAGTCTACACTCCCAGCTGAGTGAGAGCTATCCTGTGTTTAAAAAAGGAAACTGTGACGGAGTTTTACCCTGCTATTACAGGCTTGACCTGATGAGATAATAACATAACTCAGTAAAGCTTCAGAAATGATATGTAATGTTAGTTTTGACCATGTTAAATCTTCTGTTCTGTTGTAGAGCTTCGCCCCCTTTTTTCTTTGCATAGAATCACCTCACCAATACATTTGAACTACACTAATCCCGACTACAGGATCAACATATTTAGTCCACATTATTCATCTTATCATGTCTATTTTAATGATTAACATCTCAAAAGCAATGATTGGATGCATAAAGTTGCAGATGCACCATTTGATTGGTGACCATTTGATCAAATTATTACTTTTTTTGCATTGGTCATTATATATATATATCATCAACATCAAGAAGAAAGAACACGAGAAGCTTGAGAAATACCAAGGACTGAAGGAGGAGCTAGAAAAGATGTGGAAAGTGAGAGCAGCAGTGGTGCCAGTGGTAATTGGAGCACTGGGGGCTGTGACCCCCAAACTGGGAGAGTGGCTACAGCAGATTCCAGGTAAAACATCAGAGGTCTCTGTCCAGAAGAGCGCAGTCCTAGGAACAGCTAAGATACTGCGCAGAACCCTCAAACTCCCAGGCCTCTGGTAGAGGACCCGAGCTTGAGGATGACACATACCACCCCACGAGGGGTGAGAAAACAGTTTATATATATATATATATATATATATATATATATATATATATATATATATATATATATATATATATATCATAACTGTATATATCATAACTGAATTGAATAAGGCAGACTTACTTCGCCCTGGCTTCCGTACATGTTGCTATCCATTGTTCACTTTCCTTATTTCTGTCACACTGGTGACATAATCAATGCTAACCAAGCGTGATGGTGTCACCAGACACTCAGAGGTGTGTGGATGGAGGACACGCAGATTGCCAAAGACTTTTATCGCCAATGGAAAGGGAGCCAAACGCCAATTTCTAACGTGTCGCCCCGTGTTTGAAAAACCCGTTAACCCACTAATTTCAGTGGAAAGAGGCATTAGTTTTAAAGTGGTTAGTGAACAGAACATTAGTGATTTCTGTAATGCTACATTATTCCTAAAGGCAGGATTGCCTTTATTTTCCAAAACGTTCCATCAATGCTTTTTTCCTGTGGTCAGAAACATTTCTCAATAGGCCTAAATGATCCTTTTTTGTAAACACTGGAAAGTGTTCAAAGCAAATACACCAGCTTACTGTAGCTTGTTGAAGGGGCTTCTAGTGGTACTAGCATTATCATTATGCATTTTTGAAACATTGGTTTACATTAATACTTCTCTTTGAAACATGACTTGTGCAGGAGTCATGAAAGTCTTCTGTTTTACTCATTTTATTTTGATGTGATTTTGTGTATTTGAGATATTCACTCACTTTTAACATTGAGTTTCACTCTCTTGTCTCTGCTTTGTCACCAGAGCTCAGGATGTTCCTCCAGAGGTGCTCAGGCAACGGGAGGTGAAGTGGCTGGATATGCTCAGCCATTGGGACAAATGGATGCTGAAAAGGTTCAATAAGGTCAGCAAAGGCTATTAAAACAACTCAAGCTGATAGTTTGTATGTTCTGAATCGTGCCGATGCATGATTAAACTTCCATCGCTGTTGCTTCAAGGATTTTAATTGCGCAAGCTAGAAATTTATAGACTTATTGTTCGCAAACCCACTTGTTTAACAAGTTCTGTGTGAACAGATTTCTGCAGCTGAGCAAAGAGCTGTAACCTCACCTCATTTCTTCGAGTCAGCTGCAAGCCAGGACACAACCCTGTTGTTGTCTCCTATCACACTATGTGACAAAATGACTGTCTCAGATTCAGGGTGGAGCTGCTCTTAGTTTCTGTGATAGAACCATGTAATAATGGTGGTGAAAATGTAAACTATTTATACACCAAAGTTTGGGGAAGCATTGAGAGCTTTCCAGTAGTACACAGCAGCTGAAGAACAGACCTTTTTCTATTTTTATAATGATTAGGGGTTTCTAACGATCCTTTGTGCTTTTTTCTTTTGTGAAAGTCTCTTGCTAAGCTATTGAAAAGCCATCTGTGTTTTGAAACATACAGTGATGGATCATTTTAGGGAGTACTGTGAATAAGAGCACAATGTGAAGTGAATTCATCAGGTGAGTCAGTTGCATCACATGAGGTTTGTTGTTGTTATTGAATGATCATCGCTTTTGCACTAACATAAGAATAAGAAATCCTTAAGCCTTTGTTTTCATTCCCAAGTAGAATGATGGCAGACTTTGATCCCACTAAGGTCAACATAATCTTCCTCCAAACTGTCTCTGTTTGTTTTGAATATAAAATATGTTTTCTTTTATCATGCTTGCCTGAAAAAACCTGAGTTAAACCTATAATAAGCATATTTGGCCTGAACTTGATCAGGTAAAAAAGATGATCTTCTAATGGAATGAGTATTTCTTTCCATGAAGATATTTATCATTCCATGTAAGATAATTACATATTATGCACTTAAAATAAGAATACTGTTGCTATTTTTTATTTTAATTTTAAATGTGAATCTTATTCAATTGCTTTAGTTACCTGTGCAAAACGAGGGAAAATACTCCTGTTTCAAGAAAAAAGATATTTTTCCATATTGTTTTTATCTATTGCTGAGTTTATCTGGCTTTTATTGTATGCTCGGCTCAAACAATTAATCGGATTGTGAATAATCATGTATGAAATAATTGTCTTCCAATTTAATAATTGGTTATAGACTCTGACTGTTGACATCAACTGAAATGGTAACCCAACAGTGCAGTAAATATGTTGAAAAGGTTAAAAAAATTACACTTTGCATTTAAGATAAAAAATCTTTTTTGGTCCTTGAATATTATTTATATAATTTTATAATTTATCTAGAGCTTCTCAAATGACACATTTTTGGCTTCCCCTAGTTTATATACTGTATAAAATCACCTCGGGTATCCAATTATTGATCCATTAATCAAATTGCAAAACAATCATTAGCTGCAGCCCTAATTCTATATTAGACATTCTCTGATTTAAGTGTTTACGTTTTGACTGAATTTGAATGATTTATAAACTTTAAATTGACCATCTTTTAACATTTTATCTCACCGTTTCATAATGTAAAATAAAAAATGTAATCTCATGTAATGATTGACTACACAATTAAATGATACCAGAATCATCATTTCCTGTTTGTTTAATTATCTATTATGTTAGCTTGTAAACGTATATCAACAAATTAGAGGAATTACCGGTAGGTTATTGAGGAGTCTATCTGTAGAAGTTCGGTGTTAAACGTATAAAGCCGACTCAAATCTCCAGAGGTTAATACTGTTAGAAAATAAAAAAGAAGAAATTTAAACATGGAACTGGCATCTTCAACTGGAAAAGGTGTAAAAACACTGTTAAACACGAACATCCTCATATATTATTGTTGGTATCTCCAGTTTGCTTTGACTGTGATTTCATTCATGAATTACAGTTATAGTAATCTTTCTAATATGCACTACATACATTTTCATTGGCTTCATTTGTAACTTTGACACCCTTGTTTATCTTTGTTCACTGGTTAATTAGTAAAATGCTTCCTCTGGTTCAGGTGAGACTCCGTTGTCAGAAAGGGATCCCTCCTGCCCTCAGAGGCCGTGCCTGGCTCTACCTATCAGGAGGGAAGGTGAAGAGAGAACAGAACCAAGGAAAGTTTCAGGTCAGACAGCTTCTCTTTTCACTTCCTCCTCCTCGGCTCTCTAGTTGTTTTATTGTAGGCTCATTTAATTTTTTTTTTATTTCAGTGGAAATTTCACTGAACTGAATCGGCTGTTTAAAAACAAACAACAAAACACTGACTTATTTTTCTAAATCTAAATTTGTATCTAAGATGATTCAGTTTGTTTCTAATTTTACTCATGGCATCACTAATATATTTCTTGTAAGTCATGGTATGTGTCTATTTTGTGTATTTTGACAGGAGCTGGACAGTCAACCAGGAGACCCTAAATGGCTCGATGTGATTGAAAAAGATCTCCATCGACAGTTTCCTTTTCATGAGATGTTTGTGTCACGAGGAGGACACGGGTGAGTTCTCTGTGATCTTACAAGTCGAAGTAGTGATTGTACAGTTTGATGGTAAATATGATTAAATCCTCTCCCTGTTTATATTTTCTCACTATGCAGGCAGCAGGATCTGTTTCGTGTTCTCAAGGCATACACTCTCTACAAACCTGAGGAGGGATACTGCCAGGCCCAGGCCCCTATTGCTGCTGTTTTATTAATGCACATGCCTGCTGAGGTACTGATTTTTGCATGTTCTGAATCCATTTTGTTTTTAGGTTTAGTAGCGGGAAGATAAACTGTAAAAGTGGCGTGACACCCAGGTAGAGCTTTAAATTTCACTACTTTTAAGGCTTCTGTGTTATTTAGTAAAATCGAGACTCTGGACAGCTTCCTCAGTGGTATGAGGGCTTATTGATTCCTTATTCTGGGTACTTGTATCTGGTTTGACTGACGTATTCACACACTGATATGTTTTCAGTTCCTTGTTCAGAACTCTAGGCTTATAAAAACCAAAAGGACAGTCTGGTTGTAAATAACACGTCTACTCGTGGTACTTTTTAAAGAGGACAATTTAGACTTAGACAACATTTAATTGTCATTTTGTATAAACAGAATGTATACAAAATGAAATTTTGTTTAGTACAGCTTTTCAGACAGTAAACTAACATTTCCATTCCATAAAGTGTAGCAGTAATCAAATGTAAACAGTGTGGGAGAAAAAACATGGTGCAAAAATCTATTCTACAAATTATAGATTTTGTTTAGTGTTGGTATCGTTTCTGGCCTGATTCATCTAAAGATGCATTATGACAGAGCGCAGTACATAGTATCCCTATACAAACTGTGTTAAGGAAGGATGGTGAAGTGGACGGCTGCTCTCGCCTCATGCTCCGTAATAGAGCTGAGGTGTTGTCAAACAGCAGCGCTCGAAGTAGAGTGTGGAGTTGTGACTGTTGATGCTGAAAAATCTGAACTTTTCCATGAAATCGCGTCATGGCGACCAATCAGGGACTGGTTGTAGTTGTGCTATAGGTTAAAGAAATGCAGCGGAAGCAAAGCTTTTCTCAGCTAAAACGTTAAAGGTAGAAATAAGTAATGATCTGAAGAGGTTTTTAGGTGTCTTAAAACATTTTTTTTTATTTATTCCTTCAAAGACTGCTGGTCGTCCTCCCTTAGGTCCAGCAGAGACCTCGTTCTCTCACTTCCCCCTGCCCACCATCGATGCTTTCTCCCTGGTTAGAAGTTATGCTGAATGGGAATCTGGCATTAGCTCCAGGACAGTTTGTAGAGAGCTCCATAGAACGGCTTTCTATTTGCAAGCAGGTGCAGCCAAGCCGTACATCTCCAAGTGTTATGCAAATTATGGGATGCAGTGGTGTAAAGCACGTCCCCACTGGACTTCAGAACAGTAGAGGTGCATTCCCTGAGAGCATTAATTGTGGTTCTTTATCTGGAAGTTTTATGGTCCCCTCTAGGCTTGGTGGTTGCCAGGAGGATGGTAGTTGTCTGTTTTGTGCAAAGTGTAAAGATTAGTGGATTGACGCCCCTTATTTCCAGTGAAAGGAATTCCGAATGACTGAACAGACCAAGAGATTTCCGATATTTCAACACTTTTCAAGGCACACCGCAAACTTTGTGACCTAAAGAGTTGATGCATATGAGTCAGGCTAATATACCGCCTGTTGCAGCACACTGCTACTTAGTAGTTGAGCTAGTTGCTAGCTCAAAGAATGACCTTGCTAATTTGTTGTTTTTACTTGGGAATAACGTACAAAGATAATCTGACACGGTCCCATTCCTGACTTCAGTGCTCAAAGAATTACTGCTGCATGCTGTGCTGGCTTATAGGTGTGCTGTATGAACTGATGATCTTTAGACGTGTTTCTAAGAGGATCTTGTGTTTGTTTCTGCAGGATGCTTTCTGGGGGCTTGTCCAAATCTGTGAGAAATATCTTCCTGGCTACTACAGCCCTGGCTTGGTGAGTTGACATTCACTGTGACATCACTATTGGTTAGAAATAAAAATAAAAAAAAAGATGTAATTTGAATACAAATGGACAAGTTCTAACAGAACTTGTATATAATATATGTAAACAATTGAAGCTCTCTGATGAAACTATGTGAATCAAATTTCAGAATTTTTATGTTTTTTTTTTGAGTTCTCACTCTTGTCACTTCAGGAAGCAATCCAGTTGGATGGAGAGATCTTGTTTGCTCTGCTGCGACGAGTTTCCCCAATAGCCTTCAGGCACCTGGAGAAACATAAGATTGACCCCGTCCTGTACATGACCGAGTGGTTTATGTGTGCCTTCTCCAGAACCCTGCCCTGGGCTTCAGTGCTGCGTGTCTGGGACATGTTTCTCTGCGATGGTAATAAGCATATCTCACTGTAACTCAACATCACAACGTCCCAATGTCTGAATCGCCCCCCTCTTCTCTGTGCGTAGGAGTCAAAATAATTTTCCGTGTGGGTTTGGTGCTGCTTAAGTGCACATTGGGAACACGTGAGAAGCTGAAGACCTGCCAGGGTCTGTATGAAACCATGGAGCTCCTCCGGGCCATCGACCCACGGTACATGCAGGAGGGATTCCTCGTCCGAGAGGTAAGAGCAGAGAGCTGGAATAACACAGAAATGTAGCGCCTGGTATTTATCACAAACACGGAGCTTGTTATAACTATTGGTTTTAGCTAAGAATTTTGTTTTCCTGTCCTCCTTTTACATTTGATAAAAACGTCTTAAACCTTTAAATGGGATCTGCTTGATTGGAATCACTAAGTCCAGGATTATTTTAACCAAAGTAAATATTAGAGAATAAAACCCTTTATTTTTATGTGTTTATGTGTTTGCTTTCCTAAAATAGAAAAGCTCAGAGAACGCTTGTTATCTACCGAATAATTTGGGGTTTCAACAGTCGGTGTCACATTTTTAAACTTGTCTAATGAAGCCTAAACTTCTAGTTTTTACACATAAAATCAACACAAAGTTTTGTAAAACTATGAATGTATGTGACATCTCTAATTCAGCCCTATTTTCTCTAACACCTGTAAATAATTTCTGGTGCAGCTAATCACCTTCAGAAGTAAATTAATCAGCGAAGGGAATCCATCTGCTGATAATTAAATCCCATCCAACAGAACGAGGAAGCAGAAGCAGCCAACAGGGCCGTGGTAACATCCTCAGGTGGTAGAATCCCTCAACAGAAAACTGCTTGTGATATCCAAAATTAAGCATTTGTTGTGGTGCAGCTAGCAAAAAAAAAACATAAGATGGCCAGAGTTTATGGAAAGATGGCTGGAGCTAAATAAAGGGCTTCACCTTTCAGTAGGACAATGACGTGAAGGCGTAGCCAAAGCTGTAGTAGAGCGCTGAAGATCAAAGTCTATTTAAATGTCTGAATAGACCAGTTAAAGTCCAGACATAAATTAAATGAGGCTCAGGGGCAGCCTTTACAGATACTCTCTGTCTGGGAGTTTAATTTAGAGAGGAATGGGTAAAATGTCAGTTTCCATTGATGCCAATCTGCTAGAGAAGTGGATTGGCTGCAGGATTTTAATGCTGATAAACACATATTTCACTTTGCAGTCATGCTGTTACTACTCTTGGCTGATCTCAAATCTTCTTAACACGATATGAGTGATGACTCATTGAATAGAGTTTTTTTTCTCAAATCTTTTGTTCGAAGTTGAGATGAAGTTTTTGCTCACTCTGTAATCAGAATGAAACATATAATCTTAAAAATGTCTGAGGATGCATTCACAATAAGAAACGTGCTAGGTTCACTTGTTTGGGCCCAGACTTGGAGCAGACCATCATTTCCTGTTTGGTGCCGTGGGCTTTCACACTGGCCTTTAGTTAACAGAAATTGTAACAAATGAGTAGCGTCGTAAACTAGCCCCACCCACCAGCGGCCAAAATTATTTTTGCCTGCGAGTGCTCTAACCTCGATCAATGCCCCAGGCCCTAGAACTGGCGGCCAATCACAACGCAGAGATAGGGTTAGTGTTTTGAATTTTTGGATTCAAAGTGGGCGGGATTTTGAGGGCGTGACGACAAAGCTGCGCAACGTTGGAGAAAGCACAACAAGGAAGATGGCAACAACTATTGAACAGTTCTCTTTTGACTCAGTTTTGCAAGGATTAGACTTTGGGTTTTCGTTGAAACGTGAGCAAAAAGAGGCTCTACGCTCATTCATTTTTAAGTAGGACGTTTTCACCATTTTACCAACAGGCTTTTTGTTTACACTCCCCAACCAGCTTTCTGTCGCACTTACTACGTCACAGTCAGTTGCGCTCATTGTTCAGAGCGTTGGTCAATACGGTTTGAAAGACAGCGGTTGCTCTCATCAACAATCTTCCGATGTCTCATTCATCGGGGCCAGACTAAATGACACATTTAATCTCACATTTAGTCTGGTTTATCAGGCTAACAGATGAGTGTGATGATCGTTGCTCCCGTTGGACAGAAAGGACGTGGCAGGACCATTTCAGTTCTGAATTAGAAAGACTTACAGCTGTAAATTCATACTGAACAGCAGCTCATTTAATGCAGGTTTTTAAATGCCTTTGGTGGGTCGTTCTGCACCCTTCAGCACGCTGGGAGCTTAGGACACAAACCAGCTCTAACTTTCTAATGTTCTAACTTTGAAAAGAGTTTTGTCTTGTGGGGGTAAAGCTGAGGAGAACAAGAGGATATTATAGATTTAGGGGAAAAGAAGAGGAGCATGAGAGTCAATTAAATTGACAAGAAACAGACCTATTGAGCAGAGTTCCACTTGGGCAGTTTCTGCTCATGTGCTAAGCTGAGTAAGAGCCTCTGTCTCCTCAAACAATAAACCCTCTCATCTGTAGGGCTGCCTCTGCTGTGGGTGAACGAGTCTCCTTTGGCATTTACTGACAAAGAAGAAGCTCAAACACACATGGTCTAACATGGAAGGGATTCATTTTCCAGTGTGGGCTCTTTAAAGTCCTGTTGCCTCACAGTTTCCTAATGACGCCCCCCTTCCCTCCCCTCCTCCCATTTTTCAGATTCTCGAAGTGCCGGTGACAGCGCGAGACATCGAGAGGGAGCACCACACCCAGATCAAACGCTGGAAGAAAAACCGCGGAGAGCTTAACTTTAAGCCAGCTCCGAGGATGCACGGTGCCCGCATCATCATGTTGGCCGAACCACCCAGGCGTCAGGACCTGAAGCAGAACCCCACCATCGTGCTCGAGGTGCCGGAGCCTCCCCAGCAGCTCAACAAAGGCAAAGAGGAGCGAAAGAGCAAGAAGAAAAAGAGCATAAAGAAACCCCCCACCATTGAGGAGATCCCAAACCCGTACCCTCTCCCCACTGATCCATCTCCTCCATCCTCAAATCCACCCGCACCACCTCCAGACAGCAGCAGCGTGGCGTCGGAGACCCCACCTGAAACTAAAATGGACTCCAATAACCAGCAGACAGCGCCCCCTACAGACCCTCCTGCTGCCAACGAACCTGCTCTCCAGGAATCCACACAAAGCCTTAGCAGCTCAGAGCAGGATACGTACCTGTAGCTGTACAGCGGCGTTTTTGTACGTGTGTTTGTTTGCGTGTCTGTTAAAAGCACCAGCACCCTACAATCAAAAGCCAGCCTTGCCAAGATCTGTTCAGATTTTTTATGCTGTTCACACGCTGGACTTTTTTGGTTTGTATTCATTTTAAAACACAAGTTTGCCTATAATATTCACATAGTCTGGAAACTTAAGTGCAAAGTGTACAACTACTTAAATCTTCCATTTAGTTGGCCACATTAAGCTGCAGGTGCCATTAGATGCTTAAAATATGTTCCTTAATGCATGTCTTTTTTTGCAAAGTGTTTTTGGATTATATAATATAGAACTTAAAGAACAAGAACGTGCCAAAGGTAATGCAGCTTTGACTCATTGCTAACACTAGCAGTTAATATGGTGCTGAAAATCACCACTGCTTTCAATTTTTGAAAATACTACTTGTTTGGTCCACTAGAGGGCACCATCACACTGCCCTGAGCTGTGTGTCATGTTACAATTTCTAAACCTGTCCACGGTAATGAGTCACTAAATGTGCCCTTTTTTTTTTTTTTTTTTGTCCATCACAGATACTTTTTTTTTCTCAGTTGGACTCTTGTGCTGCGATTATTTATTCAGTTAAATCTTCCTGCAGCTGTCTTCCACCAACAGGGTTCTGCATTGTTGGGACGGAGGACACTGGACATTCCTGTTTGACACGTCCCTATCTCCTTAAATGCCATTTACTTTTAAGTCCTTTAGGTATTTGTTAAATAAGAACATTAAATGACTGCGGATCACCTATCGGTGCTGACTTTTCCTCTGCGTTACTTGAGAGTTCGTGCATTCCTAGGTCACTTTTTTTTTTTTTTTTTGGGCGGCTAGATCTTCCAAAGAAAAATGACTGTTCTGAGACTATCAATGTTACATCTACAGGCCTTTGCTGTGTGTACAGCTAATGGGGTTAATGGGATTTCCATATGGGAGATTTGTAGCAGTTTTCTTTGTAATTACTTATATGGAGAACTTCAGGTCTATTGAGGGTTTTTTTAGCCTTTTTTTTAAAACACAAAATCGGTGTCATTCCAGTTCTTTATCACTAAATATAAAAACCCACTTGTAAATGTGAGAGTGAGTAAGAAAAAAATATATATATATACATATAGATATCTGTAAAAAAAAATTAACTAAAAAGATGAGAAAGCAGTGAGGAATAAAAGGTTGACAGCTGTATATTGTTTGCAATTTATCTTTCTGACATTGTTCCTTTTTAATGTTTAAATGCCTATTGTGTAGATATGACATGTACATTTTTTCTTAAAAAAAAAAAAAGAAGCTTAATGCTAAATGTTTGATTAGAGGTTGAAGAAAGTGCCATCTTTCAATCAGAACAGGCCAATTTGTAACACTAGGAGAAAAAAATGGTAAAAATGTAGAGTTTGCAGGAAACTTTCCACTTTACTCACTTTAAAAAGAAAATTGGAATTTTTTTTACTTACACTAGGTTAATACAGGAGTTATTAAGTTACGATACATGTTTTTGGTATTTCTCGCTCGAAACCTTTCTTTTTGCACTTTTGATTGCCATCTGCCAGTAATGCAATGTGCCCTGTTGACCAGTAGAGGGCGCACTCACTGCTTTGAACTGTCCTCTACTGTGGGATGCGTTAACATATTTTTGCACCATTTATACTTAGACTAAATAAATATAACTTCATATTTCCATGACATTTGTACACATGCTACAGCTCCCATTTTGAATAAACTATAAATCTACATTAACCTTGTATTTGTGTTTACTTGTTACAGACACATTTCTCAAAGCTGATCCTTTTCTTCTTCCATAGATTATATTTCATTTGCATGCATTGAATATTTTAGTATCTCTTAGTGCTAGGATTAGTCATTACATTTTATAAAGGAAATATCCTTTATAGTCAATAGTGGAAACATGCAAGGATAAGAAAATTAGAACAGGAGGCAGAGCAGTTAAGGCAAACTGGCAACATTATTTAAATACCTGTACAGTTATTAGTTAAAACTATATACCTGTGACTGTAGTTGGATTTACTTGCACTAATGAAATAACTATCTGCATTATGCTAAGGCTGTCATTTTATGGCAGATACATTATAGCATTTTATTGCCTATGAATCCATGTTTCGGTTGTTGCTTGTTCATTTGACACAGCAGCTAAAGCACTGCTTCACCTTTACTTTTGTTTAGACCAGCTGTCTAACTGAAATTATTGGTTTGGTTTAATTCATGAATATAAACTCTGCTAAAGAAGACAATATTTAAATAAGCAGTAGTCTGATTTATTAGTTTATTTGGGGTTTTTTGTTTTAAAAAAAATGAGACGAACAGGACTTCTTGGACACAAATAAAAACAGAACTGATTATAAAATATAGTTTGATTCTAACAAACATTTGATCTTATGTATATTTAGGAAGCAAATATCTTTAACTGTCTTACATTTAGGACTTTTAGAAATAAAAACCAGGTAGTTTTTTGAAGGGTTTTCACAAATCCCATTTACCTGGAGCGAGACCAAACAGCTTTTTGTGTCCGAAAAGGTTGTTTAGACAAATGACAGGTGGCTTTTCTTTTGTTGATTCACTCTTTGAGCCCCCAAATGCTCCTTTTCTCCTCATTGAGGTGTCAGATATTTAATAGTTTGCCTCAGGCTTCAAAGAGTTCAGTGCAAATTGCAGCCTTGATGACCTCAAAAAGCCTGTTAACTCATTCCTAATCGTCCAGCAAGGTGTGAGCTGCAGCTGTTGACCCGTGGTCAGCAGGAGGCGAGCAAAGGGATTAACACAGGCAGCAACTTGTAGGAAACGTAGAAGTGGCGAATGTCTGAGTTTCTGAGGGGAGCAGCATTTCAGGTGTGTAAAAGTTCCCACATTTGGTCCCATCTTTTTCTGAATTTCCAATATATTGATTGTATGATTTCGAGTCATAGATCAAAAGTAATGTCAATCTGGGAAGAAAGTAAAGAGGAAAGACAAAATATTTAATCTGAATAGAAATCTAAACATTTATGGAATTTATTTTCACAACTATGTCTTTCAACCTACATTCAGTTTAATCTCAGTATAAATCCAGCTGTTCTGTGAAGGATTGTTTTTAATTTAAAGATTTTGCAAGATGTTGCTATTTAGTTAAAAACATTAAATAGCCTATACTTATATAGTGCTTTTTTCAAGTCAGGAGACTTGACCAAAGTGCTTTACAGTCATTCAAACACACACTCACAGGCAACCTACGTTGTAGCCACAGCTGTGATGGGGCTCACTGACAGAAGAGAGGCTGCAGTACACTGGCGCCACCGGGCCGTTTGACCACCACTATTTGGGCGTAAACTTCACAAATCTTTTCTGGAATTGTTTCCACAAGAATAGTGCATTATATGTAACCAAATTTAAACTTTATCGTCTTAATGTAAGACAGCGTAGGTTTAAAACTCACTGTGCACACCATACTGAACACAGCACCCTAATTGTTAAAAAACAAACAAACTAAAAAACAGTTTGTTAGGATGCTCTGGTGAGGGTTTTTGCAAGAGGGATGGGAAAATGGTCACAGAGGGGAAGATGAGTGAAGCTAAAACCTGATATAAGAGAGGGGGTTTACCTTTCAGTGGGACAACCACCTCCATAAACAACAAACTTCAATGGAACGGTTTAGTCAATGCATGCCTCTGCATTAGAAAGACCAAAAGTATAAACCTAAGTTAAAAAATGATCCATTAAAACTGGCTGAGCTTGAGTCATTATACAAAGAATCATAAGACAGAGTTCTCTAAGCATGAACTACATCACAGAGAGCTTATAACCATGTAAAAACCCCTAAAGCCTGGCTTTAGCTGAGCCAATAGGGGATATTAAACTGTCTGCTGATGATTTCCCACATCAGGAACATCAACAGTTAATGTTTGAGGTCCCCGAGGAATGCATGCACCGTCACGCTTTGCCTCTTTGCATCGGACACCTGGCCCTCTTTCAGTGCCACCGTTCCATTTACATCTCAAAAGAGGGTGACCAAGAGGGCTTTCTCTGTGCTCCCTTCCTCACTCAAGAAATGATCTGATTTATCTCTTCATCAACGGAAATATATGCCTTCGGAGGGCCACTCCGCCGCTCTTATCCACAGCTAATGGAAACGAGAGCAGGAAAAAGAGGGACTTGTGATCCTTCGTGTGATCACAGACCCAACGGACCCCCATGTCACAGCGCTTGATTCATGTGATTCGGGTGACTTTCTCCTTCTGCTCCCAGGCTCAGTGTAAAAAAGCACAGGGGAGGAGGTGTGCTGGAGGAACATAGAAGTGAGCATGTGTCCCTGAAGTATCTGATTCCCACGTTTGATGGAGCATGACAGGTTGTCTCAGGTCAGATTAGAAGGCCATTGTTATAAATATTGTGGAGGGATAATTTGTGCAGGTGATCTCTCTGCAGCAGGGAGAATAAAAAGTTATTTATTGCACCAAGGGAAAACATCAGTCTTTGTGCAGGCCACATTAAGAGCGCCAATACTGTGCTAATATTGTTGAATAACTGCATTACCCATTACCATGAATGAGTTCTTTTATACTCTTAGCTCCCTTTTCCCCAAAATAGATTTTTTGGAATTAATTGAGTTTGGGTCTGGTCTCTGGCCTTGAAGTAGCCTTCTTGATGGAGCCGTGACAGCTCTGTAAATGTTTTTCCATCCTGCGGTCCCTGTGAGCCATATTAGACCAATGTAAACAGAGACTACTGTTGAATAAATGTTTGGTAATGTTTCAAATTTAAAGCAATGAAGGCAGAGGCTTTTTAACATAGAGGGGTCAGGCTGCTTTTAGAAGAGGCCATTTGGCATCCACGTAGTTTCCATCATAGAATTTAGTTTCCACTAGGGCTCTACAGTTGGCTTCACATATTACTTAGCTTGTAAATATATCGCAGAATAACACCAGAAAACTCTCATGGGTGCATTTGGTGTTTTAAATGTCATCACAGTTCTCATTCCAGCCACTCCCAGTGGGCATACTCTTTTAAGAAAAGTATGAAAATGAACCACATGAAGAGGGGGAGATGCTGAAGTTCTTAAAAGGCAAGATCCTAAAGGAGTAGTTGAGGAGTTTTTTATATGAAGTATTTTCAAAAGGTTATACGCAGCTCATACCTTAACTGCAATACATATCTCTTAACATTCAGTATAAAAATGGGCTTCATCTGTCCTCACTCCAGTCTTAAAAACATTGGGTCTAATTAAAAGCTTCTGTATGACTCTTTGAACCTTTGTCATGTATTAGGAGGTGGTTCACACAGAATCCAGTTGATGGATTCAGATGTCGAGCTTTTTAAACCCAGCTTCCTTATGTGGGAAAGCAGAAACTATAGTTTCAATGAGAGTCAATGCAATTTTAGGATCAGAAAAAATGTCAAATAAAATTTGTTTTTATGGCAGATGGTTAAACGATAAAAGGAAGCTGCTTTTGATTTTCAAGTTTATTGACATCCTCCATCCTCAGCCTGCCTGCCACCACAGACGCTGCCATGATATCAAAGTATCTAAGACTTGCAGTGTGTATTTGCTGGATTTCCTTTCTGATTATTTTTTGGGGGCAGGGCTGCTTCATAAGGAGAAGAAATAAGACTAAATCTATCCATGATTATTAAGACAGGAAACAGAGGTTTGACGCAATTCGCCATCAACGATCTTCCTGTATGAAACAATTAAAACAAATAAAAATCCAAAGTATTGCTTTTAGTTTTTGAAACAAAAGTTATATTTTCTGTTTTTATTGCAACTACAGACATGAAAAATGTTCCCTTTACAGTACGTGTTTCTGACAGGAAGATCATTGGTGGTTCACCCCCCCGCCAAAACCCAAATGCAAACCCTTCTCTGTAAACAACTATCCAATCCAAACATCACAACGTAATGTATGCTCAGGAAATAACAAATGCCGAAACCTCTGCATTTATGGGCTTCTGAGGTTTCCTTTAGGATGGTTTGACTTAAAGTTAGCTCAAACTTCTGTAACCAGCTGACCTGGGTTTAAAGTAAATAAAAAATGCTATTAACGTTATCAACAGCAGGTAAAGTAATAACTGCTTCCTCTTTTAGGGTCTTGGTTTTTAAGGAATAAAACACAATGCTTAGCTTGTTTTTTTTTTTTTTTTTTCAATTTTTAGTTTTTTATTTTTATTGCTAACTTTACACCCTACATCCAGATCTTTAAGTGGGTTGGTATGCAAAGGTATGCATAGAGGTGGAGTAGAGGAGTATCCATCATTTTGCTTGACAGTAGCACTACTTTAATATTTTATAAACCAAATAAAATCAGAAAGTAGTCTTCCAAAAGTTTACTAAAGTAAGAGTTAAACAGTAATTGGTAAAATGCCTTCTCAGGTACTAAGTAAGTGTTGGCTGGTACCGGTAACTTTGATTTAATGTTAAAACTTAGATAATCAGATGATCAAATTCTGGTATTCAGAAGTATAAAACAAAACCCCCCAAAAATACAAATAAATTATATTATTATAAAATAACAAATTCAAGCAAATAAAATCCATTCCTATTTGTAGCCTATTTCTTCTTTAAAAATAGTGGTAAATGAAACTCCTGGCTTGCTTTATATTAATATGGCTGATAAGCAAGGAGAAAGAAAGCAAAATGATCCCAGCTGTGCTGCTTAACTGGTTCCAAAATGAATAAAACAAGCAGGACCACAGCTGAATGATAACAGCAGTACTCTGAACAGTCCTTCATCACACAGAGACATAAAGGTCGGGCTCCGAAAACTAGAATTAGTAAATCCACCGAGGAATCTGATGCTGCAAAAAGTTTTAGACATTTTTTTCAGGTAAAAGGTACGATCAGGGGCAGCTGAAGCCATTATGGTGATCTGGTGCCCCCCAACTGGAAAGGAACAATAATGCAGTAATTTTTAGTTTGATTCTCTTCATTTTTCAAATAATTTTTCAACATTAAAGCTTTGAAAACATCTGCAATGGATATGAGGAGTTATTCGATTATTGGAGTTTTTTTTATTTTTAACAAACCGTTGCACAAGATAATTGTGTTTTACCTATTATAGAAGGAATTAACCAATATAACTGATTTTAAGAGGGTTTTAATGAGGAAATAAGTACAATGAATTTAAATGCATCATAGTGGAGTGTAATACAGAACAAGGACTCATTCCATAAAGTGGTGTAAGAACAGTCTTTTTCCTTCCATATTTTTCTTAGGAAAATATTTATTGCTCATATACCATGCACATCTTTATTTTAAATATTTTGTTATTATGACTACTACTATAATTATGATTTTTTTTTTTTACAAGTAGAATTTATTTGGGGCCTCCCCCAGTACTTAGTGCCCTTGGCAGAGGGCATGACCAAATTGGGCGGAGTCTAAAATCTGGATAAAATAATATGGCTTAAGTGGAATGACGAGACCAGTCCTAATACTAAGAAAAATTATATTTTACAGACGAAAAACATAATCAGGGTTCTCTTTATTATTCTCAAGCAAACTTAAATGAATTATGTGTTTTTCTTTATTTCCATGTTAACACCATGAGCCTTAATAGTTAATAAAAGAGGCATTATCACACTTTAAATTTGGCTCGTAAAGATCTGATATAGAACTGGCTTTGTTCTTTAGTTTTTTATATATATATAGCAAAAATATTGATCTATAGATTAATATATAGAGCTGAATAACATATTATTCAAGTTTCTGCTATTATCATTATTTTTATTCTTATTATTGTATAGTGTTAAGTAGTGTACAGGCACTTTAAGCACTAGGCTACACCCCTTTATCCCAACCTCCATGCAATAAACTAAACAGTTTACAGCTTTATAACCATTTAACCTAAAAAAAACTTTGTTAGCCCCAATTAACTTTTTACAATCTGTTCAGGAGTTTGTGCGTAATGGGCAGCCCTCCTCAGAGTTCCCTGCTTAATCACTTAACTGAACCCACTAATGGTTTCAAAATAGTAGTCCAACACCGGCCTTAAACCACTGCTTTCAATCTTAGAGGTAACAAGCGTATCTCTGTCAAGCCATGTTCAAACATGCGGGCGTGTGGTGAATAAAAGGTAAGTGAGGCGTACTAAATGGATCAGCAAATCACCTGCCTGGACCCACTGAGCCCAAGGGGTGTTTGTGCTCCCAATGATGGGCATGTTTGGGTTATGTGGGGGTAAATGTAGCACACCTGTGTGGCTGTCACACCACTTGAAAAGTTTCCATCTAATCTCAATGACTTGTCCAGCCCACACCCCCTCATCGCTATTGCACCCATCCTCCCGACCTCTCGACCCTCTGCTTCCCCTGGCTCAGCAGTGCCAGAGACACGTGCAATTATGACTGTAAAGTCTCATCAAGTAAATGGAGCATAACCAGCGGCCACATTTTTCCTGACACTGGCTGACTTCAGTTGACTTTCCTCTGTCGTCGGTATCTGCTGGAGGTGATTAAAGCTGTCATGTTGCTTTTTCCGCAACATAATTGTGTTCTGTTTGAACTTTATCTAAAAAAGGAATGAGGATGTTGAAAAAGGGTTCCTGCACAGACTGGAATAGTAGGGAAATATAACATTGAAACTAAACTTTATTAAATCTGCAGCTTTAATTGGAATAAAACAGAATAAAACTTTGCTGTTTTAATTCCTAAAAAGTATGATATATGATATAAAATATGAAATCCTCCTTTTCACAGCTGGCTTCAGTCTTTCTTCTATCTTTGCAGGCTGCTTTCTGCTCCTGCTCAGACAGAACTCATAAGATAATTAACCAGAGCAGGTTTGTAGGATTGCTTCATCAGACTGTTTACTCCTATGCCTGCCTGTCGAGGCTCCTGGTTAGTGGGTGATGAGTTACAGACACAGATGGTGGGCATCAGCAGGCTGGCTGGGGGTAGATTAGCAGCCTACCAATGTCTGAGTGCCCCCCCCCCCCCCCCCCCCCCCCCCCCCTGGACCCAGCCCGCTCCCACTCCCACTGAGCCCCATAGGAGCGCCTGTCTGTAACTCTACTCGCCTCTGAAAGCCTCATGTGTTGATGGAGGCCAACCATGGGCTTATCTCGTCTCATTCCAACACCAGTGGGCCCAGTGGGCTCCCAGAGAGAAGGGGTGGGGGGTGTCTGATGGGAATGTCTGCGTTAGCAGCCATGTTTTGAAAGAGTAATTCTGTTGCCTGATATTGGCAAATTAGAGGTAACTCGAGGCGAGCAAAGAAAGTCTTCTCTAAATGCTTCCACATTTGCACCTGTATATAACCGTGATGTAATCCATCCACTTTTAAGCTCTGTGACTTCATGCAATTTCTATAAACATGGGGCCCAGCCCCTTTGTGAGCCCACGCCTTGTTTTGTGGCTGCCGTATGTGCCACCTCCCTAAGGATGTGTCAGTTATCCCATCCTCTGATGCATAAAACCTGCTTACAGTGCAGCTTTTTGCATCATGCTTCATTGCTTCATTCATGTTCCACTGGAAAGGAAGCCCAGTTCAAAAAGTCCAGGTCAAAGGTCAGCCAGATGCGGAGATGTGGGTGCGGGAGTCAAGAGGACTGGGCAGCCTGTGGGTTGGTGTTTATTTTACAAACACAGAGCAGATTAGTTTTGGAGCCAGACTCCCTCGGCCATATGGAGAGGAAGTCCTCTGTGTTATAGGCTCTTAACAAACCATTGTTTGGCATCATTTCTGGTCACCACTAATGATGAGTTGATGTTGCTGCCAACCACACACGCATGTGAATACAAGGATGTGCTGTCTGCCCCACTTCCATTCTGACTGTAATAGAGTATTGAATGATAGCATTAGCAATGGCTGACAAGTTTTTGAGTCATTAGTGGAGTTGGCACACGCAGGCCCTCAACCCCTCTTAGCTGGGAAAAAACAGGAAATCGATGCATCCCCGCCACCCTCAGCGCCAGTCTTAGGTCTCTCTCCTGAAGATGTTTGTGTGTGGTTCGTCTCCTGAAGACTTGCAGCCGCTTCCTTCCATTGTTTTGGGTTTTTGTGACGATTGTCTCTATGATGACCCAAACTGTCATCTCTAAGCTAGACTGATGGGTCTTTGTCAACACATTAGACTTCAGACAAACTTCAGCACATTGTTGTTTTGCCTGAAACCTGGTTTGAATTCCAATGTGGAACACATATTTTTCTTACAAATCAAATATTTTTACAGAGCTTTGCAAAAGCTTTCTTACATATTAATGAACTTTTCCCACACTTTTTCAAATTAGAGCCCCGAAATTCAATGTTGTTATTAGTTTCCAATAATTGTTTTCATGAAAATATATCTGTCATTTAACCTCTTACACATCAACACACAAAAACAGGGTTTCTGCTTATCCCTGTTCACGGAGAGCATCATTCATTCATTCATTCATTCATTCATTCATTCATTCATTCATTCATTCATTCATTCATTCATTTTATTTCAAGCAGGAATGTTAACAGAGCGCAGATTAAACTGTGATCTTAAAGAAAAACTCATAATTGAACTCTAAATTCACAACAGCAGATATAATTTCTATGTAGTGCTTGAAAGGGAGTGGAGAGAGGTCAGAAATATCCATCCCCTCCACCCACAAAATATATTGGGGATTGGCGGCCTAGTGGTTGAGGCATTCAATTCAATTCAATTCAGTTTATTTATATAGCACCAAATTCACAACACATGTCATCTCAAGGCACTTTACAGTTCAACCAGATCATACAGTCAAATTGATTCAAAGTTTTTTATCTAAGGAAAACCAGTTGATTGCATCAACTCATAGACTCGATGTGAGGGATTGACTCACAATCCCTCACACTAAGCATGCTCGTAGCGACAGTGGAGAGGAAAAGCTCCCTCTTAACAGGAAGAAACATCCAGCAGAACCAGGCTCAGTGTGAGCAGCCATCTGCTGAGGCCGACTGGGGTTCAAGGAGACAGAAGCAGACATACAAACATCAACTGTAAAAGGCGGCCCCATCCAGGAAACGCTCAGCCAGGCAGATGAGGTCCAAGCCAACTCCCATGTTAGAAGATGAAGAGAGCACATCCAGCCAGTCACAGTCAGAGAAACAGGACTACACTGGAAGACAGGCTGATTTCCAACACCTATTGTACACTGCGCTTGGAATCCAGATGTTCACGCACAATGGCAGCCCACTGCTCCCCAAGGGGATGGTGTTGGGATCTGGAGATCTGCCACCTGTCTCCAGCAGAGAGCGCTGTGGGTCTCCTGGGCTGGAGCCCTCAGCACACCTGAGGATCATCAGCCCATCAGGAGACCTCCTTCATAAGCAGCAGTCAGACCTTCCTTCAACGCCGCAGTGTTGACCAAGTTTGGTTAGCAAACCTGAGCCTCTGTTAATTTGAGAATCTTAGTTGCCTCTAGAGAGAAATTTGATTCTCACCTGCCTCTGTCTTCTTGTTCACAGAAAACCCGACTGAAGTCTGAAACTCTGGATGAGCTTTGCCTGTAAACCTGCCTGCCTGCCCAAGGAAGCCAAACCTGAAGATTTCAGTCTGGACTTCCCCAACTGCTCTCAAGGGAGAGCTAGAAACTCAAGTAAAGGTCTGAAACTCACAAGCCAGAAGCTAGACGCTGCTGCTGCTGAGCTCTCTGCTGAATCTACAATCTCTGGACCCAACCGGTTCCCTCCCTCACAAAGGACCTGTCAGAACCTCTTCAAGGTACATTCAGAATTAACTCACTCGATAAGCCATCTGACTGCCTGGCTAATCAAACTATCCATCTCTGCAGACATCAGTGATTCCAGTCCCGGACCTGTGCCAGAACCAGTTCATGTTTTCTCTGTGAACTTTTCAATAAACTCTGTTAAACTTTTACTCAGCTTCCAGTGGTGTTCTGCATGTGGGTTAAGTCTCTTAAGCCAATCATGACAGATGGGTTAAATGCAGAGATGAATTTTTCCAGTGGGAGATTAATAAAGTTAAAATAAATTACATGATATATATAAAACAAATTACATGATATATGTAATGACATGAATAATGACCCAGTATTCAGGCAAGACAGACAGTGAGATTACCTAAAAAGTGTTTATTATAAAACGGCTTCAGATCTGCAGTGGCTAGGGCATCTAAGGCAGGAAACTCTGCAGGGGACAAACACAGGTTAGTGACCACGATAATCTGGTCAAGGTAGGGTCCAGCTTCTGGATTCAGCTGGTTGGCTGCAAACAAGATGTGGCAGACACCACCAAGACTGTCCAAGATGCTGCAGCACCAGAGAACAAGCAGGAGTCCAAAGACAGGTCAGGCAAACAGATCAAAACAGGATGCAGGACAGCAGCCACTGATGATTGGAAATGGGGATTCCTATTTAAACCAGTCAGTCATAGCCCTAGCTGTATGCTTTAGATCATTGTCCTGCTGGATGATGATCCCTCATAAACAGGGTTTTCCTCTAGAATTAGTCAATATTTAGCTGTATCCATCTTCCATGTAATCCTGAAAAACGTCCCTTTGTCTTTGCTGGAGAAAACAGCAAAAGTATCCCACAGTATGATGATTGCACCTCTGTGCTTAACTGTCTACAAACACTGGTTCGCTTCCAGCAGAGATCTTTTTTTTTTACATTTGCAGATTCCCTTGATGGCCCAGGGGAAACTGGACAGTAAAGGTTTAATTAATTTATTTTAAAGCAACATTGAATACATTTCAACCCAAGTTTTAGCTTCATTTAAGAAGTGAACATACAGCACTTGGCACGTATTGATGCTCTGTGAGGTATGCTTTTCTAAAAAGCTCTATTATGCAAATTTAGAGGGTAAAATTTGTCACCAAATTAGTCATGTGACCCCGAATACCACTTTATGGCATTTAGAGCTCGTCTTAGACATGATGATAGTTATTTTTTCTTATAGTTGTCGTTTGGCAATGAAACAGCTATGACACTTACCTGATCATATGGAGTTTTGGTTGTACTCTAATCTTGAGGGGTGAATGTTTCATTGTCTTTAGAGGTAACTCCATGACCTGCTGGTCCAAAGCGGTCTGCTATGTTATTTCTAAAGATGGAGGGAGCTTGTTGAATTTTGCAACAGAAACATGTTACCAAATGCTTTCAGGGGGGATAAATATTACGATCTACAAGTCTAGCACCTCTAGTGGCTAAAATTTACACAGTGTATCTTTAACAATGCTTTATTATTTTTTTTTTCTCATATTTGTTTTGTAAAAGCCAGATTTGAAGACACCCTGGCTGTACGTTCTCCTACCTGAGCTGTGGATCCCTGCAGCTCCTCCAGGGTAACCTATCTCCACCTGTTCTCTGCTCTGATAAATGCTCCTCTTTCAGTTTAGGTGCACTATTTACTAATTTGCTACTATAAATGTATTTCAACATTCTTAGACTATTATTTATTTGTTAAAACCTTTTTACACTTTCCTTCTGCTTTACATTCATGCTTTACTTTGTGTTTGCTATTACATTACATTCCCATAAACTATATGAAAGTTTGTGGCTTCTCCTTGTTGAAACGTGAAGACATTCATAAACGATGTGAATTCTTTTGCGAGGCTAAATAATTTCTATAAAATCAGTTTTCTTCTTCATCAATTTAATCCTATATTACCGCATGTTTTTTCCCCCTGTAGTGAAAATAAACTACTTATTTGGGGAACACGGCCTTATTAGATCTGGAATCCATGAAGCAGTACAGGAACACATGTGAACTTTCAGCTCCAGTTTAGCTCCCATACTAATATGAACCCAAGGCGGCGTGTCATCAATCTTTTGGTGACCATGAGTGTGTGTGTGCGCTGCTCTCACCTGCACTGAACCACAAACTTACATCTGCTGCAGGCCTAAGGTCCTGAAAGACGGATAAAACGTGATTGCCGCAGATGAGAGGAAGGCATTAATTCTCAATCGCCGAGAGACTCGGGAACACACGGGCAGGTCCGAGATGTTTAACTGAGTATGCCCTTTCCACTTTACTGCAATTATGAGGAGCACTACGAGACACATGTAACATTTATCACTTTTATAAACTCAGCTGCCCCAAATAGGTCAAATGTGAGTCGTCTCTCTAAACAAAGCAAGTCCTCAATAAGTGCTATCTGATGCTTTTAAATGAATTACAGTGTAATATAAGGAGGGTGTGCTTGGAGGGAGGGAGATGTATGAGGGAATGGGGCCCTAAGAGAGAGCAGTTATACTGCAGTGACGTGCAGGCGCTGACCATGGAGATTAGGAATGAGAAGAGAGCAAGCTGATTCTTCAGGAAAGATGATGAAGGAAAGGAGGATCCTCTATGCTTCCTCAGGAGAACACTTCCTTTACCTCTATGTGTAGGATTTAAAGCAGTCTCCAAGTAGGAGTTGTTTTCTTTACGCTGTTCCACAGCTGTTTGATGAGCGCATACATCACACATACCTACAAAAAGGTGTAGGTCGTTATCATTAGCAAATATATTGAGAAACAAAAGCATACTTTAAGCTACATCAAAGAATATGCATATTTTGATGGAAAAATAAACTGTCACTTGCCTTAATATATTAAGAAAATTAACAAACGTGTTTCTATAAGGAATTCATAAAAAAAACAGTTACAAAAAGAAAGATTTTTTTTATTTTTTATTACAGCATAACCTTAGACCAGGCATCCTCAAAGTCGGTCCTCTAGGGCCGCTGTCCTGCAGGTTTTATAGGTTTCCCTGCTTTAGCAAAGCTGATTATAATGATTGCAGTTCAGCAAAAGCCTGTTAATCAGTTTTCAATTAAAATAAACTGTGGTGGAGCAGGAAAACTCTAAAATCTGCAGGACAGCGGGCCTCGAGGACCGACTTTGAGGATGCCTGCCTTAGACCATTAATGCTGACACTTATATTTTTTCAACCTAGCTTATTAACTTTTCTACTTTACCTTTTAACTTTTCAGTTAGCTTTTAACCTTTTTTCTTAACTTGTTAATTTTTTTCCACTTAATTTACAGAAGGTAATATATAATTTGTAATGAAAGTTGGTGGAGATACTCTAAGGGTGGGGGCTGGTGGACCTATAGTTACACCACACAAATGCTTTCAATAGGGTTTGTATTTTCCAAAAATTAGCTCAAACATATATTAATTGAATGCTTTCCTACTGTTGAGAACACAAAAGAACCAAAATACACTGATATTAATATTTATAGGTAGTTAGACATTAATGTATGTAAAAAAAAAGGATGAATAACAGCCACTTCTGAAGGCAACAGCAATATATGATGCCTCTCTAGTATGGACACAATTTCAGTTTCAATTCTCCATCAATCCATTAAAAAAAATGTGGATGGATTGATGGATGTTTTCACTTTCAGCTACATCAGTGATTATCCTCCTTCAAAAGCAACAAAATCTAATTTAAAAATTTGTCCCACATTTTGTTGAGAGCCAAAGTGTATGTATTGAAATGATTGGCATGTCCCCACCAGTCCTTCAGAAAGTTACGCCTGTGGCTCATCTAATTGGTCAAAGGAACATTGGTCAATGTACGGCCGCTTATCAGTATCTTTACTGAATGGCTGGATATAGATCTTGTGAATCTAGACCTCACTAATGGATGTGGGGGACTCCATTTGTAAGGGGTATGCAAGTGATCAAAAACAGTAACTCCTTATGGCAGCTTCTTTAAAGGCAGCTCTGTTTGGCTGATAGAACTGGTAGGAAACCATCTGACTTTTAATGATCCTCACCCAACCACTGGCTCAGTCAAAGAGCAGCAGGCCTGTAATTAGATGACAATGGGCCCCTCTCTGCTGAACATAATGATGACCACAGAATTATTGATCAAAGACGCAGGAACAGGAAGAGGAGAGTGGAGCAACAGGCGTGCTGTAGATGCTTGGCTGCATGAACAACAGGTGACGCACATCCTGCAGGCATAGGGTTGCCACCCACAAGAGACCATATGCTGGAGGAAATTTGTCCAACTGCAATGGTCTTTGTAAGTTCTTATATGGAACTGATGATGCAGATTCAGTCAAACAAAGACCTGTTCTACTTGTTAATCGTGGCGCATTAGAGGTTTGATTAATTCAATGTAAAGTTTGAAGACGTAACTATATATTGAGCTGTGTGTTTCCTGAAACTTTAAGGGATTTAGCAAATTGACAGGGCTTAAGTATGTTTACGTTAGCATAAACTAGAGTATAAATCCCCCTTAGAGTTACATCAACATAAACTCTGACCTTTTTAGCAGACTTACCCCCTTCAAATCCTGTTCTATACTAAAACACAGCCCAAAAGGTCTGAAATACAGTAGCTCTTTCAAGTCTGCTGAAGACTCTGGTTCTTTTGGGACGCATCCACGAGCTGCTGCTGCACACGTGTGTCTCAGCGAGGCGCGGGACCAGATGGTGGAGTGGCTGCCGTCCAATGTGGGCTCAGTTTTTTGCCTCCCCGGGCTCCGCATACTGCAGATATTCCTCTGATGTCATGGGAGAGGTTGATGTGGTCAAACCAGGAGGCCCCCTTCACCTCGGAGCAGAGAGGAAAATGTCACAAAGTATAGATAGTGAGTTGGGAAGTGGCTGAAATGTTCCCTCCAGGTATTTATTTAAACCTTGAAACTTTTTCTAACCTTTTTATTCAGCATCAAAAAACACGTGGGTCCAGATCATAAATGTTTAGGGTTCATTCCTAGAATATTGCAACTCAGCTCATATGCTATCTGTTATTGCTTCTCGTCTGTGACGAGCTGAGACTGAGCATCTGGCTGGCCTTTAGACAGGAGTGTTGCTCTTATTGCAGAAAGAGTAACTCAAACTACAAGTGAGGCATCAAGGACCCCCTTGGCAAGTCAAATTAACAAGAAATGTGCTCATGTAAACAGAGGAGAGGCCTGTCCTGCTTTGTGAATAATGGTCTTGTACTTTCATGATTACTCTCCAGTTAAGAGCTTCAGCTGACAGCTTGGCACTGCAGCTGCCTCCTGTGAAGGAAGGTTATTTAGAAAATTAAATATCAGGACATACTAGCAAGAGATAACTGAAAACATTTACCAAATGTCCTGCCAAAGATCAGTCATCACTAATCTGTTGTTAAAGTTACAACCTCCAAACACAAACTCATTTTATGTGATGGACAGACACAAAGTAGAGGATGATTTATGATGAAGAAAAAGAAAAATGGTTGCTGTTTTTGTAACGGGCACTGAAATCTGGACCCAATATTAGGATTATGACAGTTTTCTTTTATATTTTATTGACCTCTTTTATCCCCTTGAAAATCTTCACATAAACTACCTAAAGAAGTCAAATTAATAATAAACATGGTCTATCTGGCAGGGGTATTAATATCTGCATAAATGCAGCTGTTTTGTGAAGGCCTTGGAGGTTCACCCTAGAGTGAAGTTGGTAAAAAGCAGCTTCATGAAGCCAAAAAAAAAAAGAACAACAAAGAGGGTTATGCAAAATGGAGTAATTGTAGTTCAGGTTCTTGCATTAAATGACAGGAAGAATATGATTTATTCACTCTGCAAATCTGCCCTTCAAGAACGAAGGGCAAAACAATAGCAATTTGCACTGTCTCCCGGTCTGTTGACAAGCGCAAACAATTTTGTTTTAATTATTTGGGGGGCCATGAAAATATGATTGATAACCAATATGGCATATCACATATCATCACAAAGATTGAAAATTGGAAGGCTGCCTCATGCCGTGGGAATTCTTTGTAGCACAAACAGGAAAGCTGGTTAATGTTGGTACAAAGATGGACAAACCTAAAAACAGAGCAATAACTGATCACAAAAAAAAGTTAAAAGTGGAAAAAGTAATATAACAAACCAACAGCCAGACCTGCGCTTGAATTGTTGAATTGTTAAGCCTGAAAATACAGGCCAAAATCCTTTTGGAAATCTTTGGAAACATGCTGGTGAAGATTCTCAGTCATCCAGGTCGTAGTCATTCCAAAAAAGTAAAAAAAACAAACCACTAGACTTTGATTTCCCAGTATGAAGACATTTTGCTTCCCATCCAGGAAACTTGTTTAATTCAAAATGTCTGGCTTATAGAGTGGCCCAAACAAAGGCCTAGGTTAGGGTCGTTGGCCTGGCTGAACAGGCGAGTTGTCTTGGTCCCCTGCATGGCGATGAGGATTGAGATGATAACAGGAATGAATCAACTCTATCGCTGCATTGTAGGTTTTTGAGATCTGGAACCTGAGACCACCCCCTCTGTTTAAGGTTGTTTTTTCTCTCTTAACATAAATGGCTTTCTTCACACCCCTTTCAAACCACCTGTCTTCCCTGTCCAAAATGTCAACATTTATTCAGTGTTGAGGTTTCCATCTCCTTCCATGCTCACCAAATAGTCCAGAAATGGTAGTTTGTTGTTGTTGGCATCCTCTCTGATGAACCAAGCTAATGTGTATCTTTTAGCTGGATTTTGACCAATGTGTCATCCACATATCTAAAAAAGTGGCTCAGTGGGGTTCCTCTGACAGTGGCCAAAGCTCTCTTCTCTATTTCTTCCATGTAAAGATTGGCTACAATTGGTGACTTGGAAACTTGGAAACGGGCGTTTCTGCCCACATTCCATACAGTCTGACTAAACTTTGTCTTCAGCTTTTCCAAATGTGTTCTACTTTCTTTTGGTCTTTCATATAAAATATGTTGAGTTTTGTGGTTGTAACTAGAATTAATGTGAAAAAGGTAGCAGATTGTGAAGACTTTTCCGTGAAGCTTTGTGTAATTTACAAAGGAAATAATCATTCACAGAATGAAGCCATTTATAAAGGTTCGAGATCACAGAGCGTGTCGCTCCTGCTCTGGAGATTGACCCTCTGTGGAGCTTTAAACACCATTCACGGCAACGCCTCTAAAAAGTATAGCTGAACCTCCAGAGCTTTTATGTTGATGTAATTACCTCACAGTCCGTCCCTTGCTTTGTTAACCGCTGTTGACGTGCCCTCTGCCTGCCTTCTGCATGAGGATAAAAGCGGGTAAAGAGAGTGTTCATATTTTCTGTGATATTATGTGAGAAACGTTAAGTACTCAAGAAATAATTTTTTTTTTTACTTTGGTGAATTGGGACCATTACTCAACTCTGCTGGATTTTCGTTCAGATAAATGGATTCTGTCTTATTGTAATATGCACTTGCTTTCCATTCATCCAACTTAAAAAATATTATCCCTCTGAAATCAGTTTTTTTTTTTGTGTGTGTCCTGTTTTACCAATATGGCCATGGGGATAGATGTCCCAGAGCTAGATTATAGTTTTTACAGGTAGACCATTATTACTGTTTCCATAAGGTTTCTCTTAGTATTTGTGCATGAAACTTTATTGAAAGTTATTTAGGGAGTAAAATCATATACAACGGAGATGGAGATGCAAAGGGAGGTGAGATAGAAAGAGGGTATAAGAACTAAGGGGAGAAAGATAGAGTCAGGAAAGATACAACACAAAATAGAAAATACAGAATATATACCCTAACTCCTAGAAGTCTGCTTCTACCCCTTTAATGGGCCAATTACAGCATGCCAGCCACCCAAGCCCAGTAGCCAGATACCCCCCAGCATCCCGTCACTTGACTGCAGGCACAAGCCACACACAACATCAGGGCAGGCAGACCCACACCAAAGGCTGAGATGCATCCAGGCATGGGGGTTGTATTCCACCTACCATGCAGCCATGCCAGCCTGCCAGGCCCCTCGCAAAGATGGGGCCACACCCTCGATCATCCCAGAGCCTCGCATATTAAATGCGTGCAAGAGCATGCACAAATCCATTTCTGCTCATGCACGCTCTGTTTAAAAGTTGCTGTTCTCATAGCTCATATAAGGGTTATGGTTCCTGAACGTGTGCTCTAACCCCTAAATCCCTAGTTCACTATATAGAGCTGGGACTATATAGTGGACATTTTAGCGAACTCAGGTAACTTAATGTTCGGACAGATAATCACTGCTTTTTGCTACCCGTTGATCATGTAAATCCTCCTCCACCAAGTGGTGCCTATCCCATCTTTGTTATTAGATGGCAACAGAAGGCAGGGGTGGCAGCAAATCCCATAATACTTTGTGAGGAGAGCTCTCCATGCACAACATTTCTGGAAAAATCTGCCTCTTCTGATGCCTTTCTTTTCTTCTCATACACTTCGTAGACACTTTTTCTCTTACGACCCATCTTTTTTTTTCTTTTTGAGTTTTTATGGCACTAGTGGCTTTTTTTTTTGACAGTAAGCTGACAGGAAAGGGGGTATGAGAGAGGGGGAGAGACACAGGACCACAGGTCGGCTCCGAACCCAGGTCGGCCGTGTCGAGGGCTAAGGCCTCCGTACATGGGTCGTGAGTGCTAACCACTGCGCCACCTGCATGCCCTGTCTACTATTTTCAAATAACCGCGGTGAGAAAGGTGACTGTCTGAAACCATAGCTCACCACAGATATGACCCTGAAAGTATGCATGCGCAGAAAAATATAGCTAATGGGACGAGCGCGTAGGATGGCTTTAGATAAACATATCGCCAGAATGTTTGACAATTAAGAGCACCACTTATTTACACGATCCACCTGGAAAAAAAAAGATCATCCTCTATACCTTTAAAATTTTGTCACCAAATATAAAAAAAAAGTTCAAGGAGCAAAAATAAAAACAGAATATTACATGGTTCTGAAATCCTAAGGAAAATCCTACTGTCAAAAATGGTAATTCGTTAGTGGTTTGTATTTTGCAAGGGTTGGATATTAAAAAAAAACTGCTTGTGATCATCTTTTTTTCAACAAGCCGAGAAAGTGTGGACTGCTGGAAGAACTGCAGTAAACAGGTGACAGAAAAGTGAAATGGCGTGCTCAAAGATGACCCTGCACATTTGGAGTATGTTTGGCTCAACCTGCTGCTGTGAAGCAGGATTCTCCACCATGAACAGAATCAAAAATAAATATGGATCCAGGTTTGATATGTACTTGATATGTGCTTGAGAATGGTTTTGTTGCCATTCAAACCCAGGTTTCATTAAGCCATAAAAAAAGAAAGGAAAAAAAAAACTGTCAGTTTAGGTGTTTTATAAAATATGTGAATCAGGAAATTGTCTATATACCAAACTGAACAATTGTTGTTCTCTACTAAAAAAACACTTTAGATTGTGTTTTTAAATATTTTTTATTTAAAAATTCAATGTATACCATGGATGCATAAACATCTCATTTTATTTCAGTGTTAAATTCTCTTTAAAGTAACAGATTATAATAAAAAATGTCTCCGTACTTTTAATGGTTGTTGATTTTCTCTATTCGGACCTGCTGATTTTTAATTGGTTACACCCTCGCTATATATGATTAGATTCTTAGATCACAAGAAGTCATTACCCCAAGTTACCTAAACTACACAGATTTATGGCTTTTTTCTGCATACTAAGGTACTTGTGCCCTGCTGTGTCTCTCTTCGCCTGCTTTTCAGCCTCACTTCTGTTTTTTGTCCTTAAAAAAAACAGGAAGAGGGTGTGTTTGAAGACCCAGAGCCTGAGGAGTCATGCCGTTCACCACTCACGGACTGTCTGTATCCTCTCTGCATGTGTGTGTGTACATGCCTGCCAGAGTAATTGCCTACAGGGGGGCCCCACTGAATGCCTAGCTCTTGTTTCCTCATCTCTCGAGGGATCAGTGGTGTTTGCTTTGGGCATTGTGCCCCAAACACAACATCTTAAGTTTTATGCACGTGGCATGCTACCCGAGGCGTGTTGCTGCCTGTTCATCTGGCACACACAACGAAGTGTAGGTAAATGTCCTCATGTTTGTCTAGACATTTATCTTTACCAAAATTTGTCTTGAGATGAGACTCCACAGTGTTTGGAGTTGCCCTTGCACAAGTATTCATGTTTCTTGATTAAACATTTCACATTTTGTTATGTTAAAAACAAAAGCATTTCATTTATTTTTTCACAACTGTAGTAGATAGACCAAAACAAAGGGGTTAAAAAATAAGTGGAGGATCTTTTTCATGTAACACCTATGATAATGCTGCCACCTAAACAGTGTCACCTTCAGGATGTTTGTTCAGGTTTATTTTGGTCTCACCTTTTCAGTAATTGTCTTCTTTCTACCAATTTTCCATTAAAAAAAAACAACAACAACAAGAAAACATATCTGCAATGTCCAAGGCTAATAGTTATCATGTTAACAGATTCTTAAGCATGAGCTACATCTCTCATAAGCTTCCCCCTGTCGTTGCCTTGGTCTTTTGATTAAAATTCTCCTTTTCTTGGTTGGTTTTGAGCTAGGGTCTATTGCTGCCGAAGGCAGATGGTTACCATTGATTTTATTTAGAGGTTTCAGCTTGAAAGAGATTAGATATATTTAAATGGATATTCTTTACACACCATACTTTTCATTTTAACTTAGTTTCATGTTACATGATGGTGGTCTATCAAATGGATTCCACAAATATTGTGATTTATTTTATGGGGCTGCATAACCCCACCCACTCCATCTCTACAAAGGGAATCAAGAGTGCCTTGTCTGTTCAATCTGAGCGGGAGCCATCACAAGGACTGTTTCGTCCTTCCACAAAGCCTCTCTCCTGTTGAGCATTAGTCAGAGGCCAGCTTTCGGTCAGGTTTGCAGCTTCCGCAGCATTTACCAAATTTACCCTCATCATGCACCATCTATGCATCATTTGTGACTGAGTCCACACAATGTGACAACCCTTGTTAAAGCAGTAAATGAGATTTTTTTTCTGCATATCTGAGACCGGACAAAACGGATGGTTTTGGACACACCAGGATGACAGAACAAACGAGAAGCATGACAAAACTCTAAAACCCTCTTCCTGAGGGCATCAGGAATGAACACACATCCTCTATGGCAGTCAGTGGAGGAAGGTTGGTTGAAAAGAGCCTGCCTGACCTCCTTCTCAATGTCAACCACAGGGATGGAACATCTTACAGATTCCGGCAAAAAAAATTCCTCAGCACCACTGGACAAAATACCACAGCTGAGTGTCGAAGCACTACTTACTGTTTATCAATTTGAATCAACTCTATTAAAAGCTAATTTTGTAATTAAACATCCCTTCTGTTATTTTGCATGATAAGATGCTCCACTGTGAAAAATTTGTGGGCCTCCTTCCTTCCCCACCCTGTGGTGCTTGTTAGCTGAGGAATTCAGTGTGCCTGTCCACAGATCAACCAAGAGAGATAGATCCTGACATGGTATGTGAGATAGGGAGACAAACTCCTTAAAGTTAGGCAAGAAATTTGTAGGCCAATTAACTTGAAACATAAGGTTATGGCTAAAATTTGATGCGATGGCAGAGAAATTCTTACACATTGATGCTTTTTCCCCCCCGTTTTTTCAGGAGGTTGGGAAGCATACATGGATCTACAGTAAGTATACAGAGATCTGATCTCATATGTAAGGGCAGCTGGCTGTGATTTAGAGGATCTGGGTAATGACAGGCAGCAGCTGGAAAGCACATAGAGAATCTCAGTGTCTGCCTCTGAGACCTGTATCTGATTTAAAGAGGACCCGGCCTGGTTTAGTGTCTTCCTAACAATAACAGGCTATTATGACAAGTGTCCCCAGCTTGAACTTATGCTGCTACCATATCCTCACTTCACAATGTAATGCTGTAATCTTTCCTGTGAAATTTATAATGTGGAAGATAAATCTATTAATGCCTGCCTCTAATTTCCTACCTCAGAGTGGTGCAGCTGAGAAGACCAGTTCTGCTCCAAGTTTTTGTTTTTCTGTTAGAAAAGCAGAGTGGTTCTGGGAGCCATTTTGTCAGTTCTTCTAAGGATAAATATAGCACTTCCCCAAGTCTAATAAATTGTTCTTTTAACCCTCATTTTGTTGTGATACTGCCAGAGAAATTTTTTTTAATAAAGAATATGAAGGGTAAAAAAAAGTCTGGTTTGTGCTTTCATAGGCTTCAGCAAAGCTCTGTTGAGCCTCTTTTCCATTGAAATTAGTGGGTTAGCGTTGATGATGCCACCAGTGCGACAGAAATCGGGAAAGTAAAGACGGTATTGCATAAACTGTCTGCAGAATTGCAAATTCAAATCACTTTGAGCCTTCTTTGAAGATCTGCTTTGCATTTAGAAACATGTTTACACTTGTTTAAGAAGCATAACACTTCTGTAGGTTTTGTGCATGATCTGACTTAAAACTAACCCTGCACATGACCCTGAACACACCAAACCATTTGATAAAAACCAGAGAAAAGAAAAAAGAGGCCTTTGGTAGAAGTTAGGAATTTTTATAGCTCAGGTCAGATAATCTATCAACTCAACCTGTTGGTTCTGCATTCAACAAAACTGATTTCATTCGAAGAACAGCAACTGAAAAGAAAAATTTGAAGTAAAGCCTTTAAAAGTCTGCTTGTGGTTTACTATTAGGGATATAGGGGGACCCAGAGTATGCAACACAAATGTGAACTGCTGGACAGCATGCAGCACACTATGTGAGGAGGAAAACAAACGCCGGATGCTTCTCTGAACAAATAAGCTGCAAAAAAATCTGTGAAATGGGGCAAAAGATGTGGCTGGAGGTTCACCTTTCAGGAAGGCAATAAACGCTAAACATACAGTCTGAACTAAACTGGGTGAGAGGAAAATACGTTCAAAGGTTATTAGGATAGAGTCAAAGTTTAGAAAATTTATTTTTAAAGACACTGTATAATTTCTCAGAGAATTTGACCCAATTTGCAGGCGTTCATCAATATGGTCATCAATATGATGTTATATATATAATTTAACCACAATGTAACTACTGAAATCTGTTTTTCAATTTTGAATTAAAAAAAAATAACAGTGTGTGTCTTTTTTTATGCAATATATATATATATATATATATATATATATATATATATATATATATATATATATATATATATATATATATATATATATATTTTTTTTTTTTTTTTAGCAAAAAGGAAAAATAAATTTTAATTTCTTGCAGCTTTGACACAAACATTGAGAAAATGTTTGAATGGAAGTGGAGCATGTTAGAAAATAAAATGGAGAGAGCCTGTACGTTCCAGTTATGATCTTAGATGCTGGAATAGGTTAAAAATGTACTGTTGTAACCTTACAAAAGTTTTTTTTCCTTTGAAAAGCTTCTTTGACTGACGTTAAGTTTCCGTTTCCATTTCTTTATTGATCCCTTTCAGGCACAGCTTGAAAGGTCAAAGATCAGCTCTGAGTAATGGAATCTGTAGCCTGTAGTGACTGCAGCAAAGACCCTTTGACCCGACCATTGTCCTGTCAGCCACAGGTTCATCAGCCTGACAGCTTCAGGTGAGGACAATCTGGGCTTCCTTCTACAGCTTTCTGGGGAATGTTACACCCTTAATGCACAGCTCGAAGGGCCCCTAAAAGCCAAAAGCTCTGAAGAAGCAGGGCTTTAACTCTACCTGAAGCAAAATAAATGAGTGTGAAAACGTGTTGTGACACAGTTGAGATACACTCAGTTTGTATTTGACAAAAGACAACTATTTGTTGTGTTGGAAGACTAAACATAGAACAAAAAGCCCTGATATTTATTTCACATACAAATTGTGAGAGGCTATTTTTCCCAGAAAAGTAGGACCTTTAACACAACACATATAAGCTTCCAACTAGGTCAGGGTTTCATTGCACCCAGATAAAATGGTTTTACTTGGGGGAGTGTTGGCCTAGTGGTAATTAGTGGGCTTGTACTCTGAGAAGGTTTGCAAGTACCAGCATTCGATCCCCACAGCCTGCAGTCTGGGTCCCTGTGCAAGACCCTTAACCCCACATTGCTCTACAGGCACTGCACAGTGGCAGCCCACTGCTCCCCAAGGGGATGAGTGAAACGCAGAGGTAAGTTTCTCCAGTGTGAGATTAATAAAGTTTAATTAACAGCTCTTCAGGAAGTTCCAAATCAGGTAAAAAATATCCCGTAATTATGCTAGCTGTTTTGCTTTTTGACATCTTTTAGAAACCATCAGCACTGTATCCTCTCTAATCTCAACAGCTTCACAGTGGTTCCTTGCTGAAGACGATCTGAACACTGGAGAGTTCAACTTCCAGGCGCTGTTTAGTCTCCTCTGCGTGCCTTTGGAGGACCCTTCACCCGCCTACTATTTGTTGTGCACTGAAGGTTGATGAAAGAGAGAGAGATGGAGGAGAAAAAATGCCTGGATTAAGCACAAGGACACACGCATCCAACGTTTTTGTAAACTGGGGTCATCCTGCTATTGTTGATGATTAGACGGACAAACGAGAAATCCGCACGGTAGTCTAAGGACAAATTATCTCTGCTTAAACTTTTGAACACTTTTATCAGACAACTTAAAATTTTGTATTTATTGGTTCCATATTCTTCTTTTTCTTTCCTAGGCTCCAAATACAGCTCTATGTAAAAGTGAAAAATGACTTTAACTGATGTAGGGGACAATGAAAACATATCAGGGAAGAGTCATTCAAAAATATACGTTTTTGGCTTACATACAAAATTATCTGTGTCGTAAAGCTAACATTTCATATAATACTGAGCTTTTATAATTTGATAAAAACATTGATTGAGCTGAATTCAGGGAAATGCTGGGAGAGAACTTTTAAGAGGCAGCAAAAGACTAGATGCTAGGGTGAAGATTTACCTTGGATTCTTTATGTGATTAAGTGAGAACCTGATTGATTTTAGATTAGAGCCATTAGAACTTTCCACTCAAATTTCAACCTAAAAACAAGAATCACAAAAAGGTGAGCACTGTTTCTTTCCATTTAGTGTAGGCTAAAGAAACTTTTTCAACCCAAAGACCCATATTTGCTCTAATTCCAGTCAAAAAAACACTTGAGGGCCACAGATTTGACATGGGGTAAAAAAATAATACACTGCAAAAACGACCTCAAAATTAGTAAAAATGTCTTAAATTAAGAGTATTTACCCTTAATTTGAGCAAGTAAATAAGATGATTTGCCAATGGAATGAGTATTTTTACTCTTAAAATAAGGTATCTAGATATTATGCACTTGAAATAAGACAATGCAATTGTTTTTTTCTTATTTTAAGTGTAAATTGTCTTGTTCCATTGGCAAAGTGTCTCACTTAAATATTTAATTCAAGAAAAAATGCACTTGTTTTAAGAAAAAATGACTTATTTAGATAAAAAAATTTTGCAGTGTAGTTAGAGTTGCTCTTGAGGAATACAGACTATAACCAATTTTATGTCATTTTAGAGACTTGCCATTTTAAATTCCCCCCAGGCGCCTCACAATGGCAGCCCACTGCTGCCAAGGGGATGGGTTAAATGCAGCATTCATTCTGTTGCCCTGTACTTGTAATAGTGTAATGAAAATAAAATGCTGAAAGAAACATTTCAGGAAAATAGGTTACAGGCTTGTAGATGCATCGGCTCTAAACTAATGAGATTTCAGTCTGCTCATCAAACGATGTTTTACTCATAAACGGTCAAATAAAAATGCTATTTTAAAGCTATTTTTCCGTGAAAACGTACATAATGTCACTTTAAGGTAAAGAAAGACATAAAATGATTCTTTAAAGTTGATAATGTGGAAACAAATATGTAAAAAGCACACAGTTTTTGAATTAATGGTAAGAAAATTAGATCTAAAACACTACTACTGGTACTTTAGAGTCCTTCTCCTGTGAGAAAAAAATATTCAAATATTCCATAAAATGTCTTTTAAGATGCTGAAACATTTTTATCCAAAGTTTTTGAGAGCCGTTACAAGTGTGGTTGTAAAGTGATAAAATCTGAACACTTTTAATGGTAATGAACATCATGACCATGTCCTCTATCGTCCAATAGAGAGGACCATTTCTCTTTGAAGGGGTATTATAAGAGAACGTTTTAATTCATTTACAGTTTAAATCAGCTCAAATCTACAGTTAGAGCAATGGTTAAAGAGATGAATTCATTTGTGAATGTGATAAATCAGTCTCAGCGAGGCGACAAATTCATCTTACAGCCAAAAACAGGGAGGCTGGACAATATGAGAGATTGGAGATCTGCAGGACAGGGCGGCGTCTTGGGGTCACCAAGTGTCCATAGCAACCATTTATATATATCTTGTGTTATAAGATGAAGAGGGGAAATGAAGGTTAGCTTGAATGTGACCAAGTTTACTAGTTCAAGTGTTATAATAAGAGCAGATAACCATCAAGAAACTTCAAATTGAACGTAACAAAAGAAACCTTGGCTGGGACTCCCTCATTCTTTATTGTGTTCTCTTACAGTAACACTTACATTTGTTTCCATGAATCATCTCACCAAAAATAAGCCCAAGGGTTCTTTTCGGCTATGCTGGATGGATAGGGCACAGAGGCAGGGGTGTGGGCCTGTTGAGATCTGCCTGCTTGCTCTGACAGATCTGACCACTGCTCTGTCCTCTGCTTGAAGGAGGTCTGGCTGATGGATGGGCTCTAATCAGCAGCAGACAGACCTGCAACAGGAAACATCTCCCATCACGTTCACGGAAACCAGCTCTTCTCCAGAGACTGGCTGATAGCCGCAGAGGGAGAAGGGGGAAGGAGGTGAAAAACAATTGGATTCTCGCTTTTTTTCTGCCGAGAAAATTAGCAGACTTTCAGCTCTTTACTAAAAAGAATATGATTTATTGGCCTGCTGCCGAAGAGCTAATTTGAACAAACAGATGTAGGGAGCTTGACTGCGTTTGCAATCACTGCACAAGACTTGTTTTGGGAAAAGCATCTCATTGATTTCCCACTGTGTGTTGTTTAAGAATTTGAACAGTTATTAAAGCCAGAGTTAAATAATTAGATGCATTACACTCATTTAGTCATTTTCTAATATTTTAATAGTTTTCTAATATTTTAGTACATGCTATGCAGTGAAGAGACCATCCAAGGTCCAGTTCTGAGAAGAGTTTATAGTATTAATGTCTGTTCTCCTTTCAGACCTTAACAAATAACAATTATTTATTAGTTAATAGTGATTATTTTCATACCACATATCAGTGCGGAAATATAATAATACAGTTTATGCATAAAGCTAAACTGCCTGAGCCAATCCAAACATACTTGTCCCCTTTAGGGACTACATATAAATTAGGAGACACTGCGAATTGTATGGCACTGACAATAAAGAAAATAACATGAATAAAAGAACAAGAGCTAAATTTTACTATGGAATAAGGCTAAAACAGATATATCATTTAGTCAATATCTACCTATATCTATATCTATCTATCAATATCTATCTAGCCACAATATATTTGAGAGTTACATAACTAGTAAACAGTAAAGGGTTCTAGTCTAATTGGTAAATTCAGGTCGATTTTTCAACTGAAATGTGTTTCGATTGGGTATGATTGAAACAAACCGTTGTTTTTTTTTTCCTAATGTAAACATTTTTAATATTTAATTATTTAATTATTTTTTTTCTGGCACATAAGCTTTACTTCTTCCAATTTAGCCAGGTTAGAGCAACACTGTAATAGAGAGAATGACTGATTGAATTTGAAATCTAAATTATATGGCTGAATAGATCAAATATTCTGGTCAAGGTAAATGGAAAAACAGGCTTCTGTTAGGCAACAATTTAAAAAAAACTTAACTTTTACTTGGATATTCCTAACACATAAAGTAAAACACATAAAGGTTTGGTTATTATTTAAAACAATTTGCCATGATATATAATGTTATTAATTTACTAATAGAATAATTTAATAACTACTTGGTTATTAGATTAATTTTAAGATGTAAACATTACCTCATCTACTTTATTAACGAAATAAATTATTAAATTTAATATAATAATTTAGTACAAAATTTTCAACAAAATCAAAAGTATCATACAGGCTGATGAAAACACTGATTCAGATGCCTTTTACACAGAGAAGCAGAAGCTGACAGAGAATGCATGCAAAGCATGCAGGACTGATAAATGTGATAGTATCAATTTCATAGTAAGGTCTAAAAAAAACTAGAGGCAACCTCTGTACCTTGGTTTTTAGAACACAGAAGTTTCATGCTTCACTGTGTGCAAAATCGATTTATTTATTTATTTTTTGTTTTAAGTTTGAACCCTCTTATAGATCTTGGAGTTCAGTGGGTTCTCTTAATCCTGCGGGCTGTTTTGGAAGAGCCACATAGCTGGTGGACTTATCTGGATCTTTAAAGTTATACTGAGACAAGAACAGACTCCACTGGCTTCAGCTGCACATTCATTAGAAAGATATAAGACCAGTTCTGGTCGTGATGTTAGCAGAAAAGCTGAATGGATTGATTTTCTCATTCAGACGGCGAGGATTATTGAGAGCAAATACTAAGACTATATATTGTTGTATATATATATATGTTTTATTATTATTTTTTTTCTTTTTTAAAAGTGTCCTGTCTGGCAATGTGGCAATAAGAATAATTGTTTTGATGCCAAAAAAGGGCCCAACAGATATTGCTCTCACAAGTGGAGCAGGACGGCTATCGCCATAGTGTTCCACTTGATTTATGCATGTAAATAGCTTTATTTTAATTATGCAGGGAGTGTTACAGATGATATGGACTGCAATGTAAGCAAAACAGGAAAGGAAAAACAGGAAAAAGAAGAAAAGATGAAAGAAAGAGGAGATAAAAGGGAAACAACAATAAAACATCTTCTATCTGCTTCACCTGCAAAGATATGTAAAAAGAACAGCGCAACCAACGGATATATAGTATAAGACATACAATAAAGTGGCACGTTGATACTATCGCTGAAGTATAAGTAGTATTATATACTGTATACTGTGGTTGCTGAAGATAAGAATTTGGGCTTTCTGTATGGAAGTGAATCTCTTAAGTACCTGGAGCCAAGTACTTGTAATACTAAGATTATTAAGGACAAAGGTCTGATGTAGCCGTAATTTCAAATCAAGCAGGAAAACGGACGCTATTTTTCTTCATTGAGGAAGGAGGCAGAGGCTATGATAAGGATCAGTTGTTTTCTCCTGTAAAAACAGTCAGTGTTTTATCTTAATTACTTGATGTTTCTTGGTAATGTTAGATTGCTTAAGGAAGAATTTTATCACCTTAGCAGACATATGTTTTCTATATTAGTTGATTTTCATGCTCATGTTTTTCTTTTTTCATGCGCCTTGATAGAAAGCATCTGTCCCATCAGAATACATGTTTTTCTTTGTTTCTTTCCCAAAGAGCTTTTCTATCTCTGAAAGGTGATGTATCTCTCCTAAAGCCTCCACTGCTCCTCTGTTCTTATGCATGTCTAGATGAGCAAGGTGGCGAGTCGCCTTTGCTCTGTGTGTGTCTGCTGTGCTGGAATGCTGAAAGCTGTTTGCGTTTTGGGCATGTGGAAGCTTGTCACTTAGTCTTTTAAGCTATATAAGTTCCCCCTAAAATTGACTGTCCCCAGTGTCTATAGCGTCTTCACAGAATCTCTGACCTTGATTTTGCCTTCATTCAGTCAGACATCATGCGACTTTTAATAATTTAAAATATTAGGTGTTTATTAAGAGGTCTTTTCAGGAGTAATGTTTATTCTGCATGAATGGAAAGAGAGCATTCAAGCATATTCAGATGTGTCCTCTCAACCATAAACCTAAAGGCTCCCAGGATTGTTCTCATTCCAGTTTCATTAAACACTTTTCGTCAACAGCCATATACATTTTACTGTGTTTTACCCATTTGAAAAATCAATGGAGTCTCAGCGTCATGACAGATTTTTACAGCATGGGTCTGTGGAGCAGGGGCTCGGGTACAAGCTTGGCCCCAGATGATAAAGGTGCCAACACCCTAAACAAAATCCAACAAAGGCAGGAAGGGCTGGGCTGGTGAACCGTGCAGCAAGGCCAAACATTTGCATCCATCACATACTTAAAGTGTCGGCGGAGTATAGCGGCGACAGTGGACTGTTTTTCCTTCTTCAGTATCCAGCTCTAAATGAAGCACCTATAGTAAACACTGCTAGATGTCAAATGGGAGACTATTGTCTCAGTGGGCTGCAGCTCAGTGAGGGAGAACTCATCACTTGTTTAAAACCAAAACAAAAATAGACCTGCATGATCTAATCTTCCTTTCTTATCTATGATTCTTGAGAAAATAGTTGCTAAAAAGGTGTGTGACCACTTACACCATTATTAACTTTTTGAAGAGTTTCAGAGCTCATCATAGCACGGAAACAACTCTGGTGAAAGTCACCAATGATATTCTCATGGTCTCAGATAATGGACTTGTATCTGTACTTATCCTGTTAGATTTCAGTGCCGCATTTGACACAGCTGATCATAATATTCTTTTAGAAAGGCTTGAATATTTCGTAGGAATTAAAGGAACAGCACTAGGCTGGTTTAAACCTCATTTATCTGACAGATTTCAGTTTGTTCTCGTTGATGATAAATCTTCCTCATGCTCCACGGTCACCTGTGGAGTACCACAGGGATCGGTGCAAGGACCAATTCTCTTTACAATATATATGCTCCCAATCGGTAGAATCATTAGACAGCATGGGATAATTTCCAATGTTATGCTGATGATACTCAACTATATCTCTTTATAAATCCAGATTAAGACATAAAAACCTGGATAACTCTGGTTAACTTTCTGCACCTGAATGCGGACAAAACAGAAGTTATTGTCTTTGGACCAGAGGCTCTGGGGAAAAAAAGAGTGGTCAGCCACTTCATTTGGATGAGATTAAATTAATCTCAGATAATAAAATAAAATAATCTGGGTGATATTTTTGATATTTAAAGTAACATCCTTGCAACACCCACAACATCAAGTGGTCTCCTCCCTGGTCCCAGAAGTGGCTTTGAAGCTTTGTGCAGCATGGGTTGTGCTTGTATAACCATTTTAATACGGCATATGGCAGGACTGTGACACTGGTATCCGTTTTAAATGTTACTCTTTTGTCATGAATGTTGATTTTTACCAAACAGGGATCACCATCAGTCGAGAGGGTAAGGAAGATTGAATCCTCTTCTGGAATTTCATGCAGAGATTTAGGCACCCTACACACAAACCTATAAATGTCCCTTTTTTCTGAATGTGTTATTTGCAGGACAATCATGCTTTGGGTGTGATAGGGAAGTGCCACATTTAGAAAACTGCATTTGTAATGACTGCTTTATCCAAGGAAAGGTTTGCATCCAGCTACAGGCGTTCTGATAAGCCCTTGTCCAGCATTCCCACAACCAGTCTGTCTCTAATCATGTAGCGATCCATAAATGCAGTGTTCTGCAAGCATATATAATGCAGCAACAAATTAGTCCACTGGCTCACCTTCTTTCTCGCTATGCATATTGAACTTAGCATGCTGGTAGATAATATTACTTCACAATAAAGAAACGTATAAAGCCATTACAAACCCCCGTGTATGTAGTTGTTGCTGCATCAGTCAGAGTTAGCCCTCTTAAAATGGCATCTGTCTCGTCCCCATGCAATAAATTAGCATATATACATGGTTCTCTTCAGAGCTTTCATCAGAGTTACTTGTCAGGGGAATCTTTCAAATCTTTGCATCCATTTGTCTCACGCTTACAGTTTAGAAAAGTCGAAGGACTCTGGTGTGGTGCCAGAGCCATGTACAATGACCAACACCCTACATGGATTCAGAACCACAATGACTTGAGGTGCTGGGGCTCTTTCCTTCCCAAGCAGGTATATTCAACCCACCCTGATGAGCTTCATCACTTCAAGCAAACTACAGAACGTCTGACATGATGTCGCATTATTAAAATAAGCGTTAGTCCGCCTGAATGTAGACATGCCATTATTGAACATGTGTTCCCCATTAACCTGTGGTCTGCACTGATGTCTTTACATCGCAACTCTGTAGTGTGTAACTCAGGTTACACCACAAAACCTCTTACCGGTACAATTAATTCCAGTCTTGCTTAATATAGAAACATATGTTCACTTTTTTGTTATTTGCCAACCATGGACATGGTTATTTTTTTCCAAAGGCAGGAGAACAGTTCAGGTGACAGAACATCTAAAGACAGTTTTACATTATTATACGTCAAATTGGATAAATAGTAATTGGCTTTGGTTTATGCATGAATGCAGCAAAAACAGGGAGGGACAGCAGAGACAGAGGGACAGGCCAGGATGAGGTGACAAAGATGGAAGAAGAAGCTGTTAAGAAATGGTAGTTCAATAGTTCTTTATATACAATGTGTTAGGGTGTTTTGTTGTGTTGTTTTTTTGTGTTTCCAGGTCCTGCAACTATGGTATTAAACTTGTTCTACATAAGATTAGGGCCTACTTTTTAGTTACATCCTCTCAGATGATTAATTATTCCCCTAGAAATATTGAGTTGTTAATAATTAAATGTAGAATAAATCTTAACAAATAGGGGGCATGCAAGAATAACTTTGTACTTTTTGTTGTACCAAATCACCTTCAATATAATGAAATATTTTGTGGGCTTTGCCCCTGATGATGAGAATTTCTAGCTCTGCCCCACTCTAAGACATTTCCAAACTTCTCACAGGCACTGCAGACCTTGTGGCCACACTGCGAGCCGCTAGATCAACAATTCCTTGCAGACCTTCAGTACTTGCTTGTGCATCCCCTCCTTGAACTGCAAACTTAACATGGTATAGACGTTTCAATGCTCGGATGATCTCAGAGGCTATGTTGTCAGGGGCTTAAATGCCCCTGATAAGATGTCTCAAAGCAAACATTCTGTGTGATTAATTATTAGCTTTAGAGACCAATTAATAGTGGGTTTATATAAAAGAAAGATACCAAGAGCCTTTTATGCCTGCAAGTTAAATAATTGCTCCTGAAACTTTTTAAGAAACCCCACCTAATAGCTGAACTTATGTGAAATGAATACTGTGAGCAGAACTGATTGAATTGTATATTCCACTATATGACTGTTTTCTGTACTAGATCATCAAATCACCATGTTTTATTGATCAAGCAGTCTGACTGTCTTGCAGTCTTTACATATCCTTGTTCTAAAGTTTCAATAGTTTCAATGTTTCAAAACTATTTAATTGAGGATGAAGTTAAAATATTTGCTGAGGACTGTATCTGAAAGTGTCTCTCTATAAAAGCTGGAGAAAAAAATAAACAAGGATTTAAACAAGACCTAAAAAGATTAATGGTATGTTATGTGTTCCAGTTAAAGCCCTTCAAGGTAACCTTTTTAGCATTAAAATTCTCTTTTGGGTTTAAAAAGTTGATACAATTTGCGTTTTTCACGAAAAATACCGTATTTTCACGACTATAAGGCGCACCTAAACGTCTTTTTTTTCCCTCAAAATGTGCGGTGCGCCCTATGGTGCGGTGCGCCCTATGTGTGTTGTAACTGCGACTTTTGAGACCACCTCATTGAGGAGATGATGAAAGAGTGGCTGAATGTAAGGAGACCAGGTGTTTTTTTTTCCACTCATCACCATCGCTGTTAATATGTAACTCCATGCGTGCCCATCTCACAGCTGATGTGAAAAACATGGGGAAACAAATTAACCCTGTGCTCGCTGTTCAACCGCTCGACATCGGTGTGAACCGGACCCAGCAGGTGCAGCAGAAGCAGCGAGAGTTTACATGCAAAGTCAATGGTTGACGCTCGTATAGGCGCAGCAAAAGGTCCCGCAGCGCGTTTTTGCTGCAGGTGCAGCACGTCGGGAGCGTTTAAGCATCTGACGCACCGCCAACGCGCTGCTGCTGCTCGAGATGGAAAAATTGAAGTTTTGCTGCTGGAGGCGCCGCATCAACCAATCAGAGAAGCTGATCTGGGAGCTGACAGCGAGACAGACACAGCGCTCTGATGACATATGAACGCAAATGAAAAAGGCTGGATGGATGAGGAGATGATGAAAGCGTGGCTGAGGGAGGTGTATGTGAGGAGAACAGGTGCTTTTTTCCACGCATCACCATCGCTGTGTGCCCATCTCACAGCCGATGTGAAAAAAAGGTGAATCAAATGAACACAGTGCTCGCCGTTATCCCGGGGGGTCTGACAAAGGAACTTCAACCGCTCGACATCGGTGTGAAGCGGCCGTTCAAAGTAAGGCTGCGAGCGGCGTGGGAGCGATGGATGACAGATGGAGACCACAGTTTCAGGATAAGTGGAAGGCAGCGCCGGGCAAGTTACGCCACCGTTTGCGGATGGATTGTAGATGCTTGGACTAAAGTGTCTGCTGGCTCTGTTGTTCAAGCTTTTGCAAAAGCCGGCATTATTTCTGAGGAGCTGCGCTGCACGGAAAGTGACTCTTACAGCGAAGAAGGGGAAACTGGCATGTCTGATTTAGCGCAGCTGTTTAATTCAGAAACAGAGGATGATGACTTTGATGGGTTTGATTAATACTTTGTAATAAATACATGAATAAAGCACAATCATACTCAGTTTTGCTCCCGCTCTATTTTTCTACCTGAAAACTTAATTCAACAGCAGCCTCTGGGCCGGGTCTCCTCCTCTTCACTGCGGTGGCTGGCAGGTGTTTTTTCATCTAAATAATTTAAATCTTGCAGCTATTTTTGCTGTGATCAGTGGGAATAAAGTAGTTTTAATATGTTTTTAAGTGAGAAAGTCCACCTGAAAACTTAATAATTGCAGTCAGTTAATCCAGATTATCTATTTCTGTCAGAGGCGCTCAGACCCCCACATACCAGCGGTGCACCGACAGTAGAAATCCCTTCATCAGCAGCCTCTAGGCTGGGCAGCCTCCGGGTTCACGCGGTGGCTGGCAGGTGTTTTTCATCTAAATAATTTTAGCTGCAGGCACCAGGATACCGGTAATAAAAGCGAACATATTCCGTCGGCAGGTTTCAGGATTTTAAGTTAATTTAGGAGTGACCACAGCGCTGTGTCATCTGCGATGTGTCTGTTTCACGGCCAGCTGCCAGGTTTGATTAATACTTAGTAATAAATACATGAATAAAGCACAGTCATACTCAGTTTTGCCCCCGCTGTATTTTTAAATACGCAGTAGAGGTATTTAAAGGTAGTAGAGGACATGTACCTGTATATAAAAAATGCGCCTTTTAGTACGGTGCGCCTTATGGTCGTGAAAATACGGTACAACTTATTTTTGTGAGAGACTGCTCCAGTTGAAAGCTGTTACTGAGTTTGCTATTTTTATAGCTTTATTTATCTCCTGTGTTGAAGTGTTTTTTGTCTTGATAATTAATAGGTTTCAAGCCTTTATGAAAAAAAACAACATCTTCCTTTGAAATGGTTAGCTAATGCACGTTAGGTGCAAAATAATTGTCATTGTAGTGCACTTGGCGAAAGGTGCCCTTTCAAATTACTGTCTTGAAAGCTGCTGCAAACTGCAGATATAGTCTCTGCAGTCAAAAAAGTAAAAAAAACATTGACAAAAAAACAAACAAACAACAAAAACCATACAAACTATGATGTCATGAAGCTCTAGGGTCTTGTTGTCTTTTGTCTGGTTCACAGTAACCAATAGCCAATAAAAGGACCGTAAAACACCTTGTCAATCAGCCCAGAGTGACTTAGACTTAGACAGATTTATTTGTCTTTTTTTTTTTGCCCAGTGTAAAGCAAATAGAAATTTCTTTTGGAACAGCTCTCTGGACAATTTCATTTAATGCGAGATGAGTGATGTTAATAAAAGAGATTAATTTTAACATTATTAAAAAATGCTGATAAGACATTCATATGTAATGGGCTGAGCTGCGATTCCACCCTGTTCCTTGCAAAATACAGTATAACCCACACTTAGATCCAAGATCTTGCAAGGAATAAGGCTTTTTGCAAGATCATCTCCAGTAATTGCAGCCAAGCAACACTGGTACAATACTGGTCTGGTCCATCAACAAAATCAGTATCTGCTGATTCTAATATTGCAGATCACATTAAATTAATAAATTCTGCAAAAATTATATTTCACTTCAATTTCGATTTACTTATATAGAACCAATTCACAGCACATTTCATCTCCAGGTAATTTAAAGAGACAATTCAACCAGGTCATACGGTCAGCTTGGTTTTCTATTTAAAGAAAACCAGATGATGCATTGACCTATTGACGTAGGACAGACCTAAGTCAGTTTTCATTAGAAGATTATTTGCTGTTATGGGGAAGAAACTGGATAGCAAATGTTTAGAAAGATTATTATCAATTAGAAGATGAAGGGAGAGAAGATGGGCGAAAACTGTTTTCTTAAATATTTAGAAATAACAGGCCAGAGGTTACTGTAGTTGACCAAATGATTTGTTTTTCTGTTTTCATGATTAATTTGAGGGACTAGATATGTTAAAGCTTCAATTCAATTCAATTAAAAGATAATTTTTTTATCCCAAATGTAAAACAAATGGCTGTGTTTTATTTACCATTATCTGATCTAATATAAAAAGTTAAAAGCTTCATAGTAAGAGAAAAATAAACAAATCAAAAAGGCTGAGGGGGATGAACAAAACACAAACACAAATGAGTTTGACTTTATTTATTAATTTAAGGACATTGCATATACAAGTGCATATAAATATGCCAGATTATAGCCCATGGCTAATTTCCATCTGTAGTCCCTTCTGCAGGTTAAGTAAACAACCTAAAATAAGAAAATCAACACTGTAAGCCATCAGGGCTATGAGCAGTATAAACAGATGGGGTAATTGAATAGAAAAAAATATGAGTAAAAAGTAAAAAAAGTAAAAAGCAAAAGCAAGAAAAAAAAGAAAAATATCTTGATCATAAAGTGATATTTCACCAACATTAAAAAGCTGGTTAGCCAGCTAGCTAACTCTTGTGCCTAGTTGTGACTCCTGACCTCCATTCAGACTGAACTGCCAGGCCTTAATGTAATGTAAATTATGCAACATAAGTTATATTACGTAAAGAAACGTTAAGATAAACAACAGCACTCATTTTAAGTAATTAATAAATATTAATATATCAAAACAATAAAATAAATCGTAGATGATACTCATATACGTATCTATATAATTTATTTATTAAAATTTTTCTATGTCTTGGTAAGTTGTAATTTACTCTCTCCATTCTGAAGTACTTAACAGTGATCTAATGCTCAAAAGCTAAGGATAAACCAAATCTTAAACATTTCCACAATTTTGTCCTTGCAGTGTGTCTTTGTTAATGTTATGTATTCATTAATGTTCTCCAACAAGTCTCTAATTCCTTCTCAGATCAAAGACAGACACACTTACCTCATGGGGGGTCTCTGTGGGCGATTGGTTGCACTTCATTTTTGAATATAAAGAATAAAAAATCGATTTTTTCCCCCTACTTTTCTGAGATGATTTTGGAAAAGAAAATACTAACTGTATCACTAAGTCATAAAAAAAAAGAACATTAAAATCAGCACATCACAGAGGCTTAGATACTACAGTGCTTTGTCCAAATATTTTCTTAGAGTCCATTCTTCTTTTAGAAGGCAGTATGTCTTCCCACACAAAGCTCTGAAGAGTGACATATGATGTTGACATTGACTTTGGACTTGCTTTGGGGTCATTGAGGAATAATTTGTCATTGTTCAGCAAGGGCCAGACACAGAGATGAGTCTCAAGTGGCCTCGCATCTGGACCTTTTGTGTTTTAACAGCGTCCCTCTTCCTCTTTTAGAACCTTAAAGTACGTATATAATGAAAGAGCCCCGTTTCGCAGCCAGTTGGACCCATTTCATTAGCACGCCTGGGATGGGGAGCTTATTAAAAGCCTGTCCCTGCAGGGTTATTCTAGCCCTGGATGCACACTTTTCTTCCTCCTTCAATCGTGCTGAATGATAATAATCATTATGTGTTGGGGCTAATGTGTTTGTCAGCTGTGTCTTGTGAAAAACTGCTACATTATCCAAGCGGCATAAGTTGTGCAGTCAGCAGAGATGGAGGGACATTCGCGGCAAGGCCACAGCCTGGTGTGATAATCAGTCACAAAGAGGGTAGCTTGATTAGAGGAAATGGACAGAGTGGAAACTTTGCATGTGTGTTTTCAGTTGTGTTTTCAGCCAGTCTTGGTGATAATGACAGCAGAACAGATGCTGAAGCAATTAGGGCATGTCGGAGGATGTTTTTCTCCGTAACCTCCTCTCCTCCCCCGTTTCATGATTGCACTTCAAAGATGTCGACAGAGTGTAAAAGCTGGGTATACTGTTTGACTCCATAAAAGCAGTTGTCAGGTTTTAAAGGAATCGGGCCTTCTGGCTGCTACAGTAGCTGAGACAACATAATTTTAAGAACCAAAATTACTTTTTTCTTATTGTTGAGGTTCCGAATTAATTAAGTGTTCATACCCTTTAAAGCATTTTAGCTCATGATGTCAAAGCCAGTAACCTCTACATTTTTATTGGGATCTTTATGTGACAGACCAACACAAATAGTGCAGAAGGTAATACTATGCTTTAATTAATCCATTTTCTATTTTTTAATATATAAATCTTAAACACGTTATATATGTGTTCATCCAGTGAGTTTATACTTTGTGGGACAGTATTTTGCTGCAATTTCAACTCCGATTCTTTTTAGGCATCTCTGTACTAATGTTGCACTTTTAAAAACTTAAACTTTTGGCCTACTTCTTTGCAAAATAGCCCAGATTCAGGATTAACATAGGTTTTTAGGGTATGGCCTTTATAATAATAAGTTACATTCATGCTGATATTTGCACAGTTTCTGTCTTAGTCAGTTAAATAACATGATGCTGTCATTTTGCACATCTCTGGTGTTGCTGCTATTTTCGCATATTCATTACTGTAAAAATACCAACAACGGTTTGTTGATTAGCTATTCTCCAGATGCACAGTATTAATATTGTAAATCACTGTACAGTACATTTTTGTATTTGTTAATGTTATTTAACTGTCACTTATTATGTTTTATACACTTTTTAAGGTCCAGATTTGTGATTTTCTATTCTACTTTATTCTAGTTTTGATCTAAACTATTGTAGGTGATTTGTTGTTGGACGATTTGATCTCTGCTTTATGGAGTTCTTTTAGATGTCTGCAATCCCACTTACGCTTAGGATCTCTCCTTTATGTAAATCCCTTTATTGTCTATTGTAATATTCCTGACCAGCTCCTAGTATAGGCCGAATTAAAAAAAAGAGGCTTTTGGTTTTCCCTGGAACAGCTCCAGTTTTGTTTCAGACCTGCTTTTTGTACCAAGCAGCAAAAAAAACCAGTAACGACATTTTCAGGCATTTTACTCTTGCAAAGAGTAATTTGGGGATGTAATGCTAAAACATTTTGAGATAAAGCATCTTGCTCACCAAGCATATTTGTTAGGTTAGTGCTCTGCTCCTTCTCAGTGCTAATCAGGTTAGTTGGCAGCTCTCTCATTTAAGTCCTGAAGACAATTATGCACAGAAAAGCATTAAACCTGCTTTAGAGATTGGTAGAATTTTCAGCAGAAAGTCTGTAAAGCACCTGGCTCTTGAATGGATTACGTCTGTGTTTTTACTTTAACTTGTTAAAACATGGTCAAGCTTCAGGCTTCTGTTGCTTTACTCTTTTACTGTGAGATTCAGCTAGATTCTTATAGTGAGGGGAACTTAAGGGAAATAAGGATGCAATTTAAGATGTATGCCAGAATGTTGATTTAGAATATCACATTGAGACTGACCCGAAATATTTAGAAGATTACTTGCACTGAATAAACAAAAGCTGTCGTTACAGGGAAGGTAAAAAGGCACTATTATCTACTAATTGAGTCATGGGGTTCTTGCTTTTTTTTTAAATGAGATTTTAAGCCATAAAGACCGATCCCTTCCAGTCTCTTGGGACCATGGGAGCCTGGAGATCCCAGGAGCTTCGCCACACAGGTTCCTAATCCCTGTCATTAACTCAGCTGTACTAAGAAAACCCACTAACCAGTCAACCACTACCCTGTCATCATCCCTTTCCATTGTCCCCTAATGTCTTCCACAATGTCCTCTCTTTCATTTACCACATCTGTCTTCTTTGCTTCCTGTTGTGTTATTGTTTCCTAAATCTTCCAATAGGTTTCCTTTTTGAGCTTCCTGATGCATGCAGGTGACTGTCAAATCTCCCAAGTGTCACGTTTGAATCCAGGTTGTCTGATAAATAAATAGCTTATATTATACAAGTTCATAAAAAAGTCTCAGTGAAGCATCTTCGCTGTAATGTCCCATTGTAGAACATCCTGTCGTGCATGCTGTTTTGGCCACTGACCCAAACAGACACAAATAACAGTCTTTGATGGGTATGAGGGTGGTGAAGAAGAAAGGAGGGGAAACACCTTGCGAACTCCTTGTCCAAGGGAAGGACAAGCAGAAGGAAACCACTGGGCAGCTGTTTTAGGGAGATTCATTTGCTTGCTTCTGGCTTACCTGCCTTCTTCCACTTTATCCCTAAGTGTTTAATCAGTTTACAGTGCCACTCAGAAATAAACCTAATGTGGCAAACCAAGGACATAAATACTTTATTGTTTTTTTCCTCCTTTACTTTTGCCAAAACAGCTGGGGCAAGAGATGTGATTCCACCAGAGGTGTCAAAAGTATTAATGTTTATTAATAGTATAAATCCTACTGTTTAAAAACACTTTTGTAGAAGTTAAGAGCATCAGCTTAAGCTTTTTACTCTAGTAAAAGTGTAAAAGTACCATTTTTAAAACTATATACTTTGAGTATAAAAGTAAAAGTAATACAGGATAAAAATGTTATGGAAAGATGCTTTAAACTTTATATTTTTATGAATGTCTTACATTACTCTTTTGGAGAAACATTTTCTACAATTCTGGATGATAACTTCCTTATCGTAATTTTCTTAATTTTATAACTAATGGCAACAGTGTCAAATTTATGTTATGGTTCACCCCTTTTGGGTTATCTAAGTCTAAGTTCTGTTTTGTTGATCTTGGGTTTATTTTCCATTTTTATTTAAGCAGTCTTGAGTTATTCTCTGTTGCCCCCCTTGTCCCTGTCTCCTTTCTCCTAGCTCCCTTCAAGTCACTTCCATCCACACCTGCTCCATATCAACTGATTATCCCAGTCTTTGTTCTGCCTCCCATATATACTCCCCCTATGCAGTTCTTCAGGTCTGGTTTCTTGTAGTTTCTTGGTTTTCAATGTGTGTTTTCTCCTGGCGTCTCTGTTTGATTCTTGGATTTTGTTTCTGTTATCTTTTTTAATTAAAAAAAACCTATAAGAACTCATCTCTGCCTCCCTCATCTTTGCATTTGGTTCTTTAACAAACCTCTACCCCCACGCTGACAATTTAACTTTGCATCATCTTGATGGACTATTTCATTTGGTATTTGGCGACCAATAAATTGGTGCCTCACCAGGTCTAACCCCAAAGAAATTCATCGTCTGAATGAAAACAAATTATTTTGATCTTTTGTGTTTTTTTAAATACCAGTAGTAGAAAGTAGAAGTAAAAGTTGTCTAAAAAATGATAACTCCAGTAAAGTATAGATAGCCAAAATTTTTCTACTTAAGTAAGGTAATGAACTATTTGTACTTTGTTACTTGAAACCTCTGGTAGAGATTAATAAAAATTTTTTTCATGTTTGTACACACTAAGGTTGAGGCACGTTCAGTAAAGTGTGTACAGATGCATCTGATGCTTCTGCTGCTCCTGTGTTCAATGGCAGACAGTGGCTTTGCTATATTTGCTGTGTTAAGTGGTTAAAAAACAGTTTTAATACATCGTTAAGGGAGAATGTCCACCTCAAAATTTTGTTTGTACAGTAGGTTCGTCAAGATTACGAAACTGCCTTAAAATATTATTTCACTGTCGGAGCAGCGCACACCCCCACATACCAGCACTGGGAATCCAACAACAGCTGCCTCAGACCAGGTCGCCTCTTGAAAGTTTTCTGCTAGCAGTAATGGCGGCTGAAAGTTTATATTAGCGTTTTCATGTATGTGGTACAAACTACAGGCACCAGAATAATAAAAGCATTTTTATGGCATGTTTAGACATTATAAGTTAATTGAGACGTTAATAAACAGTTTAAGGGGAGTGATCATCTGCATCAAGAGCACTTTCTATCTCCCTGCCAGCTCTCAGATCAGCTTCTCTGACTGGTTGATGTGGCGAGGACCTTTTGATGCGCCTTGATGCCCGTCAACCATAGACTTTGCATGTAATTCGGCTGCTTCTGCTGTTCGAAACGCGTTCGCTGTGAACATAGCATTAGTCTGTAATGATAGTTATTATTGTTAGGCTTCAAACAGAGGTTGACAAGGCCATGTTTAGGTTGTGATATGAATGTAAAAGCCCAGCTATCTCAGAGGAGGAGACAGTCTGATAGCTGGAGATAAACTCTGTTCCAACAAACCATCAGAAGGACATTTTTTATAGATAGATAGATAGATAGATAGATAGATAGATAGATAGATAGATAGATAGATAGATAGATAGATAGATAGATAGATAGATAGATAGATAGATAGATAGATAGATAGATAGATAGATAGATAGATAGATAGATAGATAGATAGATAGATAGATAGATAGATAGATAGATAGATAGATAGATAGATAGATAGATAGATAGATAGATAGATAGATGATACGCCTTCTTCACTAAAACAATACAATTTCGATACAATGTCAATGCCAACTATATAAATAGGTCCAGTTTGACATTAGACTCCAGGTTTAAGTGGAGTTTTCCTTTTCAGCTGTGTCAGTTTCTTATTTTTATTGTGTGACTTGGGCCTAGCACTCCAGCGTGATCTCAGCAAGAGTAAAACTGCTGCCCCTTCACCTTCATTATAGTATCAGAAGTCTCTTCCTTTAATAAATCCACTTACCTCACCTCAGAGCAGTCCTGGATTACTCATTTGGATCTAGAGGAAACATATAGACAAAGACTATATGACAGTGGGTTACTCATTAGCTGGGAAGTGAGGGCTTCCAATGCCAAAATGAAACAATGGAGCAGCCTTCTCAAGACAAACATTTTTTATGATCGGGTGAAGGGTCTCTTTAGAGAAATTTTGGCTGTTTGTGACCCCTAACTTAATTTCTTAATGAAGCTCACTTGAGTGGGTCTGGGTCAGCCACGTCGAGGACTATGGCCTTCGTACATGGGTCGTGCGTGCTGACCGCTGCGTCACCTGCACGCCCCCATGACCTATTTTTTAAATAAAATTATCAAATAAATATTTACCATAGGAGATTTGTCATTTTAAAATAACCACAGGTCCATTATTTTGGTTGCTAATATTTTTGGAAAATGTCATTTTAAAAACCAAAAATTGTCCTCCCTAAAATGCTAAAAAAGAGTTTTGGTTAAAATTAGAGTCAATTTATTTTGTGAATTTGAAACATATAATTGCCGGTCCTAATTATTACACTAGTTTATAACTGCAAACAACACAAAACCTATATTTAACTAAATTTAAAACAGGTTTCTAATATTTTCAGAGAGTTGTGTTAAAAAGATTCCCACTTAAAATCCAATTATAGATTTTTGTTAAATTTAGAGTTTTTTGTGGAAATTCAGTGATAGAGAAATGCTAAAACATGCATTTGTTGTTATATCTATATTTCAAAAAACTAGATTGCACTTCATCACATTTAGCCAAATTGAGGAAGTTTCTAAAGAGCCACTTTGCAGCTCCAGAGCCACAGGTTGCAGACCCCTGATATAACTCATTAGACATTAATTGAAAGTGTAGTGTTTTGGTTCCCAGTTTATTACCTCTGCCAAGGAGGTTAGGTTTTTCGGGAGTTTCTGTTTTTCTTTCAGTGTATAGTACAACTTGAAAAGTTAGGCATGGATTTTTTTTTACCACAGAAACAAATGGTAATGATCCACATCATGAGTGAGTTTAAGCTATAGGTCTAAGTTACAATTTGGTGCAAAATTTGCTGTGTGAAGGTTTGTGCTTTCCAAGTGCTTTTGTAGTTTTTTTTAGATTTCTGGTCATAGCCCTGCTGAAAGTCTGCAATATGAAAAGATGCACTGCCATTTTGCAAAGTGTAATCATGAGCAAAAAATGGTTTGTCTTAACAGCAGACACTGCCCTCAGGGAATCAGCACACTGTGCTTTGCTAAAGCATTTGGACGTGCTGAACCATTTCATTTTGTCATGCTACTATCACACAAACAGAATTCACTGCAGTTTTTGTGAGCGACAGTGGCGTTGGATGTAGGAGTTTGCCCTGAAATTGAAGGGTTGACGGTTAAAGCCCCAACTCCGACTTTCAGTGTCGTTGTGTCCTTGGTCAAGACACTTCACCTGCATTGTCTACTGATGGTGGTCAGAGGGCCCGGTGGCGCCAGTGAACGGCAGCCCCGCTTCTATCAGTGAGCCCCAGGGCAGCTGTGGCTACAATGTAGCTTGCCACCATCAGTGTGTGGGTGAATGAATGTAGTGTAAAGCGCTTTGGTCAAGTCTCCTAACTTGAATAAAGGTGCTATATAAGTACATGCCATTTACCATTTTAATCCAGCAGTAAAATAGTGTGTCATCTGAAAGTCAAGAATATGTCTCTCCCTGATTTGTTCAGCTAACGGCTGAATCTTTACTTCGTAAAAAGTTATTTTTATCAGTTCAATTTTGAATTTCTATTTTTAGCCAGGCCACATATTCTTTTTTTTTTTTTTTTTTGTAGCTCTGGCTGTATGTTTAGAGCTGCTCTCCTGCTGGATGTCATAACTACCCTGCTCTCTTTTTTCTTCTATGCTTTAGTCTAGTTTAACTCCAGGACTGGCCTTCATTGATGCCTTTTACTGTTTTAAAAAACTAAATCAGTTCACTCATTTCATTGTACTGAAAGTCTTTATTGTTTCAAATGTGTAATCTGCTGGTCCAAAGCGGTTGAGGTGCAGTGTAGCGTGGCCTGTTGCTTTTAGAACCTAGAAGTTACAGTGCCCCTAGTGGCTAAAAGTTACAGCGTTTCTTTAAGCCCCTTTTATTTCATTTATTTAGGGGTGGGCTTGATATGTTATAAGTTAATTTTTCTTTTTGAGGATAGTTTAATATATTGTTTGAATATCATGCCAAATATGACCCTCTTCTCGTCTTTCCATTTTAATCATTTGAGCTACCCTGTTTAATCATTGTGTATTAGAGGTGTATTGATTGTATTAACAGAGATGAAAATACAAGTTAATTATCCAGCTGTGTTTTTTTATTATAATTATTGTTGTCCTATACCTTGATTTAGCAATGACCACCTTTTTCATTGGCTTGGGCACCTGACTCCAACATTTTCAGCTCATAAAGCTCTCCTCCTGAGCTACTCTGATCTTCCGAAGTGGTAAGAGTTAAGACAAAAGCACAAAGTTCATAGCATTTATTATTATGGCTCTTTTTGTCAAACCAGTCGAAATAAAGGGAACAGCCTTGTCTTGTAAGATTAGAGTTGTGCTTTATCTTCCCATTTTTCTAAGATGAACTTCAGAGCCTGACATTTTGTCCTAAACGAACACAGCTTTCAAATTCTGTGCCTTTGTCTTCACCATGCTGTTTTTCACCAACGTTCACACCTCTATCCCACTTCAAATAAACCCAGATGTCACAGATTAAACCTAAAGTGACTTATCTCCTTCAGACCGAAGATGGCACATGCCCACTGCAGATGTCACCACGCTTTCCTTTCTCTATGTTCACTCAGCTACACTAAGATAAATATCCCACACTGCAGTTCTTGCAAAACCCGAGACAGTTACGATTTCTGTCTGGACGGCCACATTTTCTCCTGGTGCGAACAGCAGGGTCATTTCAGCAGCAGATCAAAAGCAGCCACAGCTGTGGAAGGGGACACATGTGGTCCAACGCTGAGAACAGAAAACTCTGCAGCTCATAGCAACTACGTCTGTTGCAGGGCTGATGTAGCTGAATGTGAAACAAAAGGGAATCATGTTTAGTTTTAAATGAATTACATGTGGGCAGCCATGTAGACCGAGGAAGACCTCAATCCTCCTCCTCAGAATCAGCAGCAAGACTTTATCTAGGCACCTTTTAAATGCTGCAATTAGCAAGTGAGGCTGGGGTCAGGGTGAATGTGTGTGGGGGTGTGTGTGTGTGTGTGTGTGGTGGGGGTGCTCTGTAGATATCCGAGATGATGGTATAATCTGACCATCTGTTTCTTATCTGCCTCCTTTATTTTTATTTAATTTGCAAATTTATTTGGGAAAAGGATTCTGGGCTTGCAAGCACCAGGCGTCAATCCTGTCCCCTGGGGGATGAAGCAGAGGTGGGACCCTACAGCTGGGTTTCCGTGGATCGGGTAAGAGCAGAGGAGTCATAAAATGTCAGTAAAGGTTCTTCAAGGAGGACGTGTCCTTTTCAATTAAAAATCCAACCTTATTGTACATGATAGGAAAGTACTTAATAGATATAGAAAAAATAGATATAGAAAGAAAAAACAAATGAAGTGAATAAAAGAAATACGGTTTGGGCTGAGCCCTGTTAGAATAAAGATTAAGTATCTGTAAGGCTAGACTCCCAAAAGCCCCCACTGAGATCTCCATGTACAACAGAAATGAGCAGTCACTCACCGTGGGCTGATAAGATGTGATGCATGGAGCCCCTTCTTTCATCAAGCATACTTCCAGCGCATTTAGGAATAATCCACACTGAGTACCTGTGAAACAGCTCCTTGCTATCAACACTTTAACAGCAGCATTTGCAGTGATTATCCTTCCCAAATGTTCTGTAAATAATTAAGAAATCCGCTCAACCCTTTTTTCTTTTATCCACTGAGAATAATTCTTCTCAGCTGTTTAGGAATCTGATTGCAGTTAGAGTGCAAAAAAAAAACAAAAAAAACACTTTCTTTGAACTTTTTTATGTTTTAACAATTTTTTTTTTTTGGGGGGGGGGGGGGTTATGTAGAAGATCAACACAGATAAAAGTGAAGGATGATGATTTAACAGCTATACATCTATAAGAAGGGGTTGGTGAGGTATCAAGGCCCTAAAAGTCAGTGGCAAGTAGTTACCACCTTTTCTGCCAAAAATAAATGCAAGCCTTTTTTTCTCAAAGCTTAAACTTTAAACTTGAATAAAGCTATTGCTGAACAGTGTATCCAAGTATTGCTGCATGAAAGTTGAGCAAAATTCACCGGTTTAAGTTCCCCTATTCCATCCACTGAGGGATGCATTTTAAGATCCTTTTGTTACTTTAAATTGCTATAATTGCCATTAACTAACCTTAGGGTAATCAAAAATAACCACTAAGTAACCTTAGGGTTTCACTAAATAATATCAGGGTTACTAAGAGGCATGTTCTTATTTTATGATAAACTTATGTTAATTCTATTTAGCTATATTTCTGTTTTATGTACATACTTGTGTTTCACAATTTTTATTTTTGTTATCATATGTACTGTGCTTTTGTCTTATTTATCTAAATAAAGCACTTAGATAAATAATAAATAAAACATTTTTAAAGCATTTAGATTTAATGTTGTAGAAATCTGTGCAAATGCTTTGAGATGTCTTTAGCATTTATGTAAAAAAAGGTGACAAATTATGTTATTCTTTATGTAAAAATGAACCAAAGAAACAGATTCAAAATGCTTTATTAATAAAACATTTAGAAATAAAGTTTTTGCATGGAACTTTGGCTAGGCCATTATAACACTTGAATATCCATCTTTCTATCTGTGTTATATACCTTCTTTCATGCTTTTAGGATCAGCAGGAAGCAAGCGGGTGTACCCTAAATAGTTTTGTGCAATGCTTTCTACACTTACGCTTTAGTTTTGTTTTGGTGCTCAGTAAAGCACTCTAGATTGCCTCATGTATGAGTTGTTCGGTATAAATAAACTTGTGTTACCTTACTAGTCGATCACAAGACAAAAAAACGTATTCCAACACTCACTAAGGGTGATATAGATTTCCAAATCAATCTTTCATGCATGTTTTTGGAGAAAGGAGGAAGCCAGAGTAGTTCAAGGTAAAACTTAAAGCAGAAATATTCCCTGGGTTGGTTTCAAACCCAGAGATTTCTTGCTGAGAAGCAAAACACTAAGAACTATTTCACCTCACTGTCTGTCATAGGAACATGCTTTGATATAAAAAATTCCAGTTTAAATATAGCTGTACATGTTCGGTCATTGTCCAGCTGTAGCCTGCTTTGGGTAAGCATCCCACAGTATGATGCATCCTCTGTCATGTTTCACTGTGGGACTGAATGTAGACCAAAGTTACAATTTGCTCTCTTATCACTTTTTTTTCATATGTTTGAAGTAGCATGCTATGCAGATGACATCTGATGTCTCCTGAAAGCAATCGTTTGAACTGCGTCATACTCCAGGAAATTAGAGTATGAAGTAATATTATGAAAATGAACTCCATTTTTTTTTTATTATTATATGCAAAAATTCAAAGAATTATGCAACTGTTTCCTACAGAAAAGGATTAGAATTAGAATCTCAGAATTCTGAGATTAAAGTCAGAATTCTAAGATTAAAGTCAGAATTCTGTTTTTTTATTTTCTCATATTCTACGGAAATAAAATTTAAAAATCAGTTTACTTTTTTTTTCAGTGGCCCTAATCCTCTTCTGTTTGTAGCCACATTTAGTAGCCTATCACATCAAAACGCTGAAGTTTTAGCCACAGGACAAGCCAGAAGATTCAAAGGCTATGATAATATTTTGGAAAGCTCTTTACAATTCTGTATGTGGAAAATAAAATTATCTAGTTTTCTATTAAAAATTAAAAAAAGAAGGTATATGTAACAAAAGTAGTTAACCATAAAAGTTAATCCATAATTTGTAAATTTCATGTTCAAATCTAACATTTTAATAAAAGATCTATTAAGAATGAATACGAATAGTGAATATTTCCAGAATTTTCTGAAGTTTGAGACAGTTTTAAGTTAAATAGATTTTTCAAAATGATCATCTCAGTTTCTTTTTGTTTGGTTTTATAATAACTATTGTATGGAAGAGGATTAGGGCCACTCAAAAAATAAAAAAAAACTTAACTGATTTTTATATATTATTTGAGTTTAATATGGGAAAAAAGTCAGAATTCTGACTTTAATATCAGAATTCTGGCTTCTTTATCAGAATTCTTACTTTTTTCTCAGAATCGTGACTTTTAATGATCTTCTGCTCTTCCATTCATGAAATAGCATGGGGACCCCTTGGCACGTAAAAAGTTGCCTAATTTCATAATTTTTCACCAATGTGTTACTGGCCCTCCCACAACTCACATCTTTGTCAGTGAAGCTGAGTGCATCTCTTCCTTCATGGTGCCCATCTGAATTAAAGGAATAGTACACCCAAAACATGATTAGCCTTCATTTTCTACTCACCCCCATGCTGAACAACACTCTGGAGTACTTTTTTGATATCTCAAATGCATCTGGAGATCTGGGAGGCTTCTTGCTGTCTGCTGACATTCAAATAATGGAGGTCTATGGTGCCCGAGACAGAAAGGTCCATAAAAGTCCACAACTTTTTTTGATTTTTAGGTGGCCATAATCCTCTTCCGTACTGTTGCGCCTATATATATATATATATATATATATATATATATATATATATATATATATATATCAGTGGCGGCCGGCCCATAGGGGGCGCTGGGGCACCGCCCTCCCTGATAAGAAGAGAGAAACGTAAAATATATTTTTAGAAATTAACTCATAAATGTCTGTTTTACTCTCTAGACTGTGTAACTATAAGCAAAACAAATTATATAAACTACATTTCCCTATCTACTGTCATTAATTTGTGGATTTCCACAGACAGACTCCTACCGTCTCTGTTCTGGGGGCTGTGATCAGACTGACCCACATTTGCAGAGAATCTGTCAATCATGTACTATTGCTAGGTGAATTTAATGGCCAATCAGCGTCTCGGAACTTCATGGTATTGGGGCGCTGAAAATACTGCGCTTTAACAGGCTTCTGAACCCAAGCGCAGGTGCAGACAATTAGAGGGAAGATGGCGAATGTAACGAGCGAGATGCAGCTTCCACTAAATTCGGTGAGATCCTTATTTATCTACCCGTTTGCCAGAAGAACATCCCTGTTGTATGATATGAACATTTCATTTCATGGTTATTGTGACTGTGACGAATCCACCTCGTCGCTTAAAACAACCTCTCTAACTTTGCGCGCCACACACACATTCCTGTTATACTGTGTTTGTGAGGACCAATACACTCGCGCTGAGATCAGTAGCTCTATTAACTTAAAACACACAAGCTGTCCTGGTTACCTGCTGGCGTATTGAGGGTGCACACTTAATATTTCAGTGGGGTTAGCCGTGTGTGTGTTTGTGTGTGTGTGTGTGTGTGTGTGTGTGTGTGTGTGTGTGTGTGTGTGTGTGTGTGTGTGTGTGTGTGTGTGTGTGTGTGTATGTGGGGGGTGTGGGTGTGTACTTGTTTATGCTATGGGGACTTGTCATCTTCAGTCTGGCTGCGTCTTTGCTGGGTTCAAACCCAGTTTGGTGTAATTGAATAAGTCAATGAATCTGTGTAAAAGAATTAAGTTGTAAAAATTATTTGTTTTTGTACATCAATTGTTTGTGGAGGTAATATATGGACAAAACTGATTAATGAGAAGAAATCAGAAATAAGAGAGCCTGAGGTGAGGGGCTTAAACTATTTAATGAGGGCTGTGGGAAGAAAAGCGGCAATTTTTGTTTTCTGTTTCTTTGTTACATTGCTGGTAACTGGAGGGAGGCTGAGGCCCAGAGTATCTTGTATATGTTTAGTTTCTTTTGCACCCTGTTTTGAGTTTTTGAGCTCAATAAATCACCAACACCGGTAACCCGACTGAGACTGGATTCTTGGAGGCCAAAGAACCCCGTCACAGTGACCCAAATCATCACTGTTACTGTTATTATATAGTAAATTAAATCATTACTGTTAAATTGTATGTATTGTCCAATTGTTTATTTGAATTCTTATTCCGGGTTAGTTGGAGACATACACTAGGCTATATCAGCCCCACCAAAAATATTTTTCACCAGCCACCACTGATATATATATATATATATATATATATATATATATATATATATATATATAATTTTCAAATTTATATAACTCCCACCGACATCTTCTCGCCTTTTAACATAAATTCCTCTCATTCGCTGCCTTTTCCTGCTATGATGCAACCAGCAGTGGGCATGTGTACCGGCAGATCCAGTGTAAAGACATGCAGAAATAAAAGAGAAAACCCAAAGGCGGTGTCAATGCGAAGTTTCCTTTTGTTTTTGTTGCAGACCTGTGTGCTTGCTTCTCCTCTTGTTGTGCAAATGTCTTTGCAGACTTGAGAATTAAATTCACCCTCCTCTCTTTGCGCTGCTGCCGCAGATTATTAATCTAATCTCCAGGGAAATAGACACCGATCTAATTACTACACGTCCTTCTCAACTCCAACCATATATCCTATTTATGTTTTCTTTTTCTTTTTTTTTGCGCGCGCGCGTTAAAGATCAAACGCAAATAAAGCAACAGGTGATATTTGCAAAATGTGGAACAACTTGCAGTTTGCGCCTTTAACAGCCCTTTAACGGCACCGATTGTGATGGAAAACGAGCAGGTAAAGATGTCCAGACCTGTTCCAGGACCAGAGACGCCTTTTCTAACGAAATCACGCAGTAACTAACTCTGTAAAGGCTACATTTCCATTGAATTAGATTAGATAGCATCTTTAAAAACATGACAATTGTAACTGATGCTGCAAATAAAGCAATTTACCCACGTTACCATGGATCAGTTCCTAATTGTAATTAATGTAACCCCCTTTAGAGTTTTTTAATTAAAGAAATGCATTTTCAGACATTTCTGTTTAGTTTATTATTTTATTTGTGGCAAATTCAGTAATTTTCCACAAGAATGTTTCCGATTATTGAGATGGTTTAAAATTTAGTCTCATTAAAATCTCTAATCTGTCTGTTTTAATGACAGTAACAGAATACATACATTAATAAAAGCAGATATTTGTGCATTTAGACTGTTTCCCTTGAATTTTTTCCCCCACTGCCATTAGACTGCTGAATGTTTTGTGAAATGGGTTATTGTATTGTATTTTGTTATATTTATTATATTTTATCATTATATAAAATAAAAAAATGTTAGAACTGTAAATTTACAGTCATTTCTTTCTATTTTTCAATGCTGCACTTTAAAAAAAGATGAAATTGTCCAGAGAGCTGTTATCAAATGAAATTTCTTTTTCTTTTTATACTTGTGTAATAAAAAAAAGACAAATAAGATCTCTCTAAGTCTAATTTCCAGGTTTTAACAGTTTGAATAAAAAAGCTAGCTCTGTCACTGTGTTTCTCAGGTAAAACATTAAATAAATCCTTAAATTTATGGAAGATATTAAATAAAAGATAAGGATGCCACTTTTAGATTAATTTTTAACCTTTGCTGAAACCTTGTTTCCTGCAATGATTTAAGAGGAAACCCAAAACTTGGCAGTTAATCAGCTGGATTTTCTGCTGACATGGGGGACTTCTACTTTTTGCTATAGCATCTGAAAACAATTAAGAAGTGCTTACCAATCTAAATCTTTATTAGTTCAAAATTAAAAGAAAAACTAGAAGAGGAAGTGACTCGGTCTATTCACTTTTTTTCTTGCATTTCTGTTGCTTTGGATGATGATTTGTTTGAACTGATACACCCACTGACACCAAAATAAAGCTGACAGTATCTGTAAATGTGAAGGAATCTGAGTGTGGTAGAGTGTTAATGAACTCTTATTTCTGATGCTGTTTGATTAATTTTATATTGACACCAAACATTGGTTCTGTAAGAAGACAAAAAAATGTGTGGATGTTAAATGCATCAGTAAAAAATGGCTTAGAACTTAGTCATATGCTGTCCCCCTCTCAATAATAAGAAGCTTTAAATGAAATGTCTTAATTTTCCCTCTTCAGCGGAGTGTTGCTTTGCAGATCTGGAAACGCTGTCAACATTAGGCCTGTCTGCATCTGCAGGGGTCTGCAGTGAGGCTCCTTGTCCTGCAGGCAGAGGGAAGGGCTGTGCCAGAAGAGGTGAGAGAGAGGGGCAGAGGGAGGAGGAGGAGGGGGAGAGCTGATAGATGTTTCACTGTTGGGGGAGGATAAGGAGGAGGGGGAGGGCAGGGGGTCGTTCTGGGAGGGAACCAGGGGTGTAGAGGGCCGAGTTTAAAAAGGCAGACAGCGCAGGCAGCCCTTCATTCTTAGTTGCCCGTTGCTCCACAAGAAGCAGAACTTTATTTTTTTTGCTTTGACTCTCTTCACTGGGAACTGCAAGGGAAGCTTATCTCTGCTGAGGACTTTTGTTTTGTTTTGCCACTGCATGATGGAGGCCACTACTGCGGAATATGGTGACGGTTATGCGTATTATGATGACAATGAAACTGCCTGTGACTACTCAGAGTGGGAGCCCTCTTACTCGCTGATTCCAGTGCTCTACATGCTGATTTTCATCCTGGGCCTGTCGGGTAATGGTGTGGTCATCTTCACCGTGTGGCGATCCAAGTCTAAGCGCCGGGCTGCAGACGTCTACATTGGGAACCTGGCCCTTGCCGACCTCACTTTCGTTGTAACCCTACCTCTGTGGGCTGTGTACACTGCTTTGGGCTACCACTGGCCGTTTGGTGTGGCCCTGTGTAAGATAAGCAGCTATATTGTTCTGGTCAACATGTACGCTAGTGTCTTCTGCCTCACCTGCCTGAGTTTTGACCGCTATCTGGCCATCGTGCACTCTCTGTCCAGCAACAAGCTGCGCTCCAGAGGCACCATGCTGGCATCCCTGGGTGCTATTTGGTTGCTGTCTGGGCTCCTGTCTGTGCCCACGCTGCTCTTCAGAACCACAGTGCATGACCTCAACAACAATCAGACCACATGCGCCATGGACTTTAGCCTGGTGACCATAAACCAGGGTCATGAGAACCTGTGGATCGCCGGGCTCAGCCTGTCCTCCTCTGCCTTGGGGTTTCTCCTACCCTTTTTGGCCATGACCATCTTCTACTGCTTCATCGGCTGCACTGTCACCCGCCACTTCAACAACCTGCGCAAGGAGGACCAAAAGAAGAAGCGTCTGCTGAAAATCATCACCACACTCGTGGTGGTTTTCGCAATCTGCTGGACTCCTTTCCATGTGCTAAAGAGCCTGGATGCCCTCTCCTACCTGAATCTGGCCCCGAACTCCTGCGGAGTCCTGCGTTTTGTGCTTCTGGCTCACCCCTACGCCACCTGCCTGGCCTACATCAACAGCTGCCTCAATCCCTTCCTGTACGCCTTCTTTGACCTGCGCTTTCGCTCCCAGTGCTTGTGCCTGCTCAACCTGAAGAAGGCCATGCACGGCCAGATGAGCTCCATGTCTTCCACTCTCAGCGCCCAGACTCAGAAGTCAGAGATTCAGTCTCTAGCTACCAAGGTTTAAAGTCCAAGAGAAGGAGTGAAGCATGAAATCATGGCTGCAGGACAGTCCAAACTCCAACCACTGGAACACTTCCTAGAATAAAAACTTTATGAGTCAGATGTTAAAAGCTGGTAAGGAGACATGATGAACTTTGAACTTTCACTGCCTTCAGTCTTGATGTCCGATGTATATCCCTCCTATTTTGCAAGAGAAGCTGAAGCTCTATGTATTGTGCGGACTTGACAAGCTAGAGCCAGCTGGCTGAGCTCTTTGGCTTCTCTGGTCCTCAGATTCTCATAGAAAAAAAAGTCTATATTTTTTTGTGTTTATGATTTGTAAACTGAAACTCACATACACTGGATGAAACATATGGCTGTACAGTATTTTCATACCCTTCTTTTGTCTACAACCCTTGTTGTTTTGTTTTCTAAGCACTTGTAAAGACTTAGTGAGCAGAAGGATCAAACAGAAAGCCTGATGGAAGAGGGAGGGAGGTGTAAGAGGAGAAAAGGTGTTGCAGCTTAATTATATAGTTTGTGGAGTAAAAGCGGGGGGGTTGGGGGGCATATGGCAGTTGACAAATGTTGTAGAACTGGAGAGGGTTGAGGGTGGGGAGGGCTAAGAGGTATTTTTTTGGTAGTTGCGGCACTATGCAACTTTAAACGTGTTTCAAAATGATGTATATGCTGTATTTTATGACACCACTGTAACTAACTACTGCATTAAAGACGCGTGCTCCAAGCCTGGATTCCTTAGACTCAATGAGTTTGTGTCTTTTATGAGTGTGAAGATTTCTAAAGAACCACAAGGGAAAGTTTTGATACCAAACACAAATATTTAACCTGCAGTTTCACATCAGTTTCATCACCCTGCCTGATATTTCAGTGTCAAGTATCCCACTAAAGGGTCAAAGCTTTGTTATGAATTGGGTTCACACCTTCAGACTAATAGATCTCTAATCTCTATTGATTCACAGCCAGTATCCAGACTGTAACCGGATTATGCAAAGTGGCACCCATCCTTCAGTTTTGTGTATTTGACACTCAGTTGTGATTTCCACCCTCTGTGGGGCTTTAACTGCTTGATGGTTCAGTCATGTGGGTCCCCTTTAAGGCTGTCTATAGCTCTAAAAAAACCAGAAGGAGCAGGGGATTCATGTGTTCTCAATTACAAATGACAAAAATAAAAAGGATGAAAAATTTTTTTTTGAAAAAAACTGTTTTTACCATCACTGAAAGTCTAAACATGTCTGGAACATCTAAGACCCACATGTAGGTTGTCAGTTGATTTGACAGCGATGCGTCATGTTGGACATAATCACCATTTGTTGAGCATAATCACAGTTTAGGATATGGCGAAGGCGGAGGGGAGGTGTGGGGGCTCTGATCTTGGCAAAAGCTGGGTAGGGGAACAAGTCAATATTTGTCCTTGCTGACAGTAGTGTGCGGTTAGAAAGAGGGAAACAGAGGTGGTGGGGGTCAGGCTGCAGATGCCTCAACGTATAAAACTAGACAAAAACTTGAACTGAGGCAGGGTGGAGAAACCTGGGCAAAAAAAATAAAAAGATATTAAGCTCCAGAGATCTAGTATCGGCATGTGTGAAGCAGAAAAAAATTTAGAGGCCTCAGATCATGTGTTACTTGTTCTCCATCTTGGAGAGACTGGAGCAGATTTGATCTCCAGGTAGACCACATGTGGGTTATAGTGATGGATGCCCGGAGCTGCAGTGTATTTATCACATTTATGTAAAGAATCTGGACTGCTCTGGGACACACTTCTTCTTCATATAGTTCAGTTAGAAGCCTCTTAGTGCTCTTTTCTGACTGATGGAAATTTTCATGCAGTCAGGGAACTAAATCTGAACCCAGATCCTTTTTAGCAGGTTTTATAATGCTTTTATGCCACTTAAAAAAAAAAAAAAAAAAAAAAAAAAAATATATATATATATATATATATATATATATATATATATATATATATATATATATAATCTTTCACCTGGCAATACTTATAGATATAAAACATACTAAATTATCGAGGAGTTCATCTTGGATGTTGAACTGGTTGAACATGTTGATGCAGATGAGGTGACCCAGCCTGACAGCTTGTCTGAAGTAGTTAGCAAACCAGTTTGCTTTGGGAAAATCCACTCAAAGTACCAGCTGACCAAAACACAGGGGGTCCTTGGAGAACTACGACATCACAGATACAACGGTTGTTTTAGGTCACTGGGTTCATCTAAATATTGTCTGCGCCTGGTTGGCCCCTCTTTGGCCTGATGTTTGGGGTCCATGGTTCATCAAAATTTCTAATTCTTTATTTTTTAAAATTATTATTATTTTTAGTAGTAGTTATATCTGTTTACTTGTTTAAATATAACTTGAAATTGAATTTATGTTTCTAAGAGTGGTCACTACTGGCAAGCTAAGTTAGATTGTTTACCAACAAACATAATCAACCAACATACAAACATGAATTTGTTTTACTTTCTAAATCTGGAGTGTGTTCAGAGCCCTGAACGGAAGGCAGAATGAACTTTACTTCTGTCCTCCTGTCAGAGGTTGGTAGAGCACCCAATACTTTACCAGAGTGTCACCATTGCAACATATTTTTATTCAAGTAAGTGTAAAAAGTTGCTATCCAAGAAATTATTCAAAATTAAAAAAAAAGTATTTTGGATAAAAGTACTCAAGTACAGAGTAACTCATCATAACATCTGATATATAAAATTATGTAATAAGGATGGACTGCAAATGTAAAGTTATGTCAAAAATTCTGGAAATTTAAAGATTATTGTTAAAACAAAAAAATGATGTAAAGGAAAAATAAGAATTGCAAGTAGAAGAAACCGTTTTCAAAGCCATTTTTTTTTTACATAAAACATATTAAACCAGTACCTCCAGTAACAATATTTAACTCTTACTCTATATTAGCTTGACCTCCAAATGTCATGGTAGGTTCAAGTTGGTTCAAGTAAGCTGGTATACAAAAATGACCCTCATTTTTTTATTTATTTATTTTTTTTATTTGAATTAGGGCAATGCACATTCATCAACATGTCAGCATTAAGCATCAATGTAAATATGCCAGAATTAGCACAACAGCTAAATTGCATCCGCTGTCCTAAGGCAGGTAAAAACAGTGAACATTAAACAAGACGCATTTTGACATAAACATTAACTTTGTGTCTTTTTTTCTTAAAACAAACCTGTTTCAGTAAAGTTACTTATGATAGATTTAGTAGCAATTTTACTCAAGTAATAGTAGTGTTATTTTATTAAGAGATTACTCAGGTAAAAGTGTTGTACATTACAACTACTCTCAAAAGTTGTTTTTTTATATCAAAAAGAGTGTAAATAATTACCACCCACAACTTCCTAGTTAATAAAGTCAGGGTTACATGTTGTTTTAAAGTTATTTGTTGTTGTGTGGCTCGTTGTACGGGGCTACTTTAATCATGAGCATGTGGCAAACAGTTTTTCAAATGGATAGTCTACATTTTTTCAAACAAGAGCCTTTTTTTTGCATCCACAGTTTATTTTCAGTAATAATAAACAGAAATTGCTGAGCAGTGATGATCATGAGCATGTTCCTGTAGGAAAATACTTAAAGGACTGGTGTGAATCTTTACTACAAATGAATATGGCAAAAACTAAAAACATGCTCTTTGATTTTCTGAAAAATCATCTTTCCTGTTGGGATTGAGAAAAAGTATTGGGACGGGTCAACCATCACATGTAACGTGGAACTTATATTGATGGTAAGTTGTCTTTTGAAAAAGGCCCACCGGTGCACTTAATTTTATACAAAGCTGAGAAGCTTTAATGTTGACGTCATTTTCATGCAAATGTTTTATTCTTGTTTAGTAAATCCACACTTTCCTTTTCTTTTATTGGTTAGCACAGCTCTATTTCCCTTAGGAAGAAAAGTAGACTGCAGGCTACATTAAAGGTGTACTAAATGTTTTTGTATTACTTCTAACTGTATATCCAAATTCCCCAATACAGAGAATATTTTCTCCTCAAATCTTTGAAAAAGTAACAACAAAAAAAGTGTTGGATGAAAAGTAAACCAAATCTAGGCAAAAAAAAAGCAAATTACATAACAATATAGCCTGAACTATGTTGAGTTTTTTTAAAAATCTAAAAATATTCTGTAATAAATCTTTGAGCTGTTAATATTTCTTGTTATAAGCTAATCAAAAGATTTCCACTATATCAAACAACCTGAGCCAGATAGAATTCATCCCTGTGAGAAAATCAGTTTCTAAATCAGCTTTTTTGGTCAAAATGATGCACACAAACAAGGAAGTTAGCCCATCATTGATCTTGCTATGTGAAACGAATACTGAAAATCTGTAACTGGTTTTTGGTCAAAACAAACTGATTTATGTGAACTTAATGCTGCTTTGCAGATCAGCTAACCTTCTGTCATAGTAACGCTGTCTAGAAAGGACCTTAATTTTAAAATCCTAAAACATCCCTTTAATATTGGTATATACACTAATGAAATAGCTATTCCACCTTCACCTTTCTTTTACTAAAATTCAATAGTTTAGCTATTTGGTAATTGTGGTGTGTTTTCCATTCATTTTATTTGCAAGATCCTTTAAATTTTGGGTTTCTTTTCATACTGTGTAAAAATACTTGAATTGTCCAGCATAACCAGCCTGCTTCAGTCTGTGATCTGCCACACCCACATGGGACATCTGAACCAAAATACAACTGCTGTCCTGTGCTTAGATCTCCCTGCTGTTCCATCCCACCCAGGCTGCAACAAATGCACCTCACTGTGTGTGTGTGTGTGTGTGTGTGTGTGTGTGTGTGTGTGTGTGTGTGTGTGTGTGTGTGTGTGTGTGTGTGTGTGTGTGTGTGTGTGTGTGTGTGTGTGTGTGTGTGTGTTACCATGAACATGTAAACAAAGATGCAACACATTCCTTGGACTGTCAACACTGGCCCTACTTTCTCTGCATTCATCCACCTGTTTCTTAACGATAACACACAGAGAATATAAAATAACACATAAACACAGTCAGTGTGTGTGTGTTTGTGTGCGCGTGTACCTGTCTAGCCAGAGTGAGGACCAGTTGTTGCAAAGTGAGGACATTTTGCTGGTCCTCACAAGCCCGTGGTAAATTATGAGAAATAACTGATTTACTTTACTTTGACAGGTTAAACAGAAAAAGAAAACTACTAAAATGCCACAAAGATATTATTTTTATGAGTGGTATATAAATAATTGCTTTCTCACCCACCCCTTGTAGTCCTGGGCGGGATGGGTGGCTCCTTGAGGGCTGATTGTTCATCTAGCTGTCCCCAGAACTGCGTTTTTCTGGACTGAGATCTCTGATGTTTCTCCAGGTATGTGTTGGAACCGTCGCCTCTCCAGTGTGGGGGTTACTGCCCCCAGTGCTCCAATGACTACCGGCACTACAGTTGCCTTCACCTTCCAGGCTTTTTCTAGTTCTTCCCCGAGCCCTTGGTATTTTTTTTCCAGTTAGTCATGTTCTTTTTTCCTAATATTACCATTATTTGGGATGACACTTCGGCGGTCCTCTGCCGCTTATCAATGCTAACAATGTTCCGTTGGTTGGCCAAAACCATTTTGTCTGTATCTGTGTGGATTATCTTTCCTCTCCTTGTCACCATCCTTTCATATTTTTCCATCGTCCCTGCTGTAGAGCCTGGTGGTGCAGCTCAGCGAGTCGATCTCTTGTTCACTCGTAGCCTACAGCTAGATGCCATCATTGTGCTTTCTTGTTATCAACCCAGACTGTGCACAGGTTTGTTTGTGTGGCTTTACGGTCTCGGACGGCTGTTTTGTCAAACAGTAGTTGGTGTTTTTACCAATGTGTGCCTCTGTCATGTTTTTATATGCTTCCATGTTGCAGAGAAACAGGTTATTGGGCGATAGTTGGTTGGGACTGTCCTCTTCCAGGGGTCTTTCTTTCTCAGGAGTGTTCGGTCCTCGGTCAGCCATTCAGGTTGGGTCCAGCTCTTTAACAGCTAGGTAATTTGTACTGCTAGGCGTTCATGGACAGAAGTCAGTTTCTTCAGCTAGTAGGTGTAAACACTGACTGGGCCTGGTGCTGTCCAGTTATTCTTACCTTAGAGCCTTTGTTTGATGTTCTCTCCATCTTGTTCAGGGAGGATAGCATAGTCAGCTCTCATGTCTTTCAGCCGCTGTGCATCATTGTCATGTGATGCTTCTTATTCCCAGATACTTTTCCAGTATTGTTCAGTCTGGCCTTGGTGGGTTGGCTCGTGTGTTATAACCCTGCAAATCTTTTAAGGTATTTGTTTAGCTTAGGTATCTGGAGTATCTGGATTTCTTACACATTTACTGTATTTTGTCATCATTACTGTCAAAGCTACTTTTCTTGCTGAAATCTAAGAAACTCAGAGTAAACATGTCAGATTTCATGGAAACCCCCTTGCCTTTAATGCTCACAAAGAACCTGACAGCTCTGCGATGACAAACTGTACACAGGATTAAGGCTTACATTGTGCTGGTAATACTGTACCATACTGTTTAATGACATGGGGTGTCTGAGTCTAAGCATGATCCTGGGTCAGTCTAGACAGCAGAGCCTCTGATAGAACCAAAACAAGTCAATCCACCCTGACACAGAAACCCTGAAAAGTTTCCCTCTGCCAAAACTTCCCAGCCCAGCTTCCCTCCCCCCCATCAGATACGTCATGTTTCAGGAAACACAGACATTTTTCAGCTGTAAGTCTTTGCTTTCTTATTTTTCCAAAATGTCCTGCTCCCCCATGGAATGCAATTCACAATAACATCCATACTGTCAAAACAAAATCAAAATTAAAAACGCTCTCTGCAACTTAAAAACTTATTATTGATAAAGGTTAAGTTGTTGTCTAAGCCTTTATTTAAATTTACAACAGAGCAAAGTCTGTAACACAAGTTTAGAAAAAGCACATATATGTATTCTTTTAACTTTTAGTAATTTTTACAAGCACAGCACAGTTCAGTGTATTTTATTAGGACTTTATTTGATAATATGCAAACATTTCAATCTGAAAAACTCACACAGAGAGAAAAGATAATTAGAATAATTTATTGATAAGAAAGTATAGTCTTTGGCGCTCAGACCTCGGCAGGAACATTCATGCTGAATTATGCTTTAACATGCATGAGTAGATGAATGTGAATAGGGATGTTCCCCCCGGGCCTGAAACTGGTGGTGGTTTAATCCGAGCTGGTTGACAAGGTGATCTGCTGGGCAGAATTGTGGGACTAGAAGACTGAGGGAGCTGACGTCGGGGCTTCACTCAGACTCGGGATATAGAGGTCCTGCTCGGTGATGCAGGCACCGTGAAGTGTCCATGATGAGCAAGCATGAAGCGACAGTGGAGAGGAAAAACTCCCCTTTGGGAAGAAACCTCTGGCAGAACCGGGCTCAACATGGTGGTCTTCTGCCGGACCAATGCGATGAGGCGAGGGATGGTGACAACTGGGATTAATACTCTCTGATGAGGTTGAGGTGAAGTCGTGTCATGGAGGACGATTCAGCTGCGATGGCGGAGAAGGGGATGGAGGTGGGTGAATTGTCGTCTGAATCGAAATCCGACAGCGATTGCAGGATAGCAGCTGTGGTGAGATTTGAGGGAGTTTATAAAGTGGAAGCAGGACGCTGATTGGGCTTCGTGGTGGAGTAGTTCGAAGCTGATTGGCTCGCTTCAGAGACGGATCGGCTTCTGATTGATGGAGGTAAGTCAGAGTTTCTTCAATTGAACTTTCGCTAGAGCTTCATTTTAAATGAACCGAGCACTGTGCAGTTTTACTTCCACAGATCATCCAGGACAGAAGAAAACACCTTTTATCATCTATTTTCAAGTTTGAAAGAGTTTGAAATGCATTTAGATCAGAACATAGAGGAACCTTCACACACTGTTTGCTATTAGTTAAGTCCTTTATCTAGATGTATGCAACTTCCCAACAAGTCTGACCAGCTTTTAAGTTGGTTTTAAAAAAACAACAGCTTAAAGCTTGCTTCCAATGATGCTTTCTTCTTACCTTCCTACCATGTGGAGATTCGCCTGAACAGTAAACCTCTGCAACTCCTCCAGAGTCATTTTGGGAGTCTTGTCTGCTTATCTGATTAATGTTCTCCTTGCTGTCAGTTTCAATTATAGAATTAATATATATTTTTTAAATCTTATATAATTCTCTCCCTTCTCAGGCAGTTTGATCAAGTCTGTATTTGGGTTTTTGTTTTACAACCTAACTCTGGTTAAAGGTTGTATACAGCATTATCCCCTAAAAGTCTGTTTATTTCCTTGTTCTTTATGAGGCTGTTTGTACTTTTATGTTGTTCTCTAACATACCTCAAAGGCATTCACTGTTTCATTTATACGGAGATCAAATTACACAAAGGTGGATTCCGTTAATTAACTTGGTAATTGGTGGAAATGTACTTTTATTTTTGGGGTATCAGAGTAAAGAGGGAAAATATGATACATACATTTCTTAGGATTATTATTTACTCAAAAAAGTTTCAGAGAGGATTATTATTTACTGCCTTGTGCCAGTCAGACCCCCTCCCTGCCCCAAAACCAAAAAAAAAAAAAGTTGATTTCCAGAGTTCCAGTCTCATTCCCACTCAGTTATCTTCATATCCGTTTCCCTCAGTTGGCAACATAAACTGGTTTTCCACAGACCTTGGAAAAACACTCAGATTACCACACGCCTTATCAAAAACGTGTTTCACATGCAGTGGGGGAAAATGCGTTTAATCATAACCTCACAAGAGCCGTTGAAGAGTTCCAATACACACCCTGTAGTCTCCCTCTTTGCTCGCCCCACCACCCCCCTTCATATGATGACTGTAAATTGCAACCATGTTAGGGATACCCATGAAATCAGCTTGTCTTTGTAATCTGTCTGCTTTAACCTGGAAGTGGCCCCTCTGAGTAATTGTGCAGACCTTGAGAAAAAACGGCGCAGGCTGAGGCTGTTATCCTTTGGTGCATTTAAGTATGCTATGCATCCATCCATCCATCCAACCATCCCTCTATCCATCCATCTGTGCATCCGTCCGTCCATCCATCCATCCATCCATCCATCCATCCAACCATCCCTCTATCCATCCATCTGTGCATCCGTCCGTCCATCCATCCATCCATCCTCCATTACCAGGAGAGACCAGTATCTCTCTGCCTGCTCCATACTAATGATCCCTGCTGCTGCTGAACATCGTTAGGCGGGAGATGCTGCTTCCGTGATAGGCTTGGCTTGGCCAGACCTGAATGAGCAGCACAAGCCCTCTCCACCTCCCCATTCCGGATATGGTCGCCCGGGGGGGGGGGGGTCTCGCCATTCCTCAGGCACAAAGATCCTCTTAACATCCTTCTCTATCCCGCTCATTGTGAGAGGCCTGCTTTGAGGCGCACGGCTCCTGATCCCGCCTCAGAGGCTAAATGCATCTCCTGTCACTGGTCTGGTCCCAGTGCCAGTTCAGCTGCTGGAAGCACCTCAGTGTTCAGTTCACCACCAAACAAGTTTACACCTTTACCAAACTGAAAGGGACAACTTGTAGATGTGGGAAAAACACACTTCTTAAAATCAGAAAAAAAGAACAAGCAGCATGATAATCAATATTAAAATGTATTTAAACTTGCTTTATTCTGTTTTTTTTCTTAAATAGAAACAGATGAAAGGGAATGTAAGTAGTTTTAGTTCTTCAGTGAGAAAGTTCACTGTAAGTCTGTTAGATAAAATTAACATTTTGTTTTCACAACATGTTTTTTTACACTCTCTTCAAGGGTTAGGGACAGCTGTTATTTACTGGGGGCCTTTACTCTGCTTTATATTAATAAACATTCCAATCTTATTGAATAGTACAGAAGAGGATTAGGGCCACTGAAAAAAAAGTTAACTGATTTTAAAATTTTATTTTTGTTTAATATGGGGGAAAAAATTTTGAATTCTGACTTTAATCTCACAATTATGAATTTTTACTCAGAATTATGACTTTTCTCACAATTCTGACTTCAATCTCAGAATTCTGACTTTTTTTCTGAGGAAAAAAGTTCTGACTTTTTCTCAGGATTCTGACTTTGAAAAAAGGTAACTAATTTTTTAATTTTATTTTAGTTTAATATGGAGAAAAAAAGTCAGAATTCTGAGGAAAAAAACGACTTTTTCTATCAAAATTCTAAATTTAATCTCAGAATTCTGACTTTTTTCCCATATTAAACTGAAATAAAATTTATAAATCAGTTAACTTTATTTTATTGTTTCAGTGGCCTTAATCCTCTACTGTAGAATAGGGCTAAATTAGTGGAAGAACAATGACAAAAACAGGAAAAGGGAATATTTTAAAACAGATTACAATCTCTGATCGTTCAGCTGATCCTCCTCTGCTATCCAAATGTCTTTTTCTTATTTTCATTTTATAACTTATAACCAAAAACATCAATATGTTGTTTTATGTGACAGACCAAGAAGTGGTAGCACACATGTGAAGTGGAAGAAAATAGTAAAAGGTTTATTAATTGTTTACAAATAAAAATGTCATGAAAAAAATATCTCATGAAAGCTGTACAAAATGAAATTTCGTTTTGTATACATTCTATGTATAGAAAATGACAATAAAAGTCTAAAAATCTGAAGGTCTTGGTGTATATTTGTACTGAAGTCCAACATATATGTAATTCTTTGCAGAAAACCACCATTTTCTGCAAACTGTAAATCTTTCAGGTTCTGTTTCCACCATATGCATGTTCGGGGATTCAAATTTTTGCCTTTAGGTTTTTGCAAAATGGGGCAGGACAGGATTTCTGTTAAAATTAGTAATTTAGTCTCACCATCGAAGCTCACATTGATTTAGTACTTTGACTGGGCCATTTATATGCATAAATATATTTTAAATTTTGACCATTTCATCTTATATTTACAATTGTTGTTGGAACTCCGAAATCCAACCCAGTTTAAATTCTTTTGAAGTCTATAACATGCCTTCAACATATCTGTTTAGTCTCCCATCATCCATCCCTGAGGAAGAAAACAATCTATAAAGAATCTTTAAGCTTCATTAAGCAGATAGTTTTTTAATGCCAACGTGAAGTCTCAGTTTTCCTCCACACATAGTCCTTTGCTTGTTTTCCAAATAGCCTAATTTTGGCAACATCTTGCTAGAGCACCATACATACGCTGTGTCCCCTTTACCTTACAAATTTATGTGCTTTTCCCTCAGTGTATGGCATACAGTCAGAAAACTACAATTATTATTATATTTTTTTTGTTATATTATATCTACATTTAGATCCACAATTCTGAAATTAAAGTTAGAATTCTGAGATTAAAGTCAGAATTCTGAATTTTTTCCCATTTTAAACTGAAATAAAATTAAGAAATCAGTCACCTTTTTTTTTATTTTTTCAGTGTCCCTAATCCTCTTCCATATTAATCTGTCTGTTCATCCTCCTCTTTTTTACCAGATGTCTTGTAAAATGTAATAAGAATGTTTTTATTATCTATTTCTATTTACATTTTGTCAGTTAAAACCCCAAATGTCACCATATATTCTGGGGATTTTATTTGATAAAGCAACAGGATGATGTGATAAACATCCTTCCTTGTGCCTTTGAAGGGACTGTTAAATGATTCAGGCTAAATCAGCCTGAAGAACAACAGGTAGGAAGACCATTATATATTTAATATATTTAATTTATATATTTAAAACCTTTCTCTTTATTCAATGCATTTCCCTCAAAATTTAAGGTTAGGAGATCTTTAATTGTTTTGGTAAGAGTCTCTTGATATTTGCTCATTTTCATCTTTTGACAGAAGCTTTAGTTTTCTAAGAGGATACAAAGGATCAAAAAGATCAAACTGTATATTAGCAACTGCATTATTTATATTACAAGGCAGAGTAAAGAAACTTATTATTAAGTGGTGAAAATAGAACAGCAGTGACTTTATTAAATTAAGTGTGTCTCCAATAGAGATAGGACAGAAACTGGACAAAGAGCTGCCAGCAGCTTAAAAAAACAAAACAATTAAGCTGCAGAACTTTTCACCATTACTACTAGTTGGCTTCTAAAAAGAACTTAAAACAATTAAGACATAGTTTTAAGAAATAGAACATATGACATAGAACTCATATGTCCAATGATGTTAAAAAAATTGTTATGGTTTAATGTTCAGCAAAGCAGATGAACACAGGAACATGATCCCCCACATGATGGCGCCAACATTGTGCACTGGGATCACTTTTTTTAAGAGAAACAACATTTGGTCTCAATGTGGATTACTGTATATATGATGGGAAGTTTAAATGCTTCCCTCTGAAAAACATCCTGCAGTCTGGTTGGAGGTGGAAGATGAAGATACGTTTTTTTTTTTTCTTCACGTTGAGTGTAAAGATACAGATTATTCAAGTTTTTCTGTGATTTAGATCTAATCAATGTCCTCACAATCTAACAGGATTAGAAAGCTTTAGGAAAACTGGAGTAAAAATTAAATTATAAAAAAAAAAAGATTTGGAATCAAAGTGTAAATAAACCAAGTCATTTTATTGTTTTCACTTATAAAACAACATTCTTAGATAATTTGGTCATTTATTCTATTTAGTTGAACAGCTGTTTTTATTTTTTGTTTTCCAGCTGAGTATGATATAATATATGTCACATTAAAGATTTCTAAATGATTATATGATAAGTAAAACTGATATATAAACAGCAATTGGTAAACTAAAGAGATGACTGAAGCAGCTTAACAAAGAATTTTGATCTGGATCTTTAACCATTTTTTAATGTGGACACAAAAACCCATTCTGTTAAGATGCAGGGCACTATAAACAAATAATAAGAACAAATAATTCACAAGAAAAGCACAGAGAGCAACAGATTTTGCCCCAATTTTTTATTCCACCAAACAACACATTGAAGTGGACTATTCCTTGGCATGAGGCGCACCTTTGTAAAAAAATTTTCCTCCTTAATATCCGTTCATAATTTTTTATTAATCCTGCTAACAAACCCACAAAGTTCCCTTTTCTTGTGTTTTTGTCCAGTAAAATACCTCCAAACTTTTTAGTCTGATGCTGAGGCTGTCAATACTCACTGCTGCCACCCTCTGGTTTAGGGAGGAACTGCTTGTTCAGCAAAATATCCCAATCTCACAATGTTAGAGAATCTTTAAAAAAAATCCTTTATCCAGATTATGATCTAGATCGTCACCAAAATGTAATGGATTGTTCCTTGGCATGGTAAAAATCTCATAAAAATAAACAGACAGAAAGACACTCTCATAAAAAGATTACCACAAATTTATTCAATAATATTTGAATGTAGAGAAAATTTACAATGGGAAGACAGAGAACAATAATAAGAAAAACAGATAATCTGAACCTGAACCTTTTCTCTTTAAGTCTAGTATTAAGTTTAAGTATTTACAAACCACTTTTTATCTCGCGTTGTAAACTTTTGTTTTCTTTGTGCGTGACGTCTTCTAAGGAGAACATACATTCACATCCTCCTTTAAAACATTCCATTTGATGAGCAGCAACCCCTTGCAATCAAACTGTCTTGAATTGAAATTAAATTAAACTGAAGCATTATAGAATGACTAATCCTGAACTACACTAAATAGAAATGAGTTGAACTGAATTAAATGAAACTGAATAAAATCCGTGGTAGAAGTCCATGGCTCAAATCACAGCCAGAGGTTTGGATGTTCTCCCCTTGCATGAACAGCATCTCTCCGGTTAATCTTTTTCATCCTCTAGTCCGAAAACCTACTTCAAAGGGGGAGATGTTGTGCATCTAAGTAATAGACTGGTAACCTGTCCAGGGTGCTCCCTTCCTCTCTCCTATTAAACTACAACAGCTTCTTTGAAGATTTTACACAGCTAGTACACAAAAAATGTATTGGATGTACTTATAGTAATTCATAGTGGACGTTTTACAATGTTGTGTTAATTCAGAACAAATTAGCCACTTTACTTCAACACAACTATATCAATTCTCTCCTAAGATATTTGACCAATTAAAAATTCCCAGGCTCTAACCCGGCAGGTTAACTAAAGAAAATAGCTCATCTCACTCTATGCGATATATTTCTCCTGAACTAACCACCTGTTCTCCTGGCTTCTTTAGGTTTACATACTGCAAAGCTTAGAAGTTTAGATGACAGGCGATGGCTGAGGAGAATGCGCTTGTGTCCGGCGAGCACCAAACCCACATAAACAAACATCTCATTCTTCGTAACCAGGGGAACAGAATGGAAAAAAAATATTTTCCCAACGCATTCATTTTTATTTTTTCTTTAACCTTTTCTCAAATATGAAGTTCTATCTGTATCTCAGTGCAGAACATAACACAAATATTGCATGTTTTTGGTTAGTTATCTTTGTGCCTTCATGGCTCTTTTTTCAATTTTAGGATACCTGCTATAAAAAAGGAAACTTAAACCGATTTATTCAATTTTAATCAAGTACAGGAAAGTACTGTTGAATCAGCAAATGTTGAATCAGCGAGATATGCTGTAAGCTGTTTTTGTCTTCATTAATAGAATTTTCAAAATATTTCATGTTATTTTCAAAACATGAAACAAAAGTAAAGTAACTACAGATGGTTAAATAGAACGAACAGATGCTAGATTTTTTTTGGTTTTTTTTGTTTTTTGGTTTAGTATGATAGGTATGTTGTCAGTGATAAAATAAAATGGGGAATTCTACAAATTGAAAGACTATACATTTTTTAACTTTTATAAACCATATTTACAGATTTATTTCATGATACAGTCAGCTTGATTTGTTAAATTTGAATTTGACATCGGTTCCACTTTGTTCTGAAATAAAAATAGCTCAAATAAATACAAACAGAAATAAGAATAATTGTTTTGTTTTTTTAAGTACACACATAACTGTGTTTTTATAAAAGACAGAAATTAAATGAGAGTATTAATGGTATCAATCTGGCTGTAGCGATTGATGATTTATCAGAAGGACAGCTTGGGGAAGAAACTGTCTCTGTGATGGCTGTTTTTCAAATCAGCTTGTCTCCAGGATGTGTGGGATCTGCAGAGATGTTAGCTGCACTGGTAGGAAGTTTAGCCCTGGTCTGTTTTGTAGACAAACCCAAGCCATACAATGTTAGATATGCACAAAACAGAGTGAATAATAGTAGCATAGAAGACGAACAGTGGCTCCTTTAGTTGCCGTCAAAATAACAAACTCTGCTTGGATGAAGTCAAGTCCCAAACTGACTGCATCATCTGCTGACTTCTTTCAGAGCATATCAGTTTAATCCCATTTAATCCCATGCTATCTAACAATTCTACCAATTGGGAACATATAAATAGTAAAGAGGTGCTACTAAGGAAAATGTAAAACAGATAAAATCAGATAAAAGCACGTCCAGTGTCAGAATCAGACAATTGGGAAATTACAGTTTTTTCTTTCTTTTTTTTCAGAATCAGACCAAATAAGAACAATTTCAATGTGCAGTGAAACATCAACAAAACAAATAAAGTAAATGGCCTGTACTTATATACCTGTACTTATATAGCGCTATTTCAAGTTAGGAGACTGCAAAGCATTTTACTTTACACACTGATGGTGGCAAGCTACATTGTAGCCACAGCTGCCCTGGGGCTCACTGAGTGAAGCCAGGCTGCCGTACACTGGAGCCCTCTGACCACCATCAGTAGGCAATGCGGGTGTGTCCTGCCCAAGGACACAACGACACTGAAAACTGGAGCCGGGACTTGAACCATCAGGGCAAACTCCTAAATCCGATGCCACTGTCACCCTGTGGTTCTGGTGTCTGGGAGAGTGAATAATCACAACATTATACATGTACAATAACCACATAAGTAAAGGGTTTAAGGCTATAAAAAAAAAAAAAATGTTTCTCACAGAATTACATTATAATTGTTGTTTTTTGTTTTTTTTTAGCCCAACTCCCATTGATACTGAAATAATTGGTAAAAGGATAAATGACTCGTAACTGTTTTTCAGCTATATTTTATTGTGCATTGCAAACATACAGTACAGCAGAGAGCTGCTAAATTATAAACAGATTACCTTCAAGACATAGAAACAAGATTCTCAATTTTTTATTTATTTATTTATTTTTTCTGATTTTCAAGAAGTATTGAAAATTGGCCTTAGACAAACATTCTTTTATATATATATATATATATATATATATATATATATATATATATATATATATATATATATATATATATATAAAAATAAAAACAGAAACATTGCAATAAATGTAAAAAGAAAAAAAGAAAAAAAAAACTCCTTGATGTTCAAGGTTGAATCTGCATTTCAACTTCTTAGAGGTCTTAAATCAAGGTAGAGGGTGTCATGAGGAAGGGGTTAACTAAATGTTTTTTATAGTCCCCATCACCCCCCCCACACACACACAGCAAGTATGATTTAGTACAAAACAGGCCCCAAAAACAATCAACTTAAATTAAAAGTGTCATAATTATGTTCATTTTTCCTCTTTTTCTCACAAATTGTCTCATTAAAGTCAATTTCCGGTTTTACATCTTGCCTGGACGGGCTTCCTGCGCTGATGCAACAGGGGCTGAGCTGGAGGGAGTGGACTGCGACCCTGGTGGGACTTCTCTGACAAGCAGAGCAACTGATCTTTCACCTGTAAACTTTGACCCTTTGAGGAGCTTTTGACTTTGGATTGTGGGCCACTGATGACTGGAGCAGAGGGGATGATGGTTGTGGTCAGTTTCCGAGTCAGAACCTTTCCTTTCCTGGATGCCAGAGATGGAGCTGCAGAAGCCCTCCGTTTTATTACAGCATCAGCACTCTCTTGCAGGGGTTTGGAGTGTGTCTTCTGGAGACTGTGAGGAAGCCTGCTTGTTAGCTTTAATTCAAGGTCTTTCAGAGTCTGATCCATGTAGGCCTGCATTTCCTGACGCACTGCAGACAACTGGATTTTAAACTCATCCCTTAAGACCTTCTTACTGGCCTCCAGCTTTTCCTCAAGTACTTTACTCATCTTCTCCAAGCTTGGATCTATTTCCTCCTTGCAGCCATCTTTTATTATTTTAGCTTCTTTTTCACCCTCTGCTTCAGCACTGTTGCTATCAGACTGGCTGCTCTCCTGCTCACTCCCTGTCTCTATCTCTTTGATTTTTGACACCAGCTCCAGTATGCTGCTCTTTGGGGCTTTTAACCCCCCCTGTGATCTGATCTGGTTACGCACCTGCTCGAAAACAGACATCATCTTCCCTTGTGCCTCTTTTTCCATAGCGCCGCTCTTTCCTGCACTTTTCTCTTGGAGACTGTCAGAGCAGATCTGCTCTTCTTCTGCAGCAGCGCCGTCCTCTTGTTCACCCTTTACAAGCATTTCTGGATCCGTCTCTGATACTGCTTCGCTCATTTTCACTTTTAGTCAGCTTTCAGGGAGCTACTGAGATGAGATGAGAAATGTAAGCTTTGGAAGAACATAATAGACACTGGTTCCTGTCCTCAGAGAGTCTTAATGCTTGTGGGATTGAGTCCCACTGTGAAATAAGACAGAGTTCAGTCCAACATCACATCTAAAAAACAGTAGCAGAGTTTATGTGGGGTCAACCTTTTTGTTTTTTGATGCAGCTCTTTTTTTTTTTACATTTGTCGAATGTTTGTATGAAATTATTCTCTGAATAAAAGGGCATAAGGTGTATAATTATTCTATCTAGAACATCGTGTTCTTCTGTCTGAATGTGTGTAGCTGTAACTGATGACAACACTGAGGTGCCTGGCAACAGCATCAATAACAAAGCCCTTCAGGGACGCTAAGAGCGGCTGCTCTTGAAGGGAAAACCTCATTTCTTGGTAATAAGTTGTTGGTGGTACACAGCAGAGAAAGATCTGCTGTTTGTTGCGCTAATCTTTGATCAACCCATTTTTTTTAACATTAGGAAAAAGTAAATAAAATCCATATGATAAAATGCATGTTAAAATGTCAAGCGCATGTTGGAAATTGCTTGAATAATATCTAAACCTGACTGAGGCATGATACTTTGCATGTTCAATATCAACACGCTCTTCCAAGCTCAGATCTTAATAAGAAAACATTGGTTATGTAACTATGCAGCTATACATTCACAAACAACTATGATCGACTATGAACCCATTCAAGTGCTGGGTAAATGCATGGAAGAATACATTGCATGAATGTGGCAACATTTTTTGGAGGTGAATTAAAACAAAACTAAAGCAATGCTTATTTTGGAAGAAAGGAACAGCGTTCAATAGTTAGCAGGCGGTTTTAGTTAATACAGCTAAAATCCACCAATCAGGCTCCAACACTGTATGTAGCGATGGACTCAGATGTGAACCTTTAAGGGGTTATAGCCGTAACACAGTCAGCTTTTTATCACCAAAAAATCGTCTCCAGGATTAACAGACTAATGTCTCAACTAGATCTTGAAAAAGTAATGAATGCGTTCATCTTTAGTAGAATTTAATACTGAAGTAATGTTTTCACAGGTCTGCATAAAAAGTGGATCATGCAGCTGCAGCTGATTCAGAATACTGCTGCCTGCGTCCTCACATAAATGAAGAAAGTGGAGGACATCACCCCACTACTGAAATTGTTATACTGGTTCTCTTTCTTTTAGAGAATAGACTTTAAAATACTTATTTTAGTCTATGAAGCAGTGAATCATTTAGCTCCAAAATACATAAAGATTTGCTGTCAGTGGATCAACTTTCCAGATCTCTCAGGTCCTCAGGCTTAAATCTACTTTGTAGACCCAGAAACAGATCCTGGAGTAGCAGCTTTCATTTCTTATGCACCAAAATTCTGGAATAACTTCCCAGAAAACAGAACATATATATATATATTTAAGTGGCATTTTACTGAGAATCTAAACATCGTTATTTAAGTTTAAGCCCAAATTTTATTTAATTTTTCTAATCATTTTATCTTTTATTTTAATCAGTCATGTCATTTTTATTTACAATCATCTTATTTTAATGATTAACTTTCAAGATACAGATTAAAATTTAAGATATTGTTAATGTGGTTAATGGTAATTTAGTGCTTATGACTGAAAAAAGGTATGAAGAACCAAAAATCAGTGGTGGATGAAGTACTCAGCAGAAGTACTTGAGTGAAAGTATTGGTACTCATAGTCAAATCTTACTCAAGTACTAGTAAAAGTGACTGGTTTTAACATCTACTCAAGTTAATGTATTGAAGTACTCACTTTTGAAAATGCTTTAGTGTTTAAAAGTACATTCAATTAAAAGTATTTAATTATTCAAAAATACAAATTTTATTTTGCAATATCAGTATACATTTCTGTGCAATTTTCAGAGTAATTTTAAAGAACCTTGTAACTTTCAGAGACGATCTGATGTATTGTTGCATATAATTGCTCTGCTTCCAAAAATAGACCATATGTAAAGAACTTGTAAATGCCTCAAAAAATAAGAACAGCAATTTTGATTATTTCTTATTTAAAGACAAACTAAAAAGAAAACAGGAGTGAATTGATTCTCCATAGACTTTCACAATGGAATAGAGGTTTAAGGTTGAATCTAATAAGAAAATATAACCCTGCTTTGAAAACTCATCCTACTGCACAACTTGGCCTCAATAACACCTCAATAAAATGTATAAACTGAGAATATCTACCCTGACTTTCTAATGTGTGGAGCGTCATGCAAATCTCTAAAACAGTGGCATCCGAATAAGTACTGATATCTGCCATGTTGAAATTGCAATTAAAAAAAGGAAAAACAGCAACAGATGATTACAAAGCTAAGCTGAGCCAAAAGGAGCAAGTAACTAGAAAGTAGAGTAGAAAGTACAATAGTTTACTTTGAAACGTAGTGAAGTGAAAGTTAGTGAAAGTACCCCACCAAAAGAATTGCTCATGTAAAGATACTCAAAAAAAAGTATTTTAGTACAGTAATAAGTAAAATCCTATGCAGTTACATCACTGGAGGCTCCTTTCTCTTCACTGATGGAGGCAAACTGGGGGGTGACTGCGGCTCAGTGCAATAGAGACGCTGGTATTTTTCCAACCATCCCATCACATGTTGATGCATCTGTATATCTGAATTTAAAGGATAACTTGTTTTAACATCTAACAATTAATGTTCATATGATAGTGTTCCAAATCTGTCACAGTTTTCTCTTTAGTCGTAATATTGTACAATGAAATTTGTTCAATTTTCTGTTGTGCATATTTTATGCTTTCCTATGTAAATGATTCACATTAGAAATCAGTGCTACTTCTTTGTAAAAGTAGTGCTACATGGAAAAAAGATCACAAATCTTTTATGTGTGGATTCTTCACAAACAGGACAGGGAAAATTAGGTATATATTTATAAGAGGATCATTGAGCATCTATATTTTATGTAAAAGCTGAATGTCTTGCAATATGTTGCAGGGTCATATTCTGATCATAAAGAGAACTATTTCATTTCGCTGATAAATGAAAAGCTGTTTTCCTAAAAACATGAGATGCTTTGCATTCTTGTCCACAATTTTGTTTCACTTTAAACAACTGCTAACTGATAACTTGTTGAAAACTGAAATGAAACAGGATTGCATTAAACACATTTATTTATCAGCTTTTCCTACAGACTGAATGAAAACCATTAGGTCTTTGTTTTTCTTCCAGGGTTTTGTAGACGTTTTTAAATTATTTAAAATTTGTCAGAGAGTAAATGCTTTAGTATTAAAACCCTGTAGTTTGATTTGATTATACACTAAATTCTCAGTTTTTTTCATATTAACTTCAGTCCAATGTAAACAGCTTATTTGGTGCTAATACTTTGAATACTTTGGAGATGTGTTTAATGATACCAGTATAGTTTTTCCAGACACTAGACTTCATAGAAATTGGGGGGGGGGGAATGTGGGTTCTCTCTCAGTCTCACCCCAGAGAGCCAATGAGAGTCCAGGATGCGAGAGCCTCCTCTTGCCACTAAACACTAACATATGGGCCTCATATTGTGCTAGAAACATCACGCTGCAACTCTAAACCTGTGAACAATGAAAGAATCTGTATATCTACTGGCCATTTAAGTTATGATTCATTAATGTGTCATCTGTTGTTTTTTTATGCATTTGGATGCAAAACAGAGATAATTTATAAAGGGTTAAAAAAACAACAACATTATCTTTTGACTGATATAAGGCTTGATGTAACACAAACATTATGCAGCAAAACAACAACTTCTCTTGCAGGGAACTGAGAGATGCTGAAGTTTTGTCAGAGTTGTGATAGGCTGACATGTCTGCAAAGTGATTATTGTATAACAGCAAACGTAGTTCTCTCTCCTCCACCAATACCAGCTCCTCATTGGTGGGAGTGGGTTCAAAAACCTTCTGCTCCCCTTTTAAATTCAGGCATTCCTGAAAGTTTCCTTCTGGAAGCCGGGTCAGGTCAACGCAGGCAAGATGGTGAGTTATATTCACTGGTGACTCTTTATCACTCTCGTTTGTGATGTTTACATTGAATCTTTTATACTTTCTTAAACCTACTTATTGAAAATGTATGTTTTTTTCTATATAACAGACAACATACACAGACAAAGGCGACAAGGTAAATAATCAGATTTTTTTAACATATTATTTTTATATGCTAATGTAGGAGAATAAATAAGAGTGTTAATATGTTTTCTATTCTAAGATGTGCTTTTATCAGGTTTATTCAACAACTGATCAGTATAATCTAAGCTTACAAGGTTTCTATTGGTGTCTTTTAGCATGAGCAGGGCAGGTTCCTCTGCTTCGATCATCTGACCTTCTGGGTTGGAAATGCAAAGCAGGTAATCTACCCCATAAACGTTCATATTTCTGTTCCATAATAATCACAGCTGACAGTATTGTCATTCTTGGCATTGGTATCAGTTCTTCTCAGTGGTCAAGCAAAAGCAGTTCTCACTAGACCACACACTGATCCCCCCCCACCCTCCTCTATGTAAAAAAAAAAAAAAAAACTGCAGAAGAAGCAGGCACCAGAAGATGGAGCAATAACACACAGATTCAAAGCTTTTTACTTGTTTGAAATAAAGTCAGCTTTTAGGCATAAAGAACATGGAATGGTTCAATGATTATTGTGTCCACCAGGCTGCATCGTTTTACTGCAACAAGCTTGGATTTGAGCCGCTGGCTTACAAAGGCTTGGAGACAGGCAGTCGTGATGTGGTGTCCCATGCAGTGAAACAAGGGAAGGTAAGAACCCTGCAGAACCTGGAGGAATATCAGAAAAAAATGATGTAAACTTAAAAACAAATGTTTGGAGAATGATTGACAGGTGATTTAGTGAGGGAATGACTGCTGGGGATTATTAAAATCAACAGCATCTTTCTTCAGACAACTTTCATAGATCTTCTTTTGCAAACCTTCAGAGGTAGCAGCTTCTTTCATGTAGTTTCTGTTTTCTCTGCGTTTTACAGATCATTTATGTCTTCTCCTCTGCTCTCAATCCTGGTAACAAAGGTAAAGTACTGATCAGCAGCAGCCACTGCATGCTTAAAGACAAATTCTGTCCTGAAGAATAATTTTTCAAGTTGGCCCAGAAATGATCAACTAAAGATGGTTTCAGTTCTCATGATGCAGACCAATATATTCCCATCTGACCAGATGCTAAACTGGAATTTTCCTGGTATTTTGAATAACAAATATGTTATTTTATCATAAAAGTGGAAAAATTTCTTATTAATAATATATTTATGAAAATCTACATTTTTTTGACTTTACAATAAGCAACAATACAAGGGAAATGTTAACCTTATATTATCATAGGGTTCCAACACTTTACTTATTTCAAATCACCAAACTCTACCAAAATGCCTGAGTTATCTTACAGCAGCTTTTAAAAAAAGGTATTTAGTTTTGTTTTTAGCGCTCGGAGCATTTAATTACCAAAAAAAATTAAGCATTGCAAACAGAAGTTGGATCTTAGCTGGAGATTCTACAGGTTTTGAAACAACAATCTTGAAACTAACTCTTGGTTTTCAGTCCTATAGGGCTATGTGGTGGATTATTTACATCTAGATTCAGATCAGACTCAACAAATAGTTGAGCCTCCTTGACTAAGTGCAGATTTGTAAGAGAGCGGTTTTCAAAACATGACATTTTGTGAAGAAACATAAAAAAGCTTTATTTAAGCTCTGCTTAACATTCTAAACTTTAAGAATCATGGATAGAGTTTAGCAAGTAGTGAATAGTTTTATTTGGAATGATTTAGACACCGTTTCTCCAAGCTATGCAACAGTTTGCGTTTTTTGTTGTTGGTATAAATAGGAAACATTTACTATGTGGAAAATATCAAAAGTGACGACATATGAACCAACAGAATAACTTAATGCTTGTTAGATTTTATTTTTTTGCCCATTTACAAAATGGGCAAAAGAAAAAGTTCGAAAGAACAATTGTATTATTCAATATATATAATATGCATTTCTAGATTATTTAAAGATGGGTAGGAAAACAAAGTCTGAATCTATGCGGCTAAATAAAGTGTGTTTTCTCAGAGATGGGGGATCATCTGGTGAAACATGGAGATGGAGTGAAAGACATAGCGTTTACAGTGGAGGATTGTGACTTCCTGGTTCAGGTAATGCAGCAACTTTTAAACCAATGTTTCCCATTAAGGTAAAGGCTTTTAATAAAATTATAAGCCTCCAATTTTATTTTCAACAGAAAGCTCGTGAGCGAGGGGCAATGACTATCAAAGAGCCCCACACCCTGGAGGACAAGCATGGGAAGGTCCGGCTGGCTGTGCTGCAGACGGTATGTCAGGGCTCTTAATTCAAACCTAATATTTTATCTATGACAGTTCCTTAAAAAAACAAAAACAAAAATAAAACAATCCTTTAATTTTTTTGCAGTATGGCGACACTACCCACACGTTTGTGGAGAGGACGGGATACAAAGGCTTGTTTCTGCCTGGTTTCCAGCCGCCTCTGTTCACAGACCCTTTACTGGCCAAACTGTTAGCGAACACTTTGCTTTGAAATATGAGAAACCTTCATCAATTAGAACTTTTTTTGCGACTGCCTGCTTCTGATATTGTTTCAGACCAAGTGGAAAACTGAATTTCATCGATCACGTTGTGGGAAACCAGCCAGACAATGAGATGGTTCCAGTTGTAGAATGGTAATTATTGGATCTCTCTTCATTTGCACTCGTGATAAATTCAAACCATTCCGCTGCAGAACTTTACATTAGAGGGAGGAGAATATGGGGAGAAATTACAAGCTGTGGGACTCTTACATAACTCTGCTTCTCTGGCAGGAGACAGAAATCAGGATGACTTTGCAGTTTTAAGAAAAGCCTTAAGTGGTTCTGCACATATGGAACTGGTTTCATCCCTATTAGTCTGAAAAAGACATACCAAGCCTGAAATGAGGCAGGGCTCTAAAGGACTGATCTCATTGGCCAATCCATGTTTTAAAGAACTTGTTTTTATCCATATCCCAGCAGAAAACAGAAATTACTCATTTGAAATCAATCAAAATGTATAAACTGAAAAACAAAATGTATAAAGTGAGAAGCTAGAAATAAACTGTTTCTGACTTGTTGTGTACTGAAGCAAGACTAAGCCTGAAGATTTATTCCCTTGGATCTCACTATCTGGTTGGTTGATGGTTCATCAGGTATCAGAAGAACCTCCTCTTTCACCGCTTCTGGTCGGTGGACGACAAACAGCTGCAGACAGAATTTAGCGCCCTACGTTCCATCGTAGTGGCCAACTATGAGGAGACTGTGAAGATGCCGATCAACGAGCCGGCAATGGGGAAGAGAAAGTCTCAGATCCAGGCATGTTTACTGAAAAAAAAAACAGAACTTAAATACATGGACTTATGACAATAAAAAAGTAGTTCTCTTACAGGAATATGTGGAGTACTATGGAGGTCCAGGGGTTCAGCACATCGCCATGAACACATCAGACATCATAACATCAGTAAGACTTTAAAACTGAGTTTTTTTAAGCCCTATTAGGCAGGAAAACCTAAACAATTAACTGATGAATCCCCTTCTGGCAGATCCGTAACCTGAAGGAGCGAGGCACTGAGTTTATGACAGTGCCAGACACTTACTACGAGCAGCTGAGGGAGAACCTGAAACACTCTAAGGTCCAGATTACTGAGAGCCTGGATGTCCTGCAGGTCAGACCTTCACCAGAACACAACTAGCTGACGTGTGTCTACATCCACTTATGTCTATCTCTCCTCTTTGATCCTATCGTTTACAGGAACTGAAGATCTTGGTGGACTATGATGACAAAGGGTATTTACTTCAGATCTTCACCAAGCCAGTTCAAGACCGTCCCACGGTTTTCCTGGAGGTCATTCAGAGACACAATCACCAGGTGAAGACAGCCCCAGATTCTTAACAGATTTTCTGTTTACCAAATACTTATCTCTTGTTGATTTTATATTCACAGGGCTTTGGTGCAGGAAACTTCAAGTCTCTTTTTGAAGCTATTGAAGCGGACCAGCGGGCTCGAGGAAATCTCACCATCCTGACACCAAATGGAAATACAGAGATCATGTGAAGCAAAACCTTTTTTTTTCTTCCTCTTTATGACTTTTAAAACTCAAGATTTATTCATTGTTAAGGTTAAAAACTGCTCAGGTTCTCATTGATTTACTGCATCCAACTTTAATAATAAAATGCACATAGCACCATGTAAGTATTTCTCAGCTTCTTTATTTCTTTTTTCCTTTACATTTAATAAAAACATTTAAATGCTATAATCCATTTTGATGTTGAGAAAATCCTACTTGGCAAATCTCCCAAAGCATTCATTAAAAAATAAAGAGTGAAGGGCTCTAAAGTGGATTCCTATTTCTACTAAATATGTACAGTACAGGCTTGACTCAAGCCAAACACCATTAAAGCTCTCGTAAATGAAAACATTCAACTATCATTTCAACTCTGAGCTTAGCAGACATTTAAATGTTCTGAGTCTAGAAATGTATATCTTTGTACATCCTCTTGAATTAAATACTTTCCATGTGCTCTCTGGTTCTTGTTTACTTTTTTCAGCAGTTTCATGATGTATTTTGAAAGATTTTATACATGGTTCGTTTTAGATAAGCTTCTCCGAGCCGGCACAGACAAATCAATGTCCGAACAGTTTTTCTTTGTTTTTCCATTGTCTAAAGAGATTTTTAAGTCATATTTCACTGTACGAACTCAAACTGTCTGCAGCTTTTATAGCAATTTTGAGTTGTAAACATGATCCAGATAGGGAGCATTGAAGGCCACAGAGGATTTCAGCTAATAAGAGATCAGTTCAGGGATCCTCTGCAGGTATCCGCTCCACACAGACAAGGAATCTTTGTTTCCTCGATGGGAAACTTGTAGTCGTAGGTGATTTCTTCATCGACGCCTATCGGCTGCCGGGAGTAAATCACTATCTTCTTCTGAGACTCCACTGTGATGACCTTTGCGTAACAGTTAGGCTGAAAGATTAAAAAAAAAAAAATCCAGCAAGAGAAATGCTTAAATTCATAGTAAAATAAAGAGGGTTTTAATGCTGATTGGTTGTGTTCAGAATGAAAGAGTCTAGGTTTGTACTCACGTTGCAGCTGTGGTTGATAAACCTGGCTAAGTTTCCACATTTTGTGGCATCAATGATGGTGTCCTGATCAACACGGAATAAATAGCTGCTTCCGATGCCCTCCTCTTCATATCTCTGCTCTCTCATGTCTGCAATGACCTACAGATAAAGAGCGTTTGTAGTGAAAGAGCAGAGTTTGTCACTCCTGCTATATTCAGTCTTCAGGAAACTACCAAGAACAACCACAGGCTGCCTTAGGAACAACTTAGAGAAACATTCCTTGGGGATTATTTTTCTAAATCCTATCTGTGGTATTTTTTTGAGAGTTGAATTTATCTCGGATAGTTTTACCTGTCTGACGAGCTGTCCCACATACTCAATCACCATCTCATCTGCTGCTATGGGCTCCAAGGCAAACAGGCCCCACTCATGGATCAGACTCCGACTGAAATAAATCTTCTTCTTTCGAAACTGATGGGAGATATGAAACGATTGAAGCTTTATTTACAGATGCCAGCTGGGTTCGATAAGATCAGATTTTGTGTGTTTGCATTATCTGATGTAACAAAGAGAAACAGACTCAAAGTAAAACATTGAAATAGAGTTTAAAGACAAATAATGATGATGTTCTCCTGAGGTTTCAAGCTGGTCTAATACAGTAATGAGGGAACTCAACACAGGAAGTTTAGTCTGAGTCTATGTCCGTCTTCTCAAAAAGCAATAACCTTCAATTTCTAAAGGATATTTAACACGACATTATAAATTAGGGGTGTGAGATGAGGCTCAAAAACGTATCCCGACGCTGGCCTTTCATTTCAGACGATATGGATTATTATTGATTAATGTTTTGTTTACCTACTTGAAATAAGGACCAGGGAGAAAAGACTGAATTTACATTAACTCTATCTTAATGTAAGCTTTAACCTGCAGCACTACTATCAACCTTGGTTAGTTTGAATATGGGAGGTTGCAAGGCTAAATCATCTCCTTTGTCTATATCCCTCAGAATACCATGTGGTTCTCAATCGGAGCTCAAAGGAATTATTGAGAATTTTATTCAACATGTTTTCTGCTGATATTGATCAGATATCTATTGCATTATATATAAATATTGATTTATTACCCAGCCCTATTTTAAATAAATAATCAAATGAACAAAACACCATAATTAAAATGAAAATGACTAAGGTAGTTGTAAGAGAAGTTGTAAAAAGATCTATGTTTAAGAAATCCTTATAAATAAAAATTTTTTTAACAATTCAAAGATGAATGCTAATTTCCACCAGTTAAAAACTTTGTTTACCTTAAGCTGGTTAAATTTAACCAGGTCACTGTCACAGCTGAATGAGGACAGCAGGCGGCGCTGTTCGGACCTGAAGTCAGATCCAGAACGAAGTGATGTGGGGTGCTGGACAGGGATACATGAGCCCTGGAAAAACACACATTTGATCAAATAAACTCTACATTAGGCTCTAAGCATTTACTATATTCCTCTCAGTACCTGAGTCCCTGTAGGGTGAAGATCAGCAGGCTTTGCACCAATGAGGTACTTTATTTTATCCTTCCTGCTAATTTTGTAGAAACCTTCACTGCGAGCAGAACCCGTGCTGTGGACAGGCTGGTTTTCTTCACTGCTCTCTGCTGGGATCTTAGTCAGTAAACAGGAGTTAAGGAGGAAGGTAACAGATTGTGACACAAATATAAAGAATGTGAACACAAGGAGCATCAAAAAATATTCCTTTTTGATACCGTATATTTTAAGCATTTGCAAAAAAAAAAAAAAAAAGAATTTAAGAAAATATTTTTCAATACTGCAGTGGATTTAAGAGGTGTTTATTATGGAAGCCCGTTTCCGCCACTCTGTAAAAAAAAAAAAAAAAAAAAAAAACTATCTCAATATAATGAGATAGTAACTCAATATAATGAGATAGTATCTCATTATAATGAGATAGTAACTCAATATAATGAGATAGTATCTCATTATAATGAGATAGTATCTCAATATAATGAGATAGTATCTCATTATAATGAGATAGTAACTCAATATAATGAGATAGTATCTCATTATAATGAGATAGTAACTCAATATAATGAGATAGTATCTCATTATAATGAGATAGTAACTCAATATAATGAGATAGTATCTCATTATAATGAGATAGTAACTCAATATAATGAGATAGTATCTCATTATAATGAGATAGTATCTCAATATAATGAGATAGTATCTCATTATAATGAGATAGTAACTCAATATAATGAGATAGTATCTCATTATAATGAGATAGTAACTCAATATAATGAGATAGTATCTCATTATAATGAGATAGTATCTCATTATATTGAGATAGTAACTCAATATAATGAGATAGTATCTCATTATATTGATATAGTTTTTTTTTGCTTTTTTTACCAATTTTTTAAGTTAAAATTGAGTATTTTTGGTCAATAGCTCCCAGGTCATGTGACCTATTGACCCCAAATCAGTGTGAAATTGTTCTACTAGTCTCTGTAAATGGGGCACACTCATTTGTTTTTCATTTTAACTCTTTTTTTATTTTTTACCAATTTTTTAAGTCAAAATTGAGTATTTTTGGTCAATAGCTCCCAGGTCATGTGACCTATTGACCCCAAATCAGTGTGAAATTGTTCTACTAGTCTCTGTAAATGGGGCACACTCATTTGTTTTTCATTTTAACTCTTTTTTTATTTTTTTACCAATTTTCTTAGTTAAAATTGAGTATTTTTGGTCAATAGCTCCCAGGTCATGTGACCTATTGACCCAAAATCAGTGTGAAATTGTTCTACTAGTCTCTGTAGATGGGGCACACTTATTTGTTTTTCATTTTAACTCTTTTTTGTTTTTTTTTACCAATTTTTTTAGTTAAAATTGAGTATTTTTGGTCAATAGCTCCCAGGTCATGTGACCTATTGACCCAAAATCAGTGTGAAATTGTTCTACTAGTCTCTGTAGATGGGGCACACTCATTTGTTTTTCATTTTAACTCTTTTTTATTTTTTTACCAATTTTTTTAGTTAAAATTGAGTATTTTTGGTCAATAGCTCCCAGGTCATGTGACCTATTGACCCAAAATCAGTGTGAAATTGTTCTACTAGTCTCTGTAGATGGGGCACACTTATTTGTTTTTCATTTTAACTCTTTTTCTATTTTTTACCACATATGGACACCCTTATGCTTGAACATGGTGTTCGTTATGGACAATCCATGACGAGCACAGAAGTCCAACAACAGAACACCACTCGAGTTCAGATCGGGGCGACCATTCCTCCCAACCATGCCCTTCCAGGTCTCACTGTCATTGCCCACGTGAGCGTTGAAGTCTCCCAGCAGAACAAGGGAGTCCCCAGGAGGGGCACCCTCCAGTTCTCCCTCTAAGGACTCCAAGAAGGGTGGGTAATCTTAACTGTTGTTCGGCCCGTTAGCACAGACAACAGTCAGAACCCGTCCCCCCACCCTTAGGCGGAGCCCTCTCGTTCACCGGGATGAACCCCAACGTACAGGCGCCGAGATGGGGGGCAACAAGTATGCCCACTCCTGCCCAGCGCCTCTCACTGTGGGCAACTCCAGAGTGGAAGTATGTCCAGCCCCTCTCAAGGAGACTGGTTCCAGAACCAGAACCATACGTCAGGTGAGACAGACTATTTCTAGCTGGAACCTCTCAGCCTCACACACTAGCTCCGGTCCCTTCCCACCAGCGAGGTGACATTCCACATCCCAAGAGCCAGCTTCTGCAGCCGAGGATCGGACCACCAGGGTCCCCTCCCCCGGCCAACACACATTGCATACGACCCTTATGGCCCCTCTCACGGGTGGTGGGCCCATGTAAGTGGGGACCCAACAATTCACACTGATTTTGGGTCAATAGGTCACATGACCTGGGAGCTATTGACCAAAAATACTCAAATTTAACTTAAAAAATTGCTAAAAAATAAAAAAAGAGTTAAAATGAAAAACAAATGAGTGTGCCCCATCTACAGAGACTAGTAGAACAATTTCACACTGATTTTGCATCAATAGGTCACATGACCTGGGAGCTATTGACCAAAAATACTCAATTTTAACTTAAAAAAATGGTAAAAAAAAAAAAAAAAACTATCTCATTATAATGAGATACTATCTCATTATATTGAGTTACTATCTCATTATATTGAGATAGTTTTTTTTTTTTTTTTACAGAGTGGCGGAAACGGGCTTCCATAGTTTATAACCCTTCATTATTTTTAGACTTTTTCTAACTTCACATCAATAAAGATTTTACATATTTGCAATAATATTTCCAGCTTTGGATCACTGGAACTAAGTAAAGAAATGTGTACAGAAAGCGAATTATGCTTAATAATTCTTAATAATATCTTAGAAAAAAATAAAACACATAAATGACTCATCCACAGGTGTGAATACATTTATTTAACAATTTTTTGGTTTTTGCTGGAGCTGAAACTGTAACGCTACGTCTATGGCTTTCAACATCTTTAGCTCATTTATTTTTTGCTAAATTGCTCAACCTCACTCAGGCTGCAAACATAGCATCCCTGAGCTTCCATTTTAAAATGTCACAGACAATGAACCAGATTTAAGTCTGGACTTTGACTCTAAAATATGATTATTCCAATATAGCTCTGGCTGCTTGATCAGGAATCTTTTTCTCCCTCCATAGTTTTACCTTCCATCCCAGTCTCAAGTCTCAACATCAGTGTGTTATACATTTATGAGAAGCAATTAGTTAAATAACTCTGTTACTATGTAATGCCATTACCCCCAAACACTGACCATTTGTATATATCTACCTAAGTAATAATTTTTTTAATCATCTAAACAATGCATTCACGATCCAGCAGAATGCACTATTTTTGCTTTTTACTTGGATTTTCACTTCATTTGGATTTAGTCTTTACATATGCATGGATATACGTACATATATATATATATATATATATATATATATATATATATATATATATATATATATATATATATATACGTAAAACTGTAACTGGAGCGTGTAACAAAAGTAATTTCCCTCTGGGATTATTAAAGTATTTCTGATTCTGATTCTGAATAGAGAATAAAAGGATATGAGGATGAGGGCTCCAGACAGTTTCACTCAGCCACCCAGCACCGTCATCCTGCTCTTGTAGCCTTTCATAGACACTCTGAAGATGTCTGGCATCCTCTTCATCCAAACCCTCCTTCCAGATATTATGAAGGATATTAAACTCCTCACATGACGAACGCCTCCTGAGAAAGTGCTGCTGAAAGGAACACGACCAGTTCACTCCTTTTAATAATCTTCGATGAAGGTGGGCCCTCTTTCTGCGCTTCAGGCTCCTCCTCAGTTTTTTCCTCCATATAACTTTGTCGTCGTTATAAAGTCCAGGCGTGTTCTCAAGTCCCTGCAAAGGTTTCATTCTCACACCTGAACTTATGCTTTCATCGTTTCCATCTGCGAAGCTGAATGAAGATTCAGAGAGACTGGATGGAGAGGACAATGGGATGGGAGAAACACTAAGAGGGCTGTCATGCAGCAGAGGTAGAGGAGGGAGCGTTTCTGTTTTCCTCTTATGGACTACATCTCTTCGAGGTAAGAAAATGTCTCTTCCCGGCGTTTTAGGGGGGGTGATATACGGATTGCTTGAAAGTGGTAGAACATCTGGGGGACTGCACAGAGGGGAAAACACTGTGTTTCCTTCAAACGTTTCTGCTATGTGACCAGCCGTTGCTGGAATGGAGCTGTGAAGATTCCATACGCCGCTTTCCTCCCTCCCTGGAGTTTTGGGTTTCTCCTCGTACAGGTAGGAGGTGGGTAGGAAATCAGAGGTAGCCACAAAAACATTGCTACTTGCAGGGGAGAGGGAAATGATTTCATGGGCTTCGTCTGAGTCTATATTCACCAGTCCAGCAACAATCCCCTTCCCTGGTGTGGGTGGTCTCTCCTCCTCATCCAGAGCTGGAGATGCTGGTTTGCTTTTTATCAGATTGTCAGGGTCACTGTCCACCAAGCTGCCAGTGGGGGTGAGAGGCCTCAGGTTGTCTAGGATCTCCAGACACTCTGTGCTCCATCCAGGACCAGACTCCACTGGTTAATAAAACATAAAAAAATGTACTTATTCATTTTAATAGTTATTATGGAGAAATTACTAAACTTTTGATAAAAAAATTGACCTGAAATCACAAAGAAAGAATTACCTTCTAGTCCTAAAGATGAAATGAGCTCTATGTCTGGAGGTTCTTGGTGCTGAAGATCCACACCACTGCTGTCTTTGAGGCAGCCTGTATAGTTCTCCTCTTCTTCATCCGCATGGAAGGACTCTAAAGCCTCCTCCAAGTCTAGATCCAGCTTAGCTCCAGGAGTTAGAGGAGCAGTGGGGGTCCCACTAAGCTCTGGCTCCAGTGAGTCTTCATCAGACGATATCACTATGCATTCTTCCCTGCTGTTATCCTCCTCCTCCATGTCCTCATGTTCAGAGCTGAGGTCAGAAGACGAGTCATCAAACCTCTCTGAAGAAAACGAGTCAGAGGAGTCCGATGAGTAATCACTTTCTTCTGAGGTGCTGCTCACTGGTAATCTGTCTGCAGGGAAATAAAGATAAAGTATTATCTATCGACTAGTTATTCTGACATTTTCTGCGATGCAGCCCTTAAACATACCACTTTTTAGGCACCGATCTTCATCTCTAGCTAGACAGACAGCAGGATCCTCTTCAGACCTTTCCAGTTCTGACGTCTTTTCTTTACATCCCTGGTCAACATCCTCTTCATCATCTCTGTCAGACTAATGAAAGCATCCCCTTTAATGCCTCCTCACAAAATTAAAACTTGACAGTTCATGATACAAACATTGATAAACATTCATTTCTATTGTAGATAGATTCTAACACAAGATGCACCTGTTAGGAATCCAGTTTGTGTGGGTTGTGTTTTTGTGTGTTTTCCCTCCACCACCAGGTGGCGCTCTTTCACACAAATGTGGATGGTTGCCTCCTTACCTGAGGACTCTTAAACTGCTGACTGCCACTACCTCGACGCCAGAGTGTTTGCCAGTTTTGGGTACTCTTGCCAAGCTGAGTTTTGCTGAGTCAAACTGAGTTTTTGTCAACCTGAGTCTTAATCCTGTTGTTTTTGTCTCTGCCTCTCAGCAGGAAGTCATCCTGCAAAGTGGATGTTTTGGCCCTTCTCCCCCTGAAAGGATCATCTAAGCTTCAAACTGAGCTGGGAATTCAAACTGGAGGTTTGGATCTACTTTTCCCCAAAGGATTGTTTGAGCTTCACACTGAGCAGGGGATTCATCTCCACAAGATCCGTTCAAGTACCGAAGGAAATCTAAGTGGTAGTCAACTCCTACGTTCCTCAAGGAAACAACTTAACCTGGGTAAACCCTGTCCACCCTCCAACTAGCAAACCAATTTCTGGAACAACCTGCACCGACTGGATTCAAAGAAAGACAGCTTTTCTGGAAACTTAAGTCCTGTTGCCTTTACTCCCTTTTGAAAATCGAAGCTCAAATTTCCCACTGAGCCCAAACTAACTACAGAAACTTCCCCTTCTTTTTTCAGTCCTGGTTCGCCAGTGTTCAGAGCAGCACTGGACCCATCTCTACCAGTTCTCAATAAGCCTGTTAAACCTTCCCCTGGCATCTCTGATTGGTTTTCTGCATGTTGGTCAGATCTTTGAATAAAATCATGACAGCACCAATCAAAGTTTTGAATTTGGATTCTGATCAGTTTTTTGATTAATTCAATTTGATTTCCCTTTATGAGGGATAATCTAAGGGGACATGATTCAGTTTTTTTGGGGGTTTTTTTGCCTTCTTACAGAGACAGTTCATTTGTACAGATGAGTGAATTCCATATTTTCTGAGAGTTCAACCTCTATCTGGGACCTGTTTTGGATTTTGTTACTATTTTCTGATCAATTAACTCGCTACCATTAATAGAGTTTACTAATCTATTGATTTCGCAACCCTTAACCCACCAGCATCACCGATTGGCTGTTTCCTCCCATCAATGTCTCAGTGCAACTCCAGTTATAATAAATGAATGTTATTGTGCTGCAATAACAAGTTTACAAGCATTTACCATAATCTGAGGATCCTCCGCAGGCTTGATAACATCTATTTGCTCTGATGTCTGGTTGCTATCATGATGTGTTTTGTCTTCTTCACCTTCATCATCACTGTCCAGCTCTAAGGGTCTAGCGTGTCTTCGTTTGGCTCCCTCAGCTGCAGATTTCTCAATGTTATCCTCCTGCTGCAACTTTAAAGCTGAATGGAAGATTTGGAAGCATTTCTGTTAAAGGATTTTTTTAAGGTCTGCTATAAAATATTAAAATATAAAAACTAAACCTTACCACAGCTTTCATGAGCGGAATTTGACTTGTTTTCTATTTCTTCTGATCGTTTTCGTTTTACCTGTAGGGAAAGAGTGTTTTAGAATCAATAATTCAATCACTGTGCAGACGGAAACCTGTGTGTTGAATATTAGAGGCATATTTTACTCTGAACGATGGCAGAGCAGGCTTTTTCCCCCTCTCGCTAATACCGCTGTGAAGATTTGTTTGTGTTTTCCTTCCATCAACAGCTGGAGCTCCACTTTTCAATGGAGAAACTTGCATCTTGAACAAGGAAATAAACAACCTTCACGTTGCAAAAATATGCTTTGATGAAACAAAATAAAAAGAACTTGAAAACAACAAACTAACCTTTTTCTTTTCTTGGCAGTCCCACCAGTCCTCAAACGCCTTAAAAGCCACTCCTTCAATCGCTCTTCGCATGATGTCTTTCCGAATGACAGATTTCAACTCCTCCATAAGAATTTCTAAAACCTTTTCCACGGTTACCTTATAGCACTTTTCCTGAACAGGAGTGAAGTTTGGTGGCGGCACAAAGGGATTAAAGGAGGGAAAAGGCGGGACGAGCCAGGGCGGGCGAGGGAATGGGAAAGATGCACTGCCATGCCGTGGAGGTTCCCCTCTGAGTAAAGGTGGTACAGCTACAGGGTATATGGGTAAAGGAGGAGGAACAGGTCGTGACCCAGGTAAAGGTGGAGGAGGTACCGAGAAAGTTGGTGGGGGAGGAAGGGAGGGAGGAGGTGGGATAGGGGGAGGTGGGATGGGGATACCCCGAGGTGGGATCCAGCCTGGAGGAGGGATGGGGATGGTGCCATTCGGCAGGCGGGGAGGGACAGGAGGAATAGGTGGAAGGAAAGGGGGGGTCGGAAAAGAGGCTTGTGGAGGATGAGAACATCTGACTGGATCTGGAGGAGGAGCTATGGGAATGTTGGTGTACATGGCAGAGGTAGATGGAGATTTAAGAAGTGATGATCTGTCTTCTACAAGTGGCAGAGGTCGACACCTGGTTATATTTGAGTCCACGGCATAATGTTCCTAAAATAAAACATGCAATGTAAACATTCTAAACTTTATTTTATCAATTTTGTAGCAGACTAACATTGTGACATAATAGCAAAGAAAAAGTAATATCTGCTCTACATCTGCATTCAGTCCCATTTACTGAGACATCTCTAAAAAAGCCAATGCAATAATCTGTGTTCAGCAGAAATGGCTTCCAGCTCTGACTAAAAAGAACATTAGAGAACAAACAGCATCATAAACAGGTTTGATTAAACCACCGAACAGATAAAACATGTCAGGGAAAAGTTGGAGGGAAGTTTCTGATTACAAAATATTGAAAACCTCGGAGATAGAGGGCTCTGTTTAATCAATTATCTTAAAATGAATATGGGAACAGGTATGGCATGTTGTAACTGTGGAGGCGCTGCACAAATCCATAAATATGGCCTTTATGGAAGAGGGTAAAACAAATAATAATTAAAAAAAATAGAACATCTGAAGTCCCTCTTTAATTTTTCCAAAAGACTAATTATGTTTGACAAACCTCCTGGGAAAGTCAGCTGCAGGCTCTACATGAGCCTGATTAATAAACCTGCTATCAAAACAAACTCTCATGAGGCCATGGCAAACATGTGGGAGGTGCTGCAGTGATTAGATCCATACTTCCTGAGCCCCATCCACACTACAAAACATGGTGCTGACAGCATCATGCTGTGGGAATTATTTTCTCTAGCACTGGTCAATGGAAGGAAATGTTGCAGGGTGTTTGCCTATTAAACAGAACAGGTCATAAAAATAGAACCAGAAAGCCAACATTATGGCCTAGAATCCTGTAAAAAAAAAATTCAATAAATGAAAGGCAAAGTTTAAAGCGATAGATTTCTTTAAGCTCTTTAAGGAAAGACAAAAAGAGTAAACTAAACTATGGTTTCTAGAAGCATTAGAGTGATAAACAGGCTCCAAAAGACTTGCATTGCAAAAATCATCTAAAAATGTGAAAAAATATCTTAAATTAAGTGTATTTACCATTAATTTGAGTAGGTAAATAAGATAATTTGCCAATTGAAGGAGTATTTTTAGTCTTAAAATAAGATAATTAAATAATATGCACCTGAAATAAGACAATGTAATCGTTTTTTCTTATTTTCAATGTAAATTGTCTTGTTCCATTTGCAAAGTGTCTCAATTACCTCCTCAATTCAAGAAAAAATGCACTTACTGCAAGAAAAAAATGACTTATTTAGATTTCAATTTTTTGTAGTGTGAGAAGTCACATAAACACAGTGAAATTTTTTATTTTTTTTTTTTACTATTTTCAGGGGCCCTTAATGCAAATGCATGGAAGACTTTTAGGATTTTAATTTAAAAACAAAATACAAATAAACATAAGTATATTTGTCTTTTCTTCCAGCTAACCATTATGGACTAGTTAGTGTTGGTTTTATGCATATTTATCCCACTGAAACAATTTGGCACATCTGGTAATCTGATATTTGTGATTTGGTGTGTTCTCCATTTTTTTTTTTCTTTTTAAAAATTTAGATTCATGTCCAACAGGAATTAAATGAATTAAAATGTCATGTTATCCTATTTAAGAATACTGCATCAAAATAGATGGTTTTGACTCATGTGGTATTGTTTTCTTTTTAAGTCTAACTACACATAAAATCTAACAACATATATAACTGTTTGGGAGTTGTGAATTGTGAACCAGATCAAAGAGAATAAAAATATTTGAAGGACGTCATATTGACAACGCTAAAGCAAGAAATTACAAAATCTACCTTTGAGGAAGAAATCCACTGCGTTATGTTGACATCTTCCTCATGTGTTTGATGCACTCTGCTTTCTGAATGTTCCAGCTCAGAGGATGTGGGAGACTGGGAGTTTGCTTTAAGAAACAAAACAGCTTGATTAGTTTCATCCTCCTCGTTTTCGGGGAGCGATGAACTGAAATCCTTTGGACGGCGATGGCCGCTGGTAAAGGATTCACTAGGTGATGGGGAGCAAGAAGGGGAATCATCTGAGAGAGGAACCTTAGGAGTGTATTGAGGTGAAGAAGGGCTGTCTGGAGAGTCTCCTTCAGGCTTTTGAGTTTTGCATTTAAAATATAAACTTTCAGAAATCTGACTGTTTATCAGCAGATGTTCAATGCGCGAGTCCAAACTCCCCACCTCTGGGTGACCCTCATTGCTGACGTGTCGACCATCAGCTGTGAAACTATTGCTGTGGACGTCGACAGGGTCACGGGTGTGAGGTGAAGTCACAGAAGAAGAGCTACCCATGTCTGCAGACTCCTGAAAGGAGGAAACGGGACTACAGGAAGGCTCCTTGTAGGCAGAGTATCTGGTGTTGTGGCTCCACATTGTGAGCTGCTGGTTACTGATTTGTTGCTGATTTAAAGTTGGATTCAGAAGGGGGAGGTGGTTAGACTTTAAAATGAAACTGACATTTGAAGCTGGGTTAGATACCCTCTGATGCTTCGCCTGTTTTTGACGACAGAGCGCTCGTCTTAAATGTTTGTGAAGGCTGAAGCTAGATGGCTCCCCCTGGAGGACAGGCGTCGCCTGAAGGCTGGAGTAGCAGGAGTCCTGGGAGAGAGGAGTCGCAGAAAAGGAGGGAGTCCGGGGGGTTCCCTGAGATTGTGGTGTTAGGCCAAAGCTGCAAGGAGTGTCTTGCCAAATGCTGGAGTAGGCTGTGTCCAAGGAGAGGGGTGTAGCGATGCTGGTAGGACTGGAGGCAGCTCCTAACTGTTGAGCAGCAGCGCTGGGCTGAGTGAAAAACAACAACATGAAAAGAAAAGATTTTTCACTATCTGATCTGAAATTTCAGGATCAGTGTTGAAAGGATGCTTTAATGTTTACCACCAGGGTGTCGACTAAGCTTTGAAGAACGCGCTCACTGCTCCCCAATGGTAACGTCCAGGGAGTATACAGGCCGTTAAGCAACAGCTGAAGATATTTCGTTCTTTTCTGACCTGAGAAGATTCATCTGAGAATTAGTCACTTAATCAAAAACAAATGTGGCGACTGAAAACTGATTAAAAAAAAAAAAATCCAATTTTACCTTTGGGATCTATTTCCACATGTATAATATTTCCCATCACGGATGTTTGATGAAGGTGCTCCATTGCGTTCTTTGCTGCTCTCACCGAGTCAAAGATGACCTTCGCAACTCCCAGGTGTTTCTTGTTGTTTGGATTGTAAAATATTTCCACTTCTTCCACTTTACCATATTTCTGGCACATATTGGTGAGAAATGTTTCTCTCACATTATCATTTAACCTGCAAAATGTCAATTCCTTGGGAGGGACAGGCCCGATATACCACTCATCAATCTGGAAAGAAACACATTTAATTATTATTTTTTTATTTGCACCACTGTAAAGTTATACCTTTAATAACTGTTTAATTTGTCTATGATTAAAAAATATATATTTATTGATCTGTAACAAAAAGTTTAAGGAAGTTAATTTCAAAAAAGTCATTAATTGTAAGCTATAATTTGCAAAGCCCATAGACGGACATTGAAGGAGGAAAAAAGAAAGAAACCTTTATTTGAAAACCAGATATTTACAAGAGCACCTTGCGTTAAAACTCAGTCTAACAAGTGTTGTTTTGAAACAATATAAATGTAACTTCTGGCGAATAGCGCAGCAATGTCCCAATATGACAGGAAGGAATTTACACTTCAATAATGCAGTTAGTTAGACAGTGTGTTGGAGAAATGTACTGGTGTGTTTTATTAGAAAGGTCAGTGTATACTTATTCAGTTATTCAGAATTTTTTTTCCATTTGAAACCAAAAATGAAAAAGTTTTATTTATTTATTTACTTATCTTGATCCTATACTAAGAATTAGAGACTTACTTGTGATTTGGGAGGTAATGACTTGGTGCCTCCTCTAGGGGGCGTAAGTAATTATCTAGTACCCACAACAGTTATTATTTATCTATTTATTAATTTTTTGCTTATGTCCTGATAGGGGCTGATAAATATAAAATTAGGATAAACATATGCTTAAATCTTTCTATTAAAAGACCAAAATCCTTTAATTGTTTGCAGAAAACTGCTGATAAACATCCATGTTTGTCATTTCAACTAACTGATTTGCTCCTGACTGCAAGTTTGATGGTGATCATAAAAAGTACCTTGAATTTAGGAAGCAGTAGATCAGTTATGTTGTGTTTACTCCACAGACGGCAGACTCTGGGATCTCTGACGGTCTCCACAGGAAAAAGACCTAAATCCTCAACCTTACAAAGAAAACACGTTGTAATTACAATGGAGGATAAAAAAAAAAGATTTTCACATTTTAATCAGAAATTTAACAGCTAAGGAGGAGGGTAGGAGTATTAATAGGATATCATTACTCACGGGGATGTTGAAATGTTGTCCATCAAAGCGGCAGACTTTGTATAATCCTTTAGTAATTGCAGGGTCTATGATCAATTTGCAACTTTTCCAGTCCAGAGGAGGTGTATCTGTCTCTAAATCTTGGTTTTCGCTTTCCATTACATTAAACAAAACCTGTAAAAACGTCCAAATCAATCCCATATGGTGTCATTTTGTACCACGGTCAATGGAAGCTAGCAGAAATGAGTCCTCCAGCTGAGGTTAACACACCCCAACAGGTGATGGAGAGCATCACCTGTGTCCTTATCCGAAATATAAAGATACCTACCTAAATACCCGAACCAGTGTCTAATCGAACACTTCTTGTCTCGCTTACTTTCACCGAAGTTCTCCCTTTTGATCGGTCAACATTGTTGCAAAGCTGTTGAGTTTCCTGCGTGTTTTCTTTTATTTATTTTTTTACAGGTCGTCGCTCTGGTAGGATCATGTATTCATCCGCCAGGAGGCAGGGACGAATCTAATGTAGATCCTCAGGCTGGGCGGAAGAACACCATGAGGTAACTGTAAATACAATTGGAGAAAAAAAAAAAGAAAAAAAAAAAAAATATATATATATATATATATACTTGTGTGTACAAAATGCCAAAATAAAATATGTCTAAGTCTAAGTCTGTCTCTAAGTCTATGTCACTTTTACAATATCTTAAGACCTCTGTCATAATCACTGACAGAGTTCAACTTTTACTATGGCCAATCAGATGGGCAAAGTCAATACAGGCACACAATATTTGATCGTTTACATTGAGTATGCACATTTTGTTAATTAGATTCAACCATGTTAAGTCTGATTACCTACTTAAAATCAAGAGAACTTACCTTTATTGGCATGATAGTTTTTAAACAAATTTACCGAAGCAAAAGTACACACAAACAAATACTATATTTTTTTCCAAATTCAAATTGAATCTCATGAAATTAAAATAGTAATCCTGTAATATATAGAGTCATCACAATATAGCAATATTTGTAATGTAAGAAAGGTTTATATATATATATACCATTTAGACCTTATGAGCCTGTCTTTTTGTGTGACAACCTGTACATATCCGGCCTCTAGTTTAACACTCTGGCTCTCTTCACCCAGAATCTTTTGTATCTGTTACTCTGAGAGGATGGTAATAAATGGAGGGATTACATTAGTACATTTGGGGAAAAACAAATTTCTTATATTCATGTCATTTGGACAGGAAATAAGGAAATTCAATTAAATGAATTATAGTTATATAGCGCCATTTCACAACACATGTCATCTCAAGGCACTTTACAGTTCACCAGATCATACAGTCAAATTGATTCAAAGTTTTCTATTTAAGGAAAACCAGTTGATTGCATCGACTCATTGACTCGAAGGCAGTCCCTCACCCTAAGCATGCTTGTAGCGACAGTGGAGAGGAAAAACTCCCTTTTAACAGGAAGAAACCTCCAGCAGAACCAGGCTCAGGGTGAGCGGCCATCTAACTAAAAGATCTGCCTCCTATTCTACTTTTAGAAATTCTAGGAACCACTAGTAAACCTGAAGATTGAGAGCGAAGTGCTCTGTTAGGAACATAAGGAACAATCAGATCTCTGATATAAGATGGAGCTTGGCCATTTAAGGCTTTATATGTGAGAAGGAGGATTTTAAATTCTATTCTTGATTTAGCAGAAAGCCAATGAAGAGCAGATAGGATAGGAGAGAGATATGATCTCTCTTTTTGATTTTCATCAGAACTCTGGCTGCAGCATTTTGGATCAGCTGAAGGCTTTTAACTACAGTTTGTGGACTTCCTGATAGTAAAGAATTAAAATAGTCCAGCCTTGAGATAACAAATGCATGAACTAGTTTCTCCACATCACCCCTGGACAGGATATTTCTAATTTTTGCAATGTTCCTCAGATGAAAGAAGGAAATTCTAGAAACCTCTTTGATATGGGATTTAAATGACAAGTCCTGATCAAAAATAACACCAAGATTTTTTACTTTATTATCTGAATTCAGTTTAATCCCATTCAATTGAAGTGACCGAGTAATCAGCTTCTTTTTCAAAGACTCTGGTCCAAAGACTATAACTTCTGTTTTGTCTGCATTCAGGAGCAGAAAGTTAAGCGTAATCTAGGTTTTTATGTCTTCAAGACATGCTTGTAATTTGTAGATAGATATAGCTGAGTATCATCAGCATAACAGTCCAAATAGGTTTCATTTTCTACCTACCATTTGTGACAGAACCTACAGATTCTTTCTGATCATTTTAACCATTGATTTCTAAATTAACCAACTTTAACGGTAAATTGATGATCAGATAGTCTATATTTGGTGAGTATCTGCCTTTTTTTTTTTTTCTTCCCACTTTTATTTATGCTTTAACATGTGGCACAATGTACAGATGGAGCAACAGTTATACAGTTAATAATGTACCTTTAGCATACAAACATAATTGGGCTAGAACAAACCCAAATAAACCCACATACAAACACACACTCAATACAAAAAAAAAAAAAAAAAAAAAAAAGAATAGATAAAGAAATAAGCAAATGATCAAGTCAAGGCAAGCACAACGAGATACCGGGGACAGATATATATATAAAAAAATAAATAAAATAAATAGGTAGAAGTAGAAAGGTCCACAGTATTAAAATTATATAAATGTTTTCCCTCAGTCCGTACATACTAAAAAAAAAAAAAAAAAAAAGAAAAGAAAAACTTCTCAGGTGCCAGGGGACCCTGCTCTTAATAAATCAGACAGACTTAACTCAAAGAAGAAGACAAAAGAAAAAATAGATAAGAATAATAAACATCAGCTACATACATGCAACTTTATCAGTCTGGAATATTAGGGAAATCAATCTTCCTAAGGGCTTTTAACAAGGGACTCCACAAACCCAAAAATCTTGCGGAAGAGCCTCTTAAGGTAAGACGGATCTTCTCACGTTTAATAAAATACAATGTGTCTCGAAGCCAGTGGATGTATGATGGGGGTTCAGGCAACTTCCATTTCATTATAATCACTCTCCGAGCCAGATAGGTCAGGAAAGTCAAGGAGGACCTCTGAAGAGAGGACAAGATGGGCTGTGGAGGTGCAACCCCAAACAACGCAATCAAGGGACAAAGCTCAAATTTTACGCCAAAAACGTACGATAGAACAACAAAAACTTTAGACCAATAACTAGAAAGCTGAGGACAGAGCCAGATGGTGTGGATCAAATTGGCTGGAGAATGTTGGCATCTATCACAGGCTGGAGTAACGCTGGGGTAGAACTTGGCTAGACGTGCTTTAGTATAATAAGTGCGATACACAAGTTTGCACTGAATTAGATTACGTCTGGCACAAATAGAGGACCTGTGCACCAATGACAAGATAAGTGTCCAGAGATCCTCTGAAATTTCCCGTCCAAGATCTTCCTCCCAAAGTGATCTAAGGGAGTTCAGGGTGTGTGGACGCAAAAGCGTAATTTGATTGTAAATAAGAGAAACGGCCCCCTTCAGTTTGACAATAGGTTTCAGAAAAGTGTCTAAAGGTGAATCCCCAGGAAGGTTCGGAAAATTTGAATAAGTAGAGCGGACAAAACTGCGCACTTGTAAATATCTAAAAAACTGACATCGCGGGATATCAAATTTCTCGGAGATTTGTTGGAATGAGGCGAAAGTATTATCAATGTACAGATCGTAAAAGGTTGAAATTCCTTTTCTCCGCCATGACAAGAAAGTATCATCTGCGAGGGACGGCGAGAAGGTATGATTCAGGGCTATAGGGGCATAGACAGAAAGAGATTGCAGACCAAAATGCCGCCTAAATTGCCTCCACAGTCTTAAGGATGCGTCAACTATTTTATTAGAGGTATAAGGATTAGTTGAAGATTGCAATGGTGAATGTAGTAAGGCTGCCAAGGACACAGGTTTTACAGAATTTGCCTCTATATTAAGCCAAGCCGGAGATGAAGGGCTATCTGACCGGAGCCAGTATCTAAAAAGTCTAATGTTTGAAGCCCAATAGTAATATCTAAAGTTTGGCAAGGCCATCCCCCCAAGCTTTTTAGGTCTTTGTAAGAGTTCAGTGCGTATACGAGAGGCCTTCCCATTCCAAAGAAATGTAATAATTATACTATTGAGTTTATTGAAAAAGGACCGTGAAAGAAAAATAGGTATGCACTGAAATAGGTGGGAAAAACGTGGGAGGATGTTCATTTTGATTGAATTAACCCGAGCAACCAAAGAGAGGCCAAGCATTGACCAACGATCAAAATCTTCCTTAACACGCAATAATAAGGGGGAAAAGTTAGCTTTAAAGAGATCCTTATATTTAGATGTAATCTGGATTCCTAAATAGGTAAAACTCTGATCTATTACCTTAAAAGGTAATGTACGCAGTGGGTAGTTCTTAGCCAAAACCTTAATTGGGAATAATTCGCTTTTGCTGAGATTTAATTTATAGCCCAAATTTGACAAGTGTGGCAAGTATAGCAGGAATAGATGTACTCAAATTTGAAATATACAGGAGAAGATCATCAGCATATAAAGAGACCTTTGTTCCAATACCATTCCTCTTAATACCTATGATACTTGCATTACATCTAAGCGCAATTGCAAGGGGTTCTTTTGCCAAAGCAAATAGTAAGGGACTCAGCGGGCAGCCCTGGCGCGTAGAGCGATTGAGGCGAAAGTAGTCAGACTGACTATTATTTGTCCTAATTGATGCATGAGGGTCAGAATAAAGTAATTTAATCCAAGACAGAAACTTTCTTCCGAAACCAAATTTCTCAATCGAGTAGAATAAATATGGCCACTCAACTCTGTCAAAGGCCTTTTCGGCATCCATAGATATCACAACTTCTGCGGTACTAAGAGTATCTGCCTTTTAAAGGGACATTTAAAGACTGTTACTAATATGCCAATTAAAGTTATATTTAGTTGATTTATTGATTTGGTTTCCAGTTTCCACTGATGATAATGTTTGTCATTATTTTGGTTGTTTTCTTATTTGGATATAACGTTAATTTGAAAGACAGATCCTACTTGCTGAATTGTGGTAAATCTAAAAGTTCTCTTTTTTATTTGGATAAGGAATGGAAATTGCCCCAGTTCTGCTATAGGTGTTGGGACAGTTTCTGTGAACTCTGGACATATTCTTACAGAACTCCAGGTAAACCTTTTCAACTGGGTTTGAGTTCCATTAATTAAGCAAAAATCTTGCTTCTTTTGTAATTAAGATTTCTTGACTGACAAATGAGTCTTTTTTTTTAACCTAAACCAGTTTGCTGCGTGATATTTATAACTCTCTTTGTTGTGTTAAATGAACCCAAAGCTGGACCTGTCCAAATCTGACCCAGGAATAGGTTCATCATAAATTGGATGGTTTTATTAACCCATGGGTGGCTACTCCTCTACATTTTATGACTATGTTTCTTTCAATGTTCCAGCACAATCTCATTTACTTTGTAATCATTTGAAGAAATAACTTGTGTGCCAACAGCATGGGTGTAGTGAGCTTTTCATAACTACTGCTGCAAACAAGAAAGGCATCAGGATCAAGCAACTCTGTCCACTAAACCAAAATAAATGCATTTCTGGCAAACAAAAATAAACCTTTAACAAACAGTTAAATCAAGAATTTCTGCTTTCATCAGCAGTGACTTAGAGAGTTTTTGTAATGCATGCTCATGGCAGAGCAAAAACTTACTTTAACCACCATGTCAACACATTTCCTGTGTGGTTTATCATATCTTGACCCAATTTTAGCACAAGCTACTCTCTGCAGTGTTTCATTTTGCTGAAATGCATTTGAGAATGTCGTGCAATTTTAAAACAGATTGTAAGCAGACATTTTTGTTTCAAAGGATGCTAGAAAAACACAGAAACAAAACTGGAAATGTTTGATTTAATGGACATACCTTTAAGCTGTGCTTAAAGTATACAGTTGATTCCTTAAATGAGGACAAGAAAGAACCACAAAAAAAAAAAACTGATTCTAAACTTTGCTTCTTCTTTTTTTCTAAAGAGTGTTATGGAAAAATGCATTATGATTTGATCATGACTTATGTGTTGTTTTTATGTTCAGAAATAACCTTAAAAATAGACATATGGTGAGTCACAGTTCTTTTCCTGCCAGTTGTTGTTGACAAAAAAGATTTTTCTTTTAAATTAGATCTGATCAAGAACATTTAAATGCTCACAATTATAAGCAGGACAGATTTGGGGGAAACTGTAAGCAAACATCCAAACTGATAATATAACAATGCAATAACAGCACAATCTTGATATCAACAGAAAAAGTGTAACAATATATATCAACAGTGGTGTCACCTTTAAAATTCAAAGTGCAACAATATACTTTGTAACGACAGTATCTCATGCAGCTTTGTTACAGCGTGACAGCAGGACAAAAGAGCAAGAGCTACATTCTGGAAACAACAACTACCTGCAACATTTAAAAAAGGGAAAACAAAGGTGTAACCATGCTCAAGCTTGTAAACTACCCCACACTATGTACAAAACAGACAAACTGGCAAATAACACTTTCAATACTTTTATGTCATGAAAAAGTTGTTCAAAACTAAGTCCTTGGTTTTACAGTAGATTTGGTTAAAGAAAAGAAAAAAGCAACAGTATGAAACTGAGAAACTGAAGGTTAACTGCTTTATACCTCAATCTTGATTTCTTTTTTTAAATCATGTGATTAACTGTGAAAAATGTACAAGTAGGGTTGTGCTCTGTTTATGAAGATGCAATTTTTTCATCAATGCACTTCTTGCGCTCCCATAGCTCAGCTGGGAATCAGTTCATCCATATTTGTTTTTAAATTAGTTCACATAACTGATGAATTAGCTCACTGTTATTATTATTTTTGAGGAAGATTGAAATAGATTCTAGCTTTGGAAATAAGGTTTGGCATTTTTTATTAACTTAAGGGGGAAAAAAAGATGAATTTGATTTTGTAAGAAAATAAAGGAGACTATATTTTTAAAGGGGTCATAGAATGATTCTATAGGGTATATGGTGCTGGTCCTTAAGGTCTCTGAATAGGGTGTGTAACATTTGGTTGGGCTGAAAATGGCATGTTTGCTGTTCTATGAGCCCTAATGCAAGCCTGGTTAAAAGCCCTAGAATGAAACAGGTTTTCTTACTGTTATGGTATGATCATGAATATTTAGATGAGCTGTGCGCTGATTGGTTGGTTTACAACGAGCAAAGCTGCTGAGCAAAGACGCATCATAGCAACAAGCACTCACTCTGAAACATCGAGATTGTTGATATGGTAGGGTGACCAGACGTCCTCCTTTTCCTGGATATGTCCTCCTACTTTTCATACCTAAAAAAAATGTTTTGGGGGAATTTCAAAATCGTCTGGGATTTTGGGATGGGGGCAGGGAGCCAGAAGGGGACAGAGTGACCAAACCCGACCCGGTGACGGTAGCCTGGTCACAGGCAGCCTTGTGGGCTGATCTGTATGTCAATTTCTGGGCGTGACAAAAGTACAGGCCAGAACCGAATAAGGCAACATCACCGAGTTTACGTCAACTCGGAGCTTCGTTTGGATTCGCCCATTTTATGGTGGAAGTTTAGAATTGTGAGATTTGCACAGAAAGGAGGTGTCGATGGGGTTTGAACTTCGTTCATTTCACCCACTTTACTATCGTTATTCATCTATGACAATGTTAACTCGGTTTTACGTTCTATGACCCCTTTAAGTCATATCATCCAGCCCAAGCTACAACTGAATGCTACAATATCGGCATACAGTATGCTGCTGCTATCTAAGAAGTAAACAGCATTGGGTGCTTTAACAGAGGTATAAAAAATGTACTGGAGGCCTAGTACAGCCTGAGGTACTGAATTTGTGTAGATACTGATATGCCTTATCACTGTCTTCATCTAAGAACATCTGGCCTTTTTGAATCTATTCAAAAGAGCACATGTTCACATTAAAATCCGACATTGAGCTTTCCCTCATCAACTATTAGACACTCAAAGTAGAAGATACAGTCACTTATAAATAAACAAAATGGCTGCTAGAATAATAATAATAAAGCAGAGGTCTTTATATTAAAGCAATAAAGTGGACTATTCACCCGAATACAGCAGTGCTTTTGAGGTCTGAACTCAAAGGTCAAGGATGTTGCCGACTGATATCAATTCCCTGCCATATAAAAGTAAAGCAAGTTTCGTAAACATGCAAATAAATAGCGAAAGTCGGAGCCGTGACATGCAGCGTTCCTCGGGTGGTGCTCCTACATTCAAACACTTCTGACACATTCTACCAACACAGAAATGAAGCCTTTAAAAGGGAACTCTAGATGAGTGGGTAACAGTTAGGCAAAATCTTGGGCAGTCTTCAGCTCGTCGTTCTCAGCCCTGTGATTCAGCAGTTTCTGGAGCTGAATGACTTGGTCCAGCTCTCGGATCTGCCGGTCTGTTTTGTGGCTAACAAGTGTGCGGTAGAAGTGGACAGCAAAGATGATGAAGACAATTCCGAACGGCACCATTATGCAGGTGGACGCGATGGCCGCCGCCTTGCCGGAGCTGATGGTGGCATTTTTTCCCCCTTTGTTGCTATCGAGCGGCAGGAACTTCACCCAGCACAGGAGCATAACCTCAGTCAGGAAGAGCAGGGTGCCGATGACTGTGGAGAAGGCCCAGGCCAGTTCTATGTAGCGGTGCATGCGCTCATGGGGAGACTCGTTGACTGAGTTGAGGTTGTGAACGTTACTGACAGCCTCCAGATTGGGGAGGATGCAGGTGCTGATCATGAGGGCAAACAAATGGACGGCGACCAGAACGGTGGTGCAGGCGCTGAAGGCGACCAGCAGCCCTGGGGGATACTTATACGTATCCTCCTGCTCCAGCTGTACCTCCACCATGGCAACCTGGGAGGGATAATCAGGAAAACATTCATTCATACAGATCATACAGAAATTAAATTACACACAGGTGGAGCCTTAACTGATTAAAGACGAGCAGCAGGTTTCACTGGATTTTATTTACGGGGCAGGGGCGGGTTTAGGAAATTTGGGGCCCTAGGCAAAAACAGGCATGGGGCCCGCTGAATTGACCCATTATAGAGATACAGAGATGTTAATAGAATAGACGTCCATTCTGCAGGTTTCGCCCCTCTCTTCTTGTCCCTTTTCTTGTTGTTTTCCTCTCTATGTTTTGTACTGAGCTCACTTTTCATGCGGTCTCAAAAGGAATGGAAGATTTTTTTCAACTCACTAAGCTCACGTAGCCAACTGCTCCTTCCTGTGTTTCCAAAGAGGCACTGTAGACAAGCAATGATTTGCTTATCTGTTCTCCATTTTTCATTTAGATGAAATAATAGTATAGAATCATGACAGCAGACAAGATAGAGGAGAGCAGGAGGCGGGGTTACCAATCTACTTGCTCTGGAGAGCAGAGTTCGCTGCTTTTATATGTTGTCGCCAAAGTCTCCACTAACAGAAAAAAGTCGCTAGATTTGGCACTAGGTGTTTTTCTGGAATAAAAGCACTAGAGGGGTCTGAAAAGTTGCTAAATATAGCAACAAAAGCACTAAGTTGGCAACACTGCTCTTTGCATTGTTTGTTTTCAACTGGTTTGCTGCTGTCTGTTTGGACCTTTCTGAATATTTGCAGCAAATGGACAGATCCAATTTGGTGGACACTGAAGAGGGGCGGAGACACACTTAATATTATAGTTTCATCAAAAACATAATTAATTAATATTTATGGGGCCCCCAGGAACTTGGGGCCCTAGACAACTGCCTAGTATTGCCTAATGGTAAATCCCCCCCCCCCCCCCCCCCCCCCCCCGTTAGAGGTAGCCTATCAGATTAAAGGAAGCTGAATAACTAAACGTTTACTAAAAATGAAACACAATTTCTTATCCACTGCTTTACCACATTAAATCTCAATAGAAAACAGTAAATATCGAGATTTCACCCAGAGAAGCTGTGGAAAGGGTGTGAATACTTTTGCGCTCGTCGGGTGGGCACATTTGAAAACAATAATCTGCGTCACACACGAACTGCGGCTGTCCGCGTGGAGTTGCGAGTCCGATCAGGGAGAAAATGGACCCACTTTTACTCACCATTGCGAAACCGGACAGGAGAGCCGAGGTGCGGCTGGTGGCTTTCAGCTTAGCTCGGCTCAAGTACAACTTTCTCCAGGAGAGCGCCTGCATGGAGTGCTCGTTCAGGCTCATTCTGACAGCTGTTCCAGGACAGACCGAAAACTTTTCTTTAGGAGACACAAATGTTCCCAGGACGGCGCTCTGCAGCAGGTTCCGCGTCCGCGGAGGAACTTTGACTCCAAACGGAAACAAAAAAATAAAACTTCTATGAAAAAGATCCTAAAATCAGTAAAAAAAAAAACCTTCTCTCCAACAGCTGACTGTTGGAAACTATGAAGAGGAAACTCAAGATACCCACAATCCAACACTCCTCACAGCCGCTGCAACTGTCAGGTCCTCCCCCTCCCCTCTCCCCTCTCCCCTCTCTGTTTCTGAGCGCTAGGACTGCCTTCTGCTTTGCAACAATTAAACATCAACACCATTAAGAAAAATGCTTAACACCGGGATTTTTCAAGTACTCACACTTATGTGAGTGTGAGAATGAATGTGAGTGAGTGTTATCATTATTATTATTATTATTATTATTATCAGCATTATACCATATTATTATTGTTGTTGTTATTATTAATATTGAATTAGTATTACTACTATTATTATTATTGTCACCATCATCATCATGCATGTGCTTGGCCCACTAAATGTATCAAATGACTTGCAATAATATATGACATTTGTGGATTTTTTTTTTTAAACAAATCATATAGTTTGACATTTCTCTGAATAATGAAAAAAAGAAATACTAATAATAATAAAAACAGGAAAATACCGAGGACATGACCTCGGTGTTCTAAATGTTGGTAACGGGCCTGCTTAAAACTATTGATCTTTAGCATTTACTATTTTCAAAGAAATGGACACCAAGCAAAAGTTTGATTAATTAATTGCAAAAAAAGAAAATGAAAAACAATGGACTTTGTTTCCAAGTTTGAAGACGTTTCCCTTCCCATCCAGGAAGCTTTTTAAATTCAAAATGTCAGGAATAGCGTTGAGTTTGAGGTTTCATACAGTAGCCCATCAAAACCTTGTTTTTGTTATTAAAAACAGGCAAATTGTAACAGACGAAAGCGTCCATTTCTTTGGAATGGGGGTCATTTGGCTTCTTTTCTTAGCCTGCAATGCTCCATACCAGGTTTGGACTATTAATCCTAAATTCAGGAACCTGTAACAGTAAATAACTCAAGGAGCTCAAGAAGTAATTTGATGTTAACTAATTAAATGATGCATGCAGTGTATATTGGTGTGTTGTAAACATATGGGGCCCACCCAGATAATGTTGCTTACGGGCCTATTGTTGTGTTGTTATCTCAGTGGGTGCATGATGGGGTTTTGCATCTGAAGGCTTACGTTTCCCTTCTTACGTGCATTGTTGCCAGGTTGGGATGTTTCAAAATTTTCCGATTTTCACAGGGGATTGTTGGCCTGCTGCATAGGCGAGGTCCTCCGCTACAGGGAGCTGCAATGATAGCGGGAATGCATTAACTCAATTGCTGCATTGGTTTCCTTCACGCCCCTCTTAAACCACCTGTTTTCTTTATCCAAAATGTGAACATTCTGGTCCTCAAAAGAATTTCCTTTGTCCATAAGGTGTAGATGTACAGCAGTCTTTTCCAGAGGAGACCGCTCTTCTGTTTTCAGCCATGCGTCTGTGGAGAGGTTGTTTGGTTTCTCCGATATAAAGACCAAAGCATTCCTCACTGTTACCAAAACAAAAACAAGGCTTTTCTGGGCTACTGTATAAGGCCTTGAACTCAATGCTATTTCTGACATTTTGAATTGAAAAAGCTTCCTGGATGGGAAGCGAAACGTCTTCAAACTAGGAAACAAAGTCCAGTGGATTGTTTTTCATTTTCATTTTTCGGAATGACTATGACCTGGATGACTGAGAACCTTCACCAGCATATTAATTACTTCTCTCATTTTATTAAATAAAAAGAGACATAAAACAAATGAGATTCTGAAATGGATATTTTTTTCAAAAAATTTGAATAAGTTATAAGATTAATTAAAAAAAATGGGTAGTTAAAATTGTATTCATTTCTATGCCCTACATTTTTTTGGGGGGGGGCCAGGTTGGGGTTGTTTTTGTCATCCGTTCTGCAGAGAAGGTGATTGGCTGCAGTCTCTAGGATCTGTACGCCTCCAGGACTCTGAGGCATGCAGGGAAGATTGTTGCTGATCCCTCACACCTCTGGCAGGAGGCTGCGGTCCATCAGGACCAAAACCTCACGTCACAAGAACATTTTCTTCATATCTGGCACGAGCCTGTCCAAATGCACCTCTCCAAAATTGTAGGTGACACAGACAGTACCGCAAACAGGAGGCCTCTGATTGGTCTAATCTACATCCTCTCTACACTATGCGTACTTCCTGTTTCGTAATTTACCGGCTTGTTTTGTTTGTATGACCGCCGTTGTGGAAAACGACTCGTGAAGTTGGACCAGCTAGAAGAGCGAGGAGCCGCGAGAACGCTAGTACCGCTCTTTTTCACCCTCATGTCTCTCTATTGTTGCACAAACTTGGCCCTTGCGTTTTTCAACTTCCTCGCCGCCTCAGCTATATCTAGACCCACAGCTAGTTCCTCATTTATTTGTGGTTTGGAATAACATAGCTTCAAAATTTGGCATAAATCAAAAATATCTGCGACACACTGCTGCGGAAGTATAACCAGCCATTGACACTTAACATAGCATATCCATAACTTCTGCCTTACATTAACGGACAGTCTACTGTGTATATAGTATATACAGTGAGGCAAAAAATTATTTAGTCAGCCACCAATAGTGCAAGTTCTCCCACTCAAAAAGATGAGAGAGGCCGGTAATTTTCATAATAGATATACCTCAACTATGAGAGACAAAATGAGAAAAAAAAATCCAGAAAATCACATTGTCTGATTTTTTAAGAATTTATTTGCAAAATATGGTGAAAAATAAGTATTTGGTCATTTACAAACAAGCAAGATTTCTGGCTCTCACAGACCTGCAACTTCTTCTGTAAGAGGCTCCTCTGTCCTCCACTCGTTACCTTCATTAATGGCACCTGTTTGAACCCGTTATCAGTATAAAAGACACCTGTCCACAACCTCAAACAGTCACACTCTAAACTCCACCATGGCCAAAACTAGAGAGCTGTCAAAGGACACCCGAAACAAAATTATATACCTGCACCAGGCTGGGAAGTCTGGATCTGCAATAGGTAAACAGCTTGGTATGAAGAAATCAACTGTGGGATCAATTATTAGACAATGGAAAACATACAAGACCACTGATAATCTTCTTCGATCCCCCTGCTTAAGCCTGTACATGTCAAGGCCCATCTCAAGTTTGCTAGAGAGCATTTGGATGATCCAGACGATGACGGAGAATATCATATGGTCAGATGAAACCAAAATAGAACTTTTTGGTAAAAACTCTACTTGTCGTGTTTGGAGGAGAGAGAATGCTGAGTTGCATCCAAAGAACACCATACCTACAGTGAAGCATGGGGGTGGAAACATCATGCTTTGGGGCTGTTTTTCTGCTAAGGGACCAGGACGACTGATCCGTGTGAAGGAAAGAATGAATGGGGCATGTATCGTCAAATTTTGAGTGAAAACCTCCTTCCATCAGCAAGGGCATTGAAGATGAAACGTGGCTGGGTCTTTCAGCATGACAATGATCCCAAACACACCGCCCGGGTAACGAAGGAGTGGCTTCGTAAGAAGCATTTCAAGGTCCTGGAGTGGCCTAGCCAGTCTCCAGATCTCAACCCCAAAGAAAATCTTTGGAGGGAGTTGAAAGTCCGTGTTGCCCAGCGACAGCCCGAGGACATCACTGCTCTAGAGGAGATCTGCATGGAGGAATGGGCCAATATACCAGCAACAGTGTGTGAAAACCTTGTGAAGACTTACAGAAAACGTTTGATCTCTGTCATTGCCAACAAAGGGTATATAACAAAGTATTGAGATTAACTTTTGTTATTGACCAAATACTTATTTTCCACCATATTTTGCAAATAAATTCTTTAAAAACCAGACAATGTGATTTTCTGGATTTCTTTTTTCTCATTTTGTCTCTCATAGTTGAGGTATATCTATGATGAAAATTACTGGCCTCTCTCATCTTTTTAAGTGGGAGAACTTGCACTATTGGTGGCTGACTAAATACTTTTTTGCCCCACTGTAGCTATGTACTATGTATTGCATATAGCTATAGAGTCTGTATTCTGTATATATAAATCTATTTTGTCTGCACCATCAACACCAAGTCAAATTCCTTGTAACAACAAGGCGGTTTGAAATATTAAATGAAAACCTCAAATATAGCATATCAAAACCATAATCAGATCTCAATATGACTTTAGCTAAAAGTCCCTCAACACAATTTTCGATGTTATGAAATAAAGTTTTACTGAGGGACCTATCATTCAGGGTTTCTGTGGAAGCACATATCATTTATTTATCATCAATTGATTTAGTATTATGTCTTTACTACAAGGCCTTTACTGGGGCCAGGACCAGTTTTACAGGAGCCCTGGCTCCCCGATGACCCCTATCTAGGACCGCCCTTGCACAGTGGAGCAACACCAACACGCTGGACTTCAAACAGCATGGATTTCTGTCTCTCCACTCTTCCTCGAGGCTCCGGGACAATGATTTCCATATGAAATGCAAACGATACTTGGATGAAAAAGGACTTTGGACCACAGAGCAACGCTCCAGTTCTTTCTCTCCATAGAAAAGATGCTTGATCTGTGAATAGCAGCTCTTTATTTGCAGCCACCCAGCCTCTGTCCACTCCTCATCAAGCTCCCCCTGACTTCTTAAAGCGATTTTTTTTTTTTTTTTGCAGTCCTTTCAAAGTTACTGGTTGACCTTTTCATATCACTTTTCTTTCCGCACATATTGGATACATAACTGTAAGTAGATACTTTTTTAGCAGCAACCTTTTGCAGCATACGCTCCTTGTATAGAGGGGTCAGGGACTTTCTTCTGAAAATTTATCAACTCAGCAGTCTTCCTAATGATTGTGTTACCTACTGACTGTTTGTATAAAGTTGTTCTTGTTCTGCTTGTGTGTCTGAAAGCAATCAGCCTACTGTTTTAAAGCATGATGCTGGTTTCTTTTCTGTTGCAGAGCAAGTTTGACAGAAGAAAGTTTCACCTCTTTTTTGGAAACAAAATTTTCTAGTTGGGTGGTCACTCCCAACCTTATATAATAATTAACAAAAGCCTTTGTTTAACAAGCAGAAACCACACATGGTAAACAATTAGGGTATGTTTGAGTCCTGACCAGCAGGGGCAGCTGGACCGTCTCTGTGTTAACGCCCCTCCTTGCAGCAAGTTTCGGTAAAGAGTTTAACTGATCTCACCCATTATATATATTTATTGTCAAATTACAGGAGAGTAAGTTTTGAAAATGTAGCTCCAACATGTGAATTTCATCTTTTACAATAAAAATTGAACCTTTTTCATGATATTCATATATTTTCAGATGCACGTGTAAAATATATCTGTGCAATGATTTAGTTACACCCATTTCACTGCTTTTTAACAGAAATAGCAGAGCAGCCAATCAAATTCTAGAAATTAAATTTTATAACTATCAATATGTGAAATAGATTACTTGCTGCCTTCAAACTGATCATTATAATGAGGAAGAAAATGTATCTAGATAACCTTAGATGTTGTTGGTGCTAGAATTGCTCGAATGAATATTTCAGAAACTACTAAATGTCTGGGATTTTCACACAGTGAAGAATGTTTGGTTTATTATTTTACTATTTGGGAAGACAACCATTAAGCAGCATCTGTGTAAAGGTGCTTTGTTGATTATTTATTTATTTTTAAAAGATAATTGTAACATAAACCTATTAAATAAACCTTACATGATCCATATTTTTGCAAATAAAAAAGACTATTTATTTGCAGAAAATTAAATGTATTGTATTAACATACAGGTAACCTGATTATAATGCAATTCAACAAATAAACGCAATGTATTTGAAATGAATATACTTGTTAGCATTAAATATGAGTAAGTATATTTTATTAATACTAAATACATAAACTTAAGAGTTGTGTCTTTAAATAAATAAGCTATGAATATGTTGTGTTAATGTTATCTAAAAAAAAATAAAATGGGTTTTCTTATGGAATAAAATAAATTAAACCTTAAATTTGTGGTTTAATATTTTTGTGAGTCTATCAAAGTGTAGAAGCAAAATGTAAAAGGAGCTGGTAAGTGTACAGTTTAGTGATAAATATGCAGTTGTTTTATATGTATTGCACATCTTTCAGGATAGTGTCCCACTACTTTGTTTAATTAACTTTTCTTGTATGTCCACATAGTACACATAATTGCTCTGTGATTCACCGTTACATAGTAGTTCTGTTGCTGTAATCAAACAAAGCCCAATTGTAAGGGTGGTATTTGTACTCAATACATGCTTATATATGTATATGAGCTTACCTCAATTTAATTTTCTTCTCTTTTAATTTAATTCCAATAGAGTAGTTTTTTTTTTCTGTGGACTAGTATGAATTAAATAGTTAAATAATAAACCAAACTTTAAAAAAAACACAAATGAGATAAAACAAGTGCAATACTATAAATTACACAATTCTGAATTCCAACAGCTTGAGGTAGAAAGGTATGCAGTACTTTTTCTAATGTGGTTTTATTTGGCTCAGAGCAGAAGTGGAAAAAATCCATAGAAAAGCTGTGAAGAGTTTATGAAGCCAAAGAAAAGTATATTTATTTATGCAAAGAGCAAAGCATTTTTTCAGGAAGAGAAAAAGTTATTTTCAGTTTAAGAGATATTCATCATAATCTGAAATTTAGGTGCATTTTAAAACCTCAGGTTAGTGGGAGGACATGTCAGGAGACTTTTTATAGTTCGGATGTCTGACGAGCTGCCTGAATGGAACATTGGAGAAGAAAAGTAATGAATAATAGCATTAATATTATATATTATATTCTTTATTATTCTAAGTATTATATAGAATAATAAAGCAGATTTTTCTCCTCTAGATTAATTTCACCTGTCAATGATCTCATAAAGTGCAAAACAAACAAAAATGTACATCAATTTGAATAAAATATATGCTCATTTAATTTAAACAAATAGAGTCCTAATTCTCTTTAAACAGATAGATTCCGTATGAATACAAAAATAAATGTAAGTTTGAGTTTGGTTGAAATAAATGATTATGACATGAAAAGACAGATAAACTCTATGAACTGAGGAGATTTAATAAAATGCTAACTAGCATCTCAAATATAGATGTTAAAAATACTGTATATTATCGTGTAAGAAACATTTTGTTTCTCAAAAATTTACAGTATGGTTTCAACCAGAAACTGTTTATTGCTAGAAAATATGTCTGTAAAACATTCAGTTCCCTTCACAGTTATCTGCATGTCCTCCTGTCTTCCCTTTTGCACGTGTTAAATTATCAATACATTCCTTGTATACATAAAAAAAAAAAAAAGAAAATAGACTAATATGTCTATTTGAAAAGTAAAAAAATTTTTTGAATTTGACTCTTTGGTAGTTTTCATGAACCCAATAGATAAAGATAAGCACTTAGGTCACAAAACTAAAACAATGAAATAAAGATTAGGAAAATGCTTACAACCCGTCTGTAAAAATTCAATAGCCAATAGTTTATTAAAATTGTAGATTAGAACCTTAAGTAAGTCAAGGAAACAAATACAGAAATGTGTGGGGGAGAGTTCTCTCTTTTTTTTTTTCATACAACTTTATTTGTTTCTGCAAATAACAATACAGAGCAACCATATTGCACTATAGGAATACACAACCATTATTTACAGACATTTTCAACAAGTATAAGTTCATATTTTTACCAGTCAAGTAAATAACCTCGTTATGTGCAAAACAAGAAACAATAAGGAAAAAAGACAAGAACAAATAAAAATAAACTAAGATCTTACATCTATTAAACAAAAGTTAACGCTAGGGGGAAACAGCACTCTAAATAATATCGAAAAGGACAAAGGCTTCTCGAGTTTTGATTGCTTTCTTATTTTCTGATAATGGGGGAGAGTTCTCTTGTATGTGTCACTCTTTACTTCCTGTAACAAACTTGCTGCATTGTTACAACTTTCAGCCCGTTTTTAGAAATTCTAAATTAAAATCTGTTAAGGCACTAAATGTATTAGTTAAATTGATTACTAATCAATGTATATAACTAATGTATTCTCTAGATTAAAATACATATACACCTGTACTCCTTGTTATGTCATATTTCCTTAAACCTTTTTATGTTGTTTTTAAGTTGGATATTTCTAAAGGCTGGAAATATTCATAAACTAGTTTTACATTTAAAGAAAAAATTCCACAGTAAATCTCTTCTTTATGGTTCATTTGGGTTCATCTATTTCTTTAGGGTTTTTGTCCCCAAAAGTGTTCAAGTTCTATTTTTTTTTTTTGTCACAATTTTGGTGGACTACACCGTGCATTATTTTTTTCCCTCTCTGTCGTTGTTTTGACTAAAGGATTAAGGTGAAGTGGGATTTGCTTTTAGAATAGAATAGCAAATCACTTTAGTGTTTCACAATAAGGAAATTGAGGTGTTACAGCAGCAAAAGATTACAGCAAAAGTGGTCACACAAATGTGGACCTTAAAAAGTATATAAGGACAACAGAAAGAGTGACAGAGTAAAAAAAAATAGAATAAATAAAAATGAAAAACTGAAATATTGTACTGCACAGTGTTTTTACAAATATAAATATTGTGCTTCTGAAGAATAGATAATCAATATACAGTTGTGGACATTTTTACAGTAGTGGATGTGTAAAAATAGAAGCAACACCAGAGATGTGCAAAAAGTATAGCAGCATGTTATTTAGATGACTAAGAAAGAAACTGTGCAAAAATTAGCTTGAATGTAACACCATATTGAAAAATATCAATCACTTTGTCTTTCTTTCCTCAAATTTGTTTCATCTACCCCGTAAAAGTAGAGGGACAAAAAATTGAAAAAAAGAAATTGTAGTAGGCCTATTATCATATGATAATGCACTTACAATGTTTATAGCGACATTTTTTTCACTCTTTAATTTATATTTTTGTCCTCAAGATGATTCCAACTCAATTCTTGATTGACCCCAAAGGGGAATTAAATATCTCAGGTGTCGAGATGAAAGACTTAGAGTCAGGACCCTACACATGTAAAACTGCTGTATTTGCATAACCACAAACATTTTCACAGTGGGCCCCCATGCTGACTTGATTATAATGAAACATAGATATTTTTTCCACAATGAATGGAAAACAAACTATTATCTCACATAGTATAAGTCATGTTGCTATTTTATTCTTCAGTTATACATTGTATTTTCTGTCTATTGCTATCATTATTATTTCATCTCCAGCTGTATTGGTATTTGTATAGTTCAACGTTTTCTTTTACTTCTTACTTAACAAGGACCCATTTCTGAAAATGAATTTTAGTCAGTTTTTGGTCTTTAACAAAATTTTATGTACTGTGTCAGATGATTGAACTACATGTTAACAAGCTCTTCATTTAATGATTTTTAGCTGACACGTGTTTTTACCTTAATAGCTATTTTTAACTGACACTAGTTTTTTGAATTGTGTAAATAAAGTGTCAAAAAAAAGGTCAGAATTCAGCGCTGTACCTTTAAGAGATACGGAAGCATAGCATAGCAGCTGCTGGGCTGTCCGTGTAGCTGCGTGAGAGGAGGAGGAGGGAACGAGCTTAGCTGGAGGCCATAGGAGGCTTGTTCAGCCATGTTGGTTTCCTTCTGCTATTCACAAACGATGAGAGGAGAATCATGGCCTTGTCAATGAGCGGAGACGATGAAGAATATGAGTCAGAGTCCGAGCAGGTACCCCCCGCTACACTCCATCCTGTCGATTCAGTTTTTCTTCACTTCAAGTTTAACGAATTGTTAGAAAAATGGCGGTTTATTTTTTTTGTTTGTTTTTTAATGTGGCTGCTTATGGTTAACGATAACCCCGCTCTCCTGTTCAGTAAAAGATGGGAAAATGGTTTTATATAAAATTAATCACATGTAAAGACAGACATGAAGCTAAGTATCGGGTACATTTGTCTATATGTTTATTAGCTGTGATAGTGTAGCTGTCCGGGACACACCGTGTTCCTTTGATGTTAGCTGACCCATTTTGAGCTGCCCATTAATACAGCGCAGCTTCGGTCCAGTCATGATTTAAATGATTTCCTGTGAGCAGAAACCTCCAGCAGACACCAGCTCGGCTTTAGGATCTCAAACCTTAACCTTGACTCAACCTCTTGGTTGCTGGCGAACACCAACAGGCCACGTTGGACATAGTTTTGCTTTTGATTCATTTCCTCACTCTTCCTAAACTTGTCCCACCACTCTACGCCTTTAAGAAAGCTTTAGGCGAAATGTTGTAAAGGCAGGGAGCGGGGAGGGGGATGGGGAGAGGGAACAATGAAGTGGCTTCACTCCTGGTGCTTAGTGGACCCCTGCCCCTCAAACTGGGGGTACAGATCCCCCCCTAAAAAATGGATGTTTATCCAAAAAAGAAACAAAACAATGTCCAGTAGCTCTGCTCTCAAAAGTTGTTTTATGGCAAGTACTTAAGTATGCTGGTTACAGTTCATGAGGAACATTAAAAGTGCTTATGTAAGATCCACATCATTGTGCTTGCATAATATTTGTACCCACAACAAGTTCCATTATCAGGACATCAACGGTGATATTTTCAAGTGTTTCCAGTCTGACACGTGGTTCTCCACAACAGCACTTGTTGTTATGAGGACTTGTTCCAGCAGATGATGAGCCTTGTGACTTTCTCCTACTGAAGTCCAGACTGAAGCTGAGTCAGAGTTCACAGCAGATCTCTCTCTAGCTGGATTCAAATTCCTGTCATATTACTGCAGAGTTGGGAGTCAAAATCAGCTGATGCAGCTTTTGCTGTAGGGGTCATCTTCACCAAATGTGTGCATTTTTTTAACTATTTAAAGCAAAGCATTAATGTAAAGTGAGGTGTTTAGATTAATATTCACTTTTGTTTTTTAATTTAGATTTATTTATATATTTGACAGGGACAGTGTACATTTATAAGCATTCCTGCAAATGCACCAAAATTAACCAAAAGGCTATTTTTTTTTCAATTTTCCCTGGATAGATCTTAAAATTGTCTATCTAAAAAAAAAAAAAAAAAAAAACAACAGTCAGCATTTCACAAACAGCTATGGCTCTTTAAAAATGATTTTAAAATATAGAATAAATGTTTGCTGGACTACAGATTTTAGGTTAATAAAATGGAAAAAAAAAATACTGCAGAGACACTAGTGGAAGCATTGTTTGTTAATGATAAACATTCAACTAATGCTGAAATTACTGATGTGTTATGAGCCAGTTTTTTAGATGCTTTTTGAAAACAGTTTATGTTGTAAGTGATGTTTTGAGGGACCGAGTTCCATTCCTGAGCTGCTGTGACTGCAAAGGCTCTTTGACTAAAAGCACTTTTATGCAGAGTAACAACACCGTCTCCTCTATCCGACCCTCATGTTGCTGTCCGGACTGAGCGGAGGAGATGACAGACCGGGGATTATTCTGTAAAACAGACAGAGGTTTGCATACTTGATGACATTTTCCCAGCTTAAAAGCTTGTGTTTTAGTAAAATCCCCTCACTGTTGTGTTTACATGTGAAAACAACGGCTGTCTGATATTCAGAAAGGACAAACTTAAATAAATACCCCTTACTTGTTCTTCAACAAGATGCAAAGGCTGCCTCTCTATAAAGAAGCGTTTGTAATTTGGTTGCTTAGATCCATATCAGGTGTGGAAATAAAAATGATAAAGAGCCAATCCAATTAAACAGATGTGTTTTTAATATCAATAATTAATCATAGATATTTTGAATAGATTATTACAATTCAATGTTAACCTTATGACACAAGCACTGAATTTGACCTTGGTTTCACCAGCCCTTAACCTTCAGACATTTAGATGTAAATTTGTAAACTTCTAAGGAAAACAAATCTTATATTCACCTCTGTGAAAAGTCAAACATATTTGTTCCACTGCTTGTGCCCACTTCCTCTGCCACTAAAAGCAACTATATTCTCATGTTTTGCTGACTTAAATTCAGCACATAACCGCTTTCTCAGCCGATTGCTATCATCTGCTGATGGTCTGCTCTAAAGAAAATTTTGATGTGTGTCTCTGATAATCTCCACCCACACCATGCTGCTTTGTTATGTTTTTGGTTTGATCATAGGTCATGGTTTGGTGTTCTTCTTTCAAGTCGGCTCGACGAAGGGGCGCTATCTCTCGTCCTGTAAAACAGTAGTAAACGGTTGTGATAACACAGGCCAGGCAAATGATGAAACGGCTCGACTAAAACGCTCCGAGTGATGCTTGCGGTCAGACGTCCCTGGAGCAGCTGCTCATCCCTCAGTGTTTCCCTCCCACATTGAGAGCAGGTTTTAGCATAATATTTTGTTTAGCAGCATTTGGGTCTTTGCCAGGTCTTTATTTTCCAGTTCCGTATTTTAAACTTACCTAATGTAGGGATACCATCAACTCAGTGGGGATCTTTACTTTTTATGTCTCCTATAAGGTGGCAAAGATCAGTGGAAAATATTCTGGAATTTAACAACCATATCAAAGCCAGAAACAAAAGGATTAGGCACAGGGATTTAGTCATGTTACTATTAATGATCTACTCTGAATGTTTTCAGTTGAAGTCATCCAGGACAGGTTTCACCCTTCCTTCTAGATAAAGCTGCAGTCATCATTGTTCTGAACCCGGATTGGCCTGTTGTCTTTCCCATCACAGATTACCTGTTAGACCCGTCCTTTGTGTGAAAGCGTCTTTCTTTTTAACAAAATTGAATTCCACTTCTGGTTGTCACAATCACAATGAAGGCGGAGCTGAGCTTTTAAGCAGCAGTAGTAAGTCAGCAGTGTGGGGAACGAGCACCTGTAAATGTAACACTTTAAGAATAAATCAGAAAGATGTTCCCTGCCTCAAAGGAAATCATAACCACCTCCAGTGAGTTTATTTTTATCCATCTGTCTCTCCCCTATTTAAACATTTGCCACCAGCAAGGCGAACTGTTGCCTAGGTAACGTCTCCTGCAAAGATGAAAGGAACTGAGATGGTTTATTTTCAGAAACAAGGAAGATGCTTTTTTTCTTTCTTTTCTTTTTAAAAGGCTGATACTGAAATTTCAATATGATGAGAATGTGATAATCAGATTCACATCATTCAGTTAAATCGCATCAGGAAGCTTATATGTTTAAATTACAGCTACTGTATGATTCTGTGTGCTGGAATGCTTTAACAGGTTAAACAGATCCATCACTTCCTCTATTTAGATCTAATTTAATCATACTTTGGCCTCATTTTTTTCCTGGGTTCTTTAGAGAAGGAGACGTTGGAGATAGGATTTATTTTTTTAACTGGGTGATTAAACAATTTTAACATAGTTATATAAACACCATCATCCTCAGGCTGTAGTGGTAGTTTTTGATTTTTCTTAAGAGCTGCTTTGAAGTCTTTTCTCTTTTCTTTTAGTTCTTCCCCATAAAGTCAGAACAGGGTTTCTTAAGACTCTTGAAAAATCATGAAAAACCTTAAAATAAAAAAAAATATATAAACAAAAATATAAAAAATATCCAGGTTCTCCATACTAAGGCTTGAACTACACTTTATTCTTTCAAACGAGCGACTGATACTTTTTTTTTGTGGTGGACCAGCATTATTTAAAGACGTTATTCTGTTTTCTGCCTCCTTTGATATGATCATTATAACAGTTGTTACACAAATCTAAATTTAATCGACAAATAAAAATGATAAATGAAATAAAGATTAAACATTAATGAAGAGAAAATGCAGGAAGCAGCAATGCAGGTGCCTAATGATCTCAAGACATGACTGCTGAATACACTAATTTGGCAAATGCATGCACTTATACAAGATGATCGCAAAAAAAAAAAAAAAAAAAAAAGGTGCTAACATCAGCCAAAAATATTGTCTGTTTGTCTGTGTCCATCTGCCTACAATAGAGGCAGCTGTGGTAAATAGAGGAAGGTTGATTTTACATCTAGAGCCATTGTACAGGCTTGGTGGGGAAAAAAACAATATTTACATTTTAAACTTGCACAATACATCTTTAATTTATGTAATATCCAGTAGCATTTATATATTATACAGCTACAGCTATCTTTTATTTTTTATTGCTTTTAAAATTTTTAAACAAACAAATGTTTGGCGTTTAAAAAAAGCAAACTTTATTGCACATTTTAAATTAACTGTAAATGGCAAAAACACGTAAAACATATCCGTAAATATACATGTGATTAAATGGTATGGAGAGTTTTGTCTTAATTACTGCTGTCAGTAGGTTATTCTTTTAGCAAATAGACATTTTTATGAATATTACTCTAGGTAACCATTTAGTTAAGAAATTAGTTGAATATTATTTTAATAATCAGTTTATTCATTTATTAGTTTTAGCCCTTATCAGTTATATATTTATATCAGATAACTAGATTTTGTATTCTATTAAATGATAAACTTCAAATTTAAACTCGATGAAACTGCATCAAGATGTATGTTCCTGTTCTAAACCGTTGTTTCTGTATAAAGACTTAAAACAGAGGGAGTACTTAGCTGTTTGGATTTATAGAGCAGGCATGAATGGAAGAAAAAAAAAACTTTTTTTAGTATTTGACCTGCATCTAAAGGTCATATCTGTTTGGGTTTTATTCATTCAGAAGCAGAAAATATCAGAACTTCCCGTAGAGCTGAAATGAAGAGAACATGCGACGCTCGTTCAACATTGACAGACTTTTCCAATAAACCACCGTAACTGTTTGTCTTCCAGCAGAAAGCAGTCAACCGGCCAAAGCCAAAGATGGGAACGACGTCGGCCGTCAAGCTGCCATCCAACCGCAGCGCATCAGGAGCCAGGCGCAGGAGAACACGCTGCCGGAAATGCGAAGCGTGTCTCCGCACAGAATGTGGAGAGTGTCACTTCTGTAAGGATATGAAGAAGTTTGGAGGGCCGGGGCGCATGAAGCAGTCCTGCATCATGAGGCAGTGCATCGCGGTGAGCCATTGTTGAGAGGACTCGCAAGCTAGCAAACGACACAAGGGCTTGTTTGTCTAGAAAGTGGTTGGAATACATCTGATATAAATAAGCATTTTTATTTTGTTTATGCTTTTCTTTTCTGAAGAATTGTAAACCTCTCAGAAGTGGAGCATCGTTAAATCCTGCTTGTCTTGTTTGTCTTGTTCTCTGCAGCCTGTCCTGCCCCACACAGCGGTGTGTGTGGTGTGTAAAGAGGCGGGAAAAGAGGATACGCTTGAGGACGAAGAGGAAAAATTCAACTTCATGCTGATGGAGTGCTCCATCTGCAACGAGATTGTCCATCCCAACTGCCTGAAGGTACGCAGAGCTGCAGCTGGAACACGGCGGTTATTTGTTCTGGAAATTGTTTTTCAATGACTTCACTGCTCATGTTGCTCTAGGATTATAACCGCTAAAGCCCGACGCTGTTATGAAGAAGGATGTGACTTCCAGAGTTTAAATGTTATTAATAAAAGACTAAAGCTGCAGTTGTTAAGTAGACTTCCAAGGAACAGAAACCCTGCTTGTCAAGTTAGAAACATGCTTTTGCTGCGGTAGGCGTGATCAGACCCGCTTTATAAGACTCTGCTACCTCTTTAGTTGGTACCAAAGAACCAGAATGTCATCAATGTTTTATGAAACCATCACAGTTAAGAGAAAGCTATTATAAAAAAAAAACAACACACCATGCACACCGCATAAGTTGAGCTACTTCCTCTTGGCATCTAAAAGCCACTTCCTCGTTATGAACTAAAAACAATTCAATTGTGTTGACATCTGTTTGGACAACCACCACTCTTGGACTATTTTTTTTTTTTTGATTTATTGATTTCGCTGCATTTTCACGTTGGTGGCAGCATCATGCTGTGCCAGAGACGGGGAAGCTGGTCAGTATTGATGGAGCAAAATGGACGAGTTAGATCTTCCCTGGAGGAGAAGTTCAGATTAATCTGAACACCCATTTCTATTGATGGACTTTTTTTTTTACCCATCTAGAATGATGCAATTGCATTGAATTAATTGTTAATTCAGTAAATTATTTTTCACAATAAAAAATACTATTAAAGTCGAGCAGAGATCCAACTGTTATTACTTCCCTGCTTGTTTTGTTGTTCCTTAATACGTCAGGTTGGACTGCGCCGACCGGACAGACGAGCGCAGCTCGCAACAGTCACTTTCACTTGCCTTGTTTGTATTGGAGCTGTGACATGCAGGACTCTGTTAAGGCTTGTTGTTGTTAAAATTCCTACTTTCTTTTTTTTTTTTTTTTCCTCCGTTCCTTCATCAGGTGAGCGATGCCTCAGGTGTGGTGAACGATGAACTGCCTAACTGCTGGGAATGCCCCAAATGCAACCACGCTGGCAAAAGCGGAAAAGTGAGTAGAATCATACAAAGGCCTTGCACTTTAATCTTATCTTGCAAAGGTTAAAAAGCGTTCTTGTGACGTAACCTTGGTGATGAGGAGAAGAGCTGCTGCTGTTTTCCTCTATTATTGAGGCTTTCAGCGAATCGGCTCTATATGTGAGGATCTGCCGGACGCTTCCTGTTAACACTGCTGTTAATGAAAGTCCCTCACATGACTGTATCAGGACAGAGGCAGGAAACCCCTGACTACTAAAAACTTTAAACAGGCTTCCTTACATAACCAATCAGACTGTCCGGTCATAGTAGGCTAAAGGTATAAAGTCGTCTCCCCTGTTTTTTGTCCCCTCTGGTATTGAAGCAAAAAAGGGGCCCCGGGTTCAAGTACGCCTCCAACCTTCCCGGCTCTTTGCTGAGGGAACAGAAGCCTGTGAAGGAGGAGGGGGACATTTCTTCTGGGACGAAGAGGAAGCCGGACAGGGACGAGACACCCAGGTACAGAACCGAGGAGGCTCTCCATCGACAGCCGCCGCTGCTCTCCCCCAGCGGCCTGCCGAGGCCCAGACCCGAGGACAAGCTGAGGAAGAAGAGGAAGCTTTTTGATGATGACGAAGAAGATGACTTCAATGTGAGGAAGAAGGTTGGTATACCTACAGCAGCAAAACACAGCAACGACGCATCACATCTACATCATAACAACTGCGAGAATTCTTAAGAAGCTGTTTTTAGCGCCAAGTTTTTAATGTTTTTCCATTCAGGTGGACTTCTAGCATCCTGTACACACACAGTTGAAATGAATGCTACTGATTTGTGAATCTAAAATCAAGACATATGCAAAAGAAGTGAGAGATAAATCATTCTAGTCAAAGTCCAGACTTCAAGATTCAAACTGAAGACCGAGTCATGTTAAGTAATTGTTGCTAAATGTCTCTTCTGCAGGAGAAGACGGAGGACTCGTATTTCTCTAAGCTTCTTCCCCAATTCAAGACAGAAAAAGAGGAGGAAGACGATGAAGATGATGACGCAGGAAGGGAGCATCACTTCCGGAGCAGTGTAGACAGGAAAGGCCGCTTTGGAGAGGCAGAAGAGGAAGCGGATTACAGGGACTCGAGGAACGACTCTCTGAATTCTTCCATTAAAACACCACTTGGAGACAGCGACCACTCTCACTGCAGCTCTCCGCAGGCCGGCCCCAGCAGCGAGGGCGGGAGCGAGACGCAAGAAAAGGGGCCTCGTCCGAAGGCTCGGCGCAAACGTCGCCTACCCAACAGGGAACTGAGCCGAGAACTGAGCAAAGCTTTGAACCAGGAAATCCAGAAGACCGAGGACTGCCTGGCCAATGAGAACCGGCAACCACTAAAGGTAGAACCAGAGATGGAGAACGAGGAACCAAAGAAGCTGTTCCGCAACGGTAACGATCTCGGCGACCAGCGGTCTCATCTGAAGACCAAAGAGATGAACGGGAACACCTGGGACCTGCGCCACTTTTACCCGAGTCAGATCACCCCTCTGGGCTTCAACCGGAGCACCCCGACGACCCGGCCAGTGCCCCCCCGCTCCCCTCCCAAGTGCGTCCAAATGGAACGGCATGTAATCCGGCCTCCCCCCATCAGCCCGCCTCCTGACAGACTGCCGCTGAAAGATGGGAAAGCACACGTCCTGCAGCGTGAGGTGTGGATGAAGATATTTGGCTATCTCTCTCACAAGGAGCTCTGCGTCTGCATGAGAATTTGCAAGACATGGAACCGATGGTAAATATACCGTATGCAGATCATGAAAAAGAAGCTTTCAGCAGCTCAAGCTGATTATTTTATTTCTTTTGCTCTGGTCTACTGATTTTTGCCTAGATAGAAGCCCACATTAACCTCTATGGTTTTATTGACTTATAAAACAGCAAAGCTCACAAAGAGGAAATGAGCTGTTGAATAGTTGATAGCGGCACCGTTTTGAATCAGGAAATGAAGGGTGTGTGAAATCGCCCTCATACGCATCCAACCATGTTACTAAACTTTGAATGAATGAATCACTGATTGATGCCCTCGGGTCGCTTCCTAGATCCACCAGCTACAAAAAAAACATTTGCTCCTCAGGTCATTACCATTAGCCATGTTTATCTTTTGCACTACTGTTCACCAATTTAATTCAATTCAGTTTGTTTATATAGTGCCAATTCACAACACATGTCATCTCAAGGAAATTTATAGAGACAGTTCAACCAGATCATCCAGTCAAATTGATTCAAAGTTTTCTAAGGAAAACCAGTTGATTGCATCGACGCACTGACTTGAAGGCAATCCCTGACACTAAGCATGCTTGTAGCGACAGTGGAGAGGAAAAACTTCCTTTTAACAGGAAGAAACCTCCAGCAGAATCAGGTTCGGTGTGAGCGGCCATCTACCGAGGCCGACTGGGGTTCAAGGAGACACAAGCAGAGATGCAAAAGGCAACTGTCAACCAGCTCCACACGCTGCCCCGTCTAGGAAATACACAGCAAGGCAGACGATCTCAGAGCCAGCTCACAGGTCAGAGGATAACCAGCCAGAGAAACTGGACTACACTGAAAAACAGGCCGATCCAACATCTATAGACAAAGGTGTTGATGGCAGCAGCACAGCTGATATTTCTCTCCACAAAGGCGTCACAGCCAAACAGGGACAGGCCAGGTGAAGCTACTATGAAGAAAAAGCAGAGAGAGCAGAACATTAGACATTGAACTAATAAATTCTGCAGAGTGCGAGAATAGAGACAGATTGATGAAAAATGGGTCCACCAGATAAGCATCAACAGTTTTATATTTTACGGGAAATCTGATGCCTTTATTGTAAATGAAACACAAGTGTGAAGATTAGATGAGTAGAAAAGCTCAGCCTGTGTTTAACATTGGTTATGAAATGTCTGTGTGAAGCATCCTGCAGCAGGGATGTGGATTATGTGCCCTTTAGCTGATTTCTTTTTCTCTATTCCTTTGCTTTCTGCTGCGAGCAGGTGTTGTGACAAGAGACTTTGGACAAACATCGATCTGAACCGCTGCACCTCGGTCACGCCGCTTATGCTGAGTGGGATTATCCGCAGGCAGCCAATGTCCTTAGACCTCAGCTGGACCAACATTTCCAAAAAACAGTTGAGCTGGCTTATCAATAGATTACCAGGTACTTGGATAAGAGTTCATTCTCATAATTTGTTGCCTTGTCGTGCATTAGTGATGGGGGATTAAAAAAAACAACAACATGGCTGTAACTTTCAGGTCTGCGGGTGTTAAAGCTGTCGGGTTGTTCCTGGGCCGCCGTCTCTGCTCTCTGCACCTCCAGCTGCCCCCTTCTGCGCACTCTGGACGTCCAGTGGGTGGAGGGACTCAAAGACGCACAGATGAGGGACCTCCTTTCACCTCCCACTGACAACAGACCAGGTAGGATGCTTGAAACGACTGGAAGGGAAGATTTAACCTCAGACATAATGATAGAAAGTTTGGGTTGTTTTTTTGGCTTTGAGGGTAGAAGTGTTTGCAAACAGTTTTAGTTTTAAAGGCAGATATCAGCTTTATTTTTAAGAGTAGGTTTAGTATTAAATGTAAACTAATAAGCCCCGCTGCATTTAAAAGGTCAGCTGGATAATCGCTGCAAGCTGCGGAACGTGGAGGACCTGCGGCTGGCGGGGCTCGACATCACGGACGCATCCCTGCGTCTCATCAGCAGACAGATGCCCCTGCTGTCCAAGCTAGACCTGAGCTACTGCAACCACATCAACGACCAGTCTGTGAATCTGCTCACCGCCGCAGGAACCACCACCAGGGACTCCCTCACAGAAATTAACCTATCAGGTGAGACCTGCATGTAAAGACCGAAAGGAGCTGCAGGCATCACACATTCTTGCTGTTCTGTTATTTGTAGAAAAGTAAGCCGTTGGCAACACGTTTAGGAGAATTTGTGACCAATAATCTCTGGACTGAAGGTTTCTTACACAAATTTGCAGATTAAAAGTGATGGATTATTTATCGTTTTTAGCCAGAATAACACAGCTTCATCCCATTGAGAACATTGGTTTGAATCTGGTTAAAAGAAAACCAGATGTTTTAGAAAACCGACTATAAAACCCTCTAATCAAGATGGTTCTTAACCTTTCTGATACACTTTACCATTGATTACTGGTACAACTTTGCTAAATCTCAAATATGTTTGCTAGTAACAGGAAACCAGACCCTGTTTTGGTTAAGAATCAGTTCTTCTGGGATACCACAGTATCTCTTAAACAAATGCACACAGTTAGCCTGGCTGAAAGTAGCCAGAAATGGTCATCTGTCTTTGGTTTATCACTTGTAGAAAGCTGGGAAGTGAATCATTTTCTGCAGATTTTGACCTCATGTGATCCAACAGTTCTGCAACAGCACTGTCTTATCAGCAGTATTTATTTTGTAGCTAAAAAAATCACAAATTTTTGTTTCTCTGGATTCTTAAATTCAAGCATCAGTTTAAGTTTTAACCCAAGTTTTAGCTTAATTTAAGATAGATTTAATGATTTTGCATGTCAATATGCAACACTTTGAGCATACCAATGCTACTTGTGGGCTGCTCTTCTCTAAAACTCAAATCTGCTATTTAAGAGGGTCTGAACCGTCCCTGAATGAGTCAGTGGATCCAGAGCTCCGCTTTATTGCAGTCTGAGCTCCTCTTAACCACAGAGCTAACTAAGCTAAAAGCTGTTTCCAGGCAACAAAACAGGTATGATCTTTGATCAGACACCTCTTTGGTTTTGTGATACAGGATTTAATCTAGGGTGAATGTTGCTGTGACTTCTCAGTCTGCTGTTAGTTTCAGAGCAGCTAAACTTGGAAGTTACACTGAACAAAAGTTGCAGAGTGTTGCTTTAAATAGAATTACTGTATGAGAACGTTAACTCTTTTGTTTAAAAAAAAAAAGGAATGAAAACAAAATCAAGATGGGAAATGGACCTTAATTTTTTTAAATTAAACTTCAGGTTCCACGTTGACATTGAGAGCAGCAATTTTCAATTTGCTGCGAGTAGTTTCAATTAGGCCTAATGATTCAAATCAGCGATTTGTTTGACTCATCATTTAAATTTTCACCTCTTAAGTTAGTGAAACTTTGAAGATGTTTTCAAATAATAAATAAACAGAACCTCTTCATTGCTGTTTGCTATTCTGACTGCTGGAATTTATTCCTCATTAGGAGCATTACAAATGTTTAAAAAGAAGCTGTTATTTTAGGACTCCGCTAAACTGTAGCATAACTAAATATTTTCATTTGATCATAAAAAAATAAAAGAAGTCTGGAAAAGACTGAAGGCATATCTGCTATCCTACTTTCTAAAAAAAGATGTATTGTCAAGTCAAGTCAGCTTTTATTGTCACTTTCTTCATATGTACAAGACATACAAGGGAAATGAAATTACATTTACTCTCTACAATATACAAATATACAAGACTGACATTTAAAAACTGACATAAATTGTATTGAATGTCTGGAGAAAGAAAACAACTCCTGTGTTTATAGTGAATTCTGAGATGCAAAATGTGCAAAAAAAAATTCCCTAAATCAATGTAAAACTGAAAACTTCTCTTTTTTCTCATCATGTTTTAGTTTGTAACAGAGTCACGGATCATTCGTTGAACTATTTCAAGCGCTGCGGCAGCATCTGTCAGATCGACCTCCGCTTCTGTAAGCAGGTGACGAAGACGGCCTGCGAGCACTTCATCGCAGAGATGTCCGTGAGCGTCCCGTTCAAACTGAAAGAGGACAAGCTGCTGCAGAAGATAAGCTAGCTTCTAACGGGACAAAAACCAACGTTTTCAGACTGCACTTAAATTGCACTTAAGTCTCTGAATCACTGTTGTCATGGAATAAACAGAGGGAAGTTTCTGTGAGGTGATATTCACTGGACAGAAGAAGAGGGGAAAAGACTGCATGTATTTCTTTTTGTATTCTTACTTTTATAAATATGTGGTTGTATTTGAGTTATTTTATCGGTTTTGTTTTCATTTCCAGCATATTTTTGTACGAGCATTGAAAAGGTTTTCTGTTTCTGGAGCTAAAATATAGTAGACTCTTCCGTCGTTATAAACAAAACTGCTTCTTTTTATTTTTTTTCCCCGTGTGCCAAATTCTGTTTGACGTTAAAGCTTCAGTATATCGAAAAGAAAAAAAACATGCATGTGCTGTGTTTTTAAATGACCATATCTACATTAAATGGATAAATTAGAAATTTCTGTTACACCCTCATGTTTTACACGAACCATGTCAAACTGCTGAGGGCTTTCCACAGGTTTTTCAGCAATATTTCAATATTAATTTATTGATTTTTTTTTTATTTTATATTTTTTTATTACAGTTTGTATTTATTGGTTTATTCAGTGACTTGACATAGGTGTCTTACATGCTTGGTTCAAATGGTGTGTGTGAGTAATTTATCAGGGTGGTTGGTGTGTTTTGTCCCAACCCTCCAGTTTGTGTGTTTTTGTCTAAAAGTCATTTACAGCGAATCGATTAACGACTTTAAGGCAGATAACCTCACACAACTATATGGGCAACTAATTATGACCTCTGCAAGTATTTGCATTCATTTAAAATTATACTTCATACAGTAGGGTTTTTTTTCTTTGTGCTGTAAATTTCTCGCCTCAGGTGAATGTGATTATGTTTATACATGTAAATCAAAAAAAGTGCTCATTTGCATTAAAAGAACTTTAATTTGTACCATCAGTCAGACTTTTTTTAATTCCTTTAAATGCACGTTGTCTGTCTATATGTAAACAATTACTGCTGCTTTCACTGTGGGTTTTTGACCCTTTCTTGGTCATCAGGAGCAGAATCACAGCTTTTAACTAAAATATATTTTTTTTTTTACTTCAAAAGCTTCGTAGTTTTTCAGCTCCAGATCTGTGTTTAATGGGGACGTGTTCAAAGTTTTTACCGTTATAATTTTGAGAGAACTTAGACAAACTTGTCATTTAGTGTACACTTGGACAACTTTTATTGTCATTTTGTAAACATGGAATGTATATTAAAAAAAATGAAATTTTATTCAGTACAGCTTTTCAGACAGTAAATGAACATTTCCATTCCATAAAGCGCAGCAGTGATCAAATGTAAACAGTTTGGGAGAAAAAACATGGTGCATATAAAACGAAATTTGTAATGCGTACAGCTTTTCAGCAGTGAATGAGCAGCTTAGCAGTGAAATTTCCATTTATAAAGTACAGCAATGATTAAATCTAAACTGTGTAGAAGAGAAAAGGAAAAACAGTTTAAAGTCATAGTGCAAAAGGCACTAATTGTAGAAAGGTTTATAGCAGTGAAAAAAAATATGGTGCAGAATGCAGTCGAACACTTAGCTGAGTTCTATTTAAAGGGATTTGAAAATTCACCTAGTTAGAGTAAAAGAAAAAAAAACACTTTGTTTTTTACTTTTTTTTTCACCAAGACTTTTTTAACTTTGTTGGAATAATTAATTGATAATTGAACTTTATTGATCCCACATTGGAGAAATTTACCTCTGCATTTAACCCATGTCCTCAGGGAGCAGTGAGCTGCCATCTTGCGGCGCTCTCGGAGCACATTTAGGGGTTAAAGGTCTTGCTCAGAGTGGCAGTCTGTGGAAGTGGGGCTCAGACTCAGAACCTCATGACTGTGACCTGGATGACTAAGAGTCTACGATATGCTTTCTACTACCATTCACTATACTATACAGTACTACACACTCCTCAGCATGGATCCTCATAGTATTTATTGACTGTCCTTAATGTTATACACTCACCGGCCACTTTATTAGGTACCCCATGCTAGTAACGGGTTGGACCCCCTTTTGCCTTCAGAACTGCCTCAATTCTTCGTAGCATAGATTCAACAAGGTGCTGGAAGCATTCCTCAGGGAGTTTGGTCCATATTGACATGATGGCATCACACAGTTGCCGCAGATTTGTCGGCTGCACATCCATGATGCGAATCTCCCGTTCCACCACATCCCAAAGATGCTCTATTGGATTGAGATCTGGTGACTGGGGAGGCCATTTGAGTACAGTGAACTCATTGTCATGTTCAAGAAACCAGTCTGAGATGATTCCAGCTTTATGACATGGCGCATTATCCTGCTGAAAGTAGCCATCAGAAGTTGGGTACATTGTGGTCATAAAGGGATGGACATGGTCAGCAACAATACTCAGGTAGGCTGTGGCGTTGCAACGATGCTCAATTGGTACCAAGGGGCCCAAAGAGTGCCAAGAAAATATTCCCCACACCATGACACCACCACCACCAGCCTGAACCGTTGATACACGGCAGGATGGATCCATGCTTTCATGTTGTAGACGCCAAATTCTGACCCTACCATCCGAATGTCGCAGCAGAAATCGAGACTCATCAGACCAGGCAATGTTTTTCCAATCTTCTATTGTCCAATTTCGATGAGTTTTTGCAAATTGTAGCCTCAGTTTCCTGTTCTTAGCTGAAATGAGTGGCACCCGGTGTGGTCTTCTGCTGCTGTAGCCCATCTGCCTCAAAGTTCCACGTACTGTGCGTTCAGAGATGCTCTTCTGCCCACCTTGGTTGTAACGGGTGGTTATTTGAGTCACTGTTGCCCTTCTATCAGCTCGAACCAGTCTGGCCATTCTCCTCTGACCTCTGGCATCAACAAGGCACTTCCACCCACAGAACTGCCGCTCACTGGATGTTTTTTTCTTTTTTGGACCATTCTCTGTAAACCCTAGAGATGGTTGTGCGTGAAAATCCCAGTAGATCAGCAGTTTCTGAAATACTCAGACCAGCCCTTCTGGCACCAACAATCATGCCACGTTCAAAGTCACTCAAATCACCTTTCTTCCCCATACTGATGCTCGGTTTGAACTGCAGGAGATTGTCTTGACCATGTCTACATGCCTAAATGCACTGAGTTGCCGCCATGTGATTGGCTGCTTAGAAATTAAGTGTTAACGAGCAGTTGGACAGGTGTACCTAATAAAGTGTCCGGTGAGTGTATATAGGCTAAAATCTGTTACAGCAGTCTGCAACCATCTTCTGGCAGTTTTTGGCAGAACTATTTAAAGTGGCTTTCGAGATCCCTGATCTGACCTTTTAATCACCTCCTTCCAGAGGTTGGTAGAATGCCCAAAAATATACCTGATTAAGTGCAACACTATCATAGAGTAAAAAGTATCAGCCCGATTAATTATTCAGGAGGGAAAAGTACTCTGTAAAAAGGCTGCTCTGTTACTGAGTTACTCATAACATGTGATATTACAAATCATTAAAAGAGACAGACCAAAATGTGAAGGTCTGTAGAAATTCCAGCATTTTAACAACTATAATAAAATAATAATAGAAAAATAAGCCCACACTGTTGAAAACACATTTTCTGAATACATTTTCCAGTAGCTCTAATATTTACTACTTCTTGAATATTAACTTAAATGTCATTGTAGGTTTAAATATGCCTGCATACAACCCCCCTGACTAAATTTAACATAATATTCAGCTGTGTATCTTTGTCTAAATCACTCAAAATAAAAATAAGTGACACTATTAAAAATGGACAAACATTTTATTCAAGTAAGAGTAATGATATTTTAAAATAGTACTCAAACGTATTATTATATATGCTGCTGTAAATCTACTTGTAAAAATTTACTTGTCAAGATATTACTCAACTAATTATAACAAGTTAAATTAGTTACTATTAGTGTTGAAACGATTAATCGCGATTAATTCATTATATAAATAGTCGTCAACAAATTTTGTAACCAATCAATTCACTGGATTATAGAGGCTCTAAAACAAGCCTTAAGTTTACAGAACAACCCTCTTAGAGCACTAATTATATCAAAATGGTTGAAAAATGTTTATTAAAATTTTGCATTTAAAATGAAGAAAAATAATTTTTTTTGTCAATATGGTCTATCAACTGGAAAAGTTTGAGTTTCACTTTAATTTAGTAAACAATTTTCTTTAAGGAATCTTTGGCTATCTGATTATCAATCGAAAAAATTATCGACAGATTAATGGATTTGTAAAATTAATCGTTATTTGCAGATCTAGTTACTACCCACTTCTGGTTTATTTTGGGGTATTTTCATCGGTTTAATTGTGACCTGTATCTATTCCAACATCTGTTTCGAAATCAGTGTGTTGGAACTTTATTTTTCATCTGTTAAAAAATCAGCATTTATCATTATTCTTCAGCATTTTCCCAGACATCAAACTTCATTTTTCATTTGTAAGTAAATTACTCTAATAAGGTTTTTGATCAAAAAACATGATTCCCAGTTCTTTTCTCATAAAAAAAGCTTGATTGGTTGCAATGACTTTTTTTAATTACTGTAATTCTTTTCCTAAAGTGTCTGTTTTTTCTCCTTTCATGCCTCCATCAGCTCAGTAGCGGATTTTTTTTTTTTTTTTTTTGTACAATCTGGCTTTAAGGTGATAGAACTGATTCATCCCAGAACTGTGCTCTAATTGTCACCAGGTGACCATGAACCAATTCAAGCAGTGAGTAAATGCTTAGAAGAAATCAATGCCTGGATGTGCCATAATTTTCTTCAACTGAATAAAAACAAAACGGAAGTAATAATCTTTGGACCAATAGAGGAGAGATCTAAAGTTAGCACACAGCTTCAGTCGCTTCAGCTAGTAACCACTGATCAGGCCCGAAGTCTAGGTGTAGTGCTGGATTCAGACTTGAACCTCCAAAAGCATTTAAAGACAATTACAAGGTCGGCTTTCTATCACCTGAAGAACATTTCCAGGATTAAAGGACTAATGTCTCAGCATGATCTGGAAAAACTAATCCATGCGTTTATTTTTAGTCAAATTGATTACTGCAACGGTGTTTTCACAGGTCTGCCTAAAAAGTGGATCAGACAGCTGCAGCTGATCCAGCACGCTGCTGCCCATGTCCTCACTAAGACTAAGAAAGTAGAACACATCACCCCAGTTCTAAAGTCCTTACACTGGCTCCCTGTATCTCAGAGAATAGACTTCAAAATACTTCTGTTAGTCTATAAATCTCTGAATGGCTTAGCACCTAAATACATCACAGACTTGCTATCAGTGTATCAACCCTCCAGACCACTCAGGTCTTCTTGCTCCAGCCTGCTCTGCATACCTAGAACCAGAACTAAACATGGAGAAGCAGCATTTAGTTCCTATGCTCCACTAATCTGGAACAAACTTCCAGAAAACTGTAAAAGTGCGGAAAGCCTGAGATCCTTTAAATCAAGACTAAAAACACATTTGTTTAGGATTGCCTTCGACTATTCTAGTTAAACGGTTCAACAAAAACATGTTTTCTTTAATCCAACAGTTTTTAATATTCTTTTTTTGTTTCTGCCTTTATTTTATTTTTTTATTTTTTCCTACTTGCTTTGATTCTGTTTTATCTTCCTCTATTTTAATCATGTAAAGCACTTTGCATTGTCTTTGTACTGAATTGTGCTATACAAATAAATTTGCCTTGCCTTGCCTAATTTTCCTAGTTCTTCATCACACATGATTTTTTGGTAACGCTCTCTTTTACAGTACTTCAATAACATGTAATGAGATGGTAATCACATCGCAAGTTATACTATATTACTAGGTAACAAGAAAAACTTTATGTAGAATTTTAGTAAGTACTGAAATTCAAATTTTTGGCAAACAAGCTCAGGCTACTTAGATTTCAGACTTTTATTACCAAGTAACTAATTTTCCTTTCATTTCACCTACAGCAATAAATCAGTTATGTAGTAAAATGCAGTTTATTACTTGGCATATAACAGAAAAAAAACAAACCTAGAAGACAGCAAGCCAAACTTGAAAACTAAACTCTTATTTATATGTAACTCGAGATCAGTTTTATGTGTTATGCTTTATTTACCTGATCATGAGTTACAATTTAGTGCGTAATCTGGTAGTAGTTAGTGGCCAATAATAGAAACCGTTATGTTGTAACCTAATGGTAATTACCCACCAAATGTCTCCATTGTTTCATAGTGACATACATTTGTAATAGAAAAATGCCAGTAATTACTTAATTTTGGGGTGATTACCAAATCAAGTAAAATAGTGTGTTACCATATTATTTATTACATGGTTAATGATGTACTGTAAAAGAAAGCGTTAGAGATTTCTCTATTTTGTAAGAAAAAGTGGTGGGTGGGGGGCATACTGTATATTAAGATCTTTCTTTAGCATCAATTTGGAATATGTATGACAGTAAAAAGAGAAACATTAATTAAAATCTTTAATTTAACCCATAATACAAAGTTCAACATCTGCAAATACAAAGACCACATGTTGCACACGAATCCACCCTCTCTAAATGAAAAGTCTGGTTTGCTCTGCTGCTCTTTGTGATGGTAGAGGACATCAGTACCGTGACTGCAGCATGCTTCGTACCGAGGGAATGATGTAAAACTACCTGTTTTGCTGTGGTCCAGTGGAACGGCAAGCGATGAACATAGATTCAAGCCACATAAAAAAAAATAAAACAATATTTAAAAAATAAACATTTTTGCAATCAATAAACACACGATTCAAATCAAATGGAAAAATATAGCTATATACATCCTATACAGGCTGATATATGTACAGTTAGTCATTATGGTAATATACTTTCACTTCACTCAGCTGTCTGTAACCTCACATTAACATCTTTGAGTAAATAGTTTCATTTATCATGTCTTATATATCACCAACTTAAAAAAGCATGACATTTTTGATCCAACAACCTAATAAAATGTAAGTTTTACATCAAAATTCAGTAAAAAAAAAACTCCCAAAAGAAACAGGGAAGATTGGATGAGTTAGCACCGGTTTAATTCGAGCCTCCTGTTTGGTGCGAAGACCCGACTATTGCTGTGACCTAAATGAAACACATTAAAACAAGCACTTATTTTATGAAAAACTAAATCAATATAATTAATAATGCATCTCGTAATACAGAACCATCAATCAGTTGCATGTAAGATAACTGCAGAGCATCTGCTCCTATGTGCAGCACAACATTTACACAGCAAAGCTCAACAAATCCTAATTAGCATCTCTCATCAAGCATTCAGGAAGAAGCGCACATTATCTTAGCCATTATTAACTGTCATGAGGTGCGGTGGGTTGTGAGTGGTGCTGCATTAACGTGGAAGATGAACAAAGTGCTTTGTGATCCAACCTGCTGAAAGGCGGACGTGATGCTGTCCTCCTCCAGCTGAGGGAAGAATATGAGCATTAAGCAAGACAGTGACCGTTTGGCACCTACATTTTCCACATCTGCTGAGATTTCAGTGCAAGGTCTTTACTAAGATATGTATTGACTTGCAGAAGTAGGCAAGGAGAGTAGATCTGAAGAAGAGCTACAGTTTACAGGCAGAGATGAAGATTGTGTGTTAACCAGTTTGCGTCCGAGTGGACCTGACATTCTTTGCTTTGAGAAACAGTAGAAAACCAAGACAAAGAGAAGGAATATCTGAAACAAAAGCATTGTCCTCATCTGTTAACCCTTCAGTCTTAAAAATATTTTTGTGTGCAAATGATACAAAGACCCAGTAAATCCAAACATCTGAAAGTGAGGATTGTAAGATTTGTAAATGTATGAGCTTCCTTGGAGAGAAGCTCTTGATTCAGGCCAAGTGGTGCGTTAGCATTTAAAAACGTGCACGGCCCTCACGACGAACTGCCTGCATATTGGACAGTGGTTCATCCTCTTGCCGCAGTTGGTGCAGGTGACCAGGTGACCACACTCCAACAGAACGCAGTCGATCACGGCGTCCATACAGATCCTGCAGAGGTTGTCGTCCTGAAGCTTTAGCGGACATTTCTCCCCATCTGCAAGGTGGAGACAGAGGAGGGTAAATGTGAGGCCAAAGCCAACAACCAAAAGCACATAAAATACCTTCAAGTTACAGGAAGCGTCTCATGCAGAGAACTGTGTTTCAGTAACCTGCAGAAGTAGTTTTCCACTTCTTTTAGCATCGCAAGCATCACCTTTTTTTGGGCAAAAGTCATTATGTGTGAATTCTATTTTAACTCAGTTTACTTACCGTATATAGCGCCAATTCACAGCATGTCATCTCAAGGCACTTTACAGAGACAGTTCAACTAGATCAGGCAGATTGGTTCAAAGTTTTTCCATCTATGGTAAATTAGATAGTTATGATGAACTGTTCTGCATGCATTGGAATCTGAAAGCGACTAAGACTCAACTGGATCATAACGCCACAAAAAAAAAAAAAAAAATTAATAAATGTGTGGTCGCTCTTGTTGCAAAGTCTGCTTATTTACCCTTTATTTTTAACACACATCTCTAAGGCAAACACAAGTTTGGTTTCAGTAGTAGTGCCCATGAAGATCCTGTCTACCAATTCCTAAGAGCTTTCTCTTATTTGGAGCCACTTCCTGGACTGGATGCTTGGAGTCTAAAGAACGACACCAAATAGCTCTTTAACAGTTTAGTAAAACAAATAGAGGTAGCACCTGGAGGAACTGTAGACACGTTTGTCAGTAGTTGTTCACATACTGCTGCTGAACCCATTTATACCACCAGTTGTAAGTCAGCCAGTGTGGTTCCTTTTTGTTCAAGACTGCAGGAATTCACACTTTTTTAATGCTGAACCTTTAGAGGTCGTCTTGGATCAACCCCAGGCGTTTAGTAGCGAGAATTAACAGGCTCCATGTCACCTTTAATGGTAATGGATATTCTTCCTTATACCATCACACTACCTCCTCCAAAAGATGTTTGGCACACAGGATTAAGGCTCAGTTATAGTTGGACGGCACACAAACCTGAACTTCATGCTGACGTTTGTTCAGAATTTTCAGAAACAAAAAGTAGAGCCTCCACTAACTGTAGTACAATAACCCCACTGATGTGTGCACCATCAAAAATAATTCTCATCAACCTGAAACTCTTTCTTGCAAAGATTAAAACTAACAACAAACTAAAACTGAAGAAGAAATGTATTTGTGTGAAATTTTTGCATGCCTGTCACTCTGGACCTCATGCCGCCCGCTGAGCCAGATTGATAATCTCTGGTACCCTCGGTTTACTTCTACACATTATCAATCCAAGACTGCTCTCATTGAATCTGTTTGGGAAAAGCAGAACTTTCCAGCTGATTCTGCAAAAAGACATCTAGTGTTCGCCTTTCAGTTTGGTTTTAGCCAATCAAGGTAGCAAATAAAATATCTAAAGCAGCAGAAGGCATGAGAAGATGTATGCTTGGAGTTATCTCGCTGTTCCGCTTTCAAAGATTGAAATCGCAGATCCTGATAAAACAGATGTGGTAGCAGCAGCTGCGCGTGCGTCCTTCTGCGCTGCCATGTTTATCTTGGTAAGGCTGAGGGCTTGGTAGCTCTTGGTTTCATCACAGCATACGTCTCCTTTGACCATAATGCAATGTGATTGCCTGACCCGCTTCGGGTCTGCCTCAAACTGTACATAAATCTCATGTTTTTGTAAACTCACAAATGCCACAAGAATTCAACCTGCAGGCACGATTAGCAATCTGTGCACAACCAGATCCACAGGAGCTTTATGTCTGAAAGGATTACCTGCTCCGTGTTTTTCCCTTATAAGTCAGTGTCTTTTTTATGCTGTTTGAAATAAATAACTAAATAAGCTCTCTGAGAATTATATGGATAAAATTGGTCACCAAAAAGTCCCAACATTTAGAAAGACGGATTAAATCTATTATTTCGCTTCTACTTAAAAATTGTGCAATACTTTGTTCATTGAGTAAAATCTTCAAAAACATTTATAGTTGAAGTTGAAACCCGGCTAAAATATAAGAGCTATGAATATTTTCCAAAGTTCTGCATGTCTATACTTTCATGTACAGTCATGTCAAAATCTTCTGCAAATCATTTATTCTACTAATGCCTAAAAATCAAGACAAAAAAACAAAAAAAAACATGCAGCTAACAAAAATGACCTGTTTGCATCTATATTTGCCTTTATAATAAAAGACAAATGAATAATGGCTTTCATCCACAATGAAACGTTGAACTTAGTAAATACAGAACGAGGCACAGTCATTTTCTAAAAGCATAGATGATATAGCAGATGAGAACAGGATCACAACTGGCTCACAATGGACACATGTTTGCTGAGTTAGGGGTTTTGCTCATATGATGGGAGAAGATCTGACCACGGTAAGAATCCAGAACCTTACCTCTGATGGAACCGTTGCAGATAGAAGAGGGGAAGGCCATCACTTTATAGAGGAGGAGTAAAGCAGGCATGAGATACTTCATCATCATTTCAAAATAATAACCTTTTATGGCATCTGATTAACTTATAATAAATTAATATCATTACCTACAGGATATAAAGTAAGGAAAATAAAAGTGATTTAGTTTCTGTTAAAAACAGGATCCCCTATTGGTTTAATATAAACACTGAACATTTTTAATTTAGATTTGACATCATTTCCTCCCCTATTTGGTAAATTTAAAACTCAGTAACTCATCAACTCTTTAAACATGAATGTTATTTAGAACAAAACAAAAGCCGATTCATATTATCAAGTGTTGCTTTCTGGTTTAAATTAGATGTTATTGAAGTCATGATGGTAAAATGAAAATGGGCTGTTTTGTTTCCGATACCAGAGATATAAGTACATACATGATTTAGTGTTCTTCTCCTTCTCTCTGTACAGCCTGTTGACACGCTCCACAAGCTCCCACTTCTCACAACAACCGGAGTAATTGACAAAATTCCTCGCCAGGATCTCCTTCAGCTGCCTGACGGACAGGCCCTTAATGTCCCTCACACTGGAGATGTCAGAGAGGGATGCTCTGGCTGCATGCCCAGTCTGAGGACTCATCTACAACAACAAAAACATACATATTTACATGAATAAAAAAGATTAAATGCAAGTTAAATTCTGCTTAATGGACAAACAAAGACATTTTCTAGTTCATCCAAGTTTCAATTTAGATAAAAAAATATCCAGGCTATTTTTTTACCACTGTAAAAAGCCGTAGCTACCTAAACTTTGACACGGAAAAACAGCAGGATGTGGATCACCTGATCACCAGATTGTTCACTGGAATCCGAGTTAAGGAGAGACGCCGGTGTGAAATCGCTCGAATCCTGCGGGAAAACAATAGTTTGTGAGGAATATGACAGATTACAGTTGATTTGGTAGAGTCGTTGTTGAAATGTGAACTTTCCATTAACAGAAAAAGTCATGACAACATAAACAGGTCATGTGAGGTTTTTACAGGGTATCCTGACAGGTCAGAGGTAAGCTTTGTTTGGCCTCGTTTCTAAAGCCATTTCACATGGCTTTAAAATGTAATCCCATCTACTGATGCGCTAAAAGAATTACAAACAGCTGAGGAGCACCGTTAAGGGTCAGAAATGTCACAACGTCGACATCTTGCAAGAGTTCAAGTGTCCTATTAGGTGATGAGGTACAGAGCCATACATGGGCGGTTCTAGACAAGGCCAACGGGGGCCAGTGACCCAGTAGATCATGTCCTGGCCCCTGTACTGAAGACATAATACTCAAAGAAGTTCTAACGATGATATGAACAGACACGGTTACCGATAGGCCCTTTGGATCTATTTAATTTTTTTCTTTGTAAATTCTGTTCTTCTAATTATTTAAAAACAATAAGGTGATGACTTCAGTGGTATCGAGATAGAATCCCAGTTTTCTTCTGATAAATTTTTTTTTCAAAACCAAAAAAAATATATATAAAATTTTACAGCTTAATTTATCAGTTTTTCTTGAGTTCTAATACAGATTTTTTTTAGAAAAGGGTTATTTTAACTTACATAGGGCTGCAACAACGAATCGATAAAAATCGACTTTTAAAAGCGTTGGCAACGAATTTCATCATCGATTAGTTGTGTCGCGCGATTAATGCGTCATCCGCCGTCATCACTGCCACTTGACTGAAACGGGGGAAGAAAAAAAATTACGGCAGAGCGAACCAGCGCTGCAGGTGCGCAGTGTTGCCAACTCAGCGACTTTGTCGCTATATTTAGCGACTTTTCAGACCCCTCCAGCGACTATTTTTTTTAAAAAGCGACTAGCGACAAATCTGGCGACTTTTTACGGTGTCACTGGCGGCTTTTGGAGACTCTTACGTGAAAGCATGCATCGTTCCTACTCTTATCCTGCAGCAGCAGCTGCTGCCGTGAGGCGCCTCCCTCATCCCAACCCCGTTCTCCCGCAGGAATCCCTCTCAGCGCTGCAGTCAGAGCTGCAGGATGTTTCAGCGTCCAGACTGCAAATGAAGCGCGCATGCACCGGGATTGACGGCGCAAATTGATCACAATAATTAAAATAGCCTTTATAAATAAATTAGCTTGCAAATTATGAGGGCAAGGCTTTTGAAGTTTAAATCTTCTGGCAAAGATAAAGAAGATCCTGCAATTTATGGAAGTAAAGCATAAAATCCAGCAAGATCAGTAATATGTCAATTAATTATACGCCACATTCCCATGTAAATATCTGTCTTTGGTGGATGTGTTTTTTTCCACCCCTAGTTCTCTCATTTTTATTCCAAATACAATTTATAATTTGAATCACAGGGCTATTTTTATCTCTATGGTTCAGTATTTTCTCAAGTAGCAACTTTAACTGCTATACTTTCCTGTCTTAAAAGGCAGAACTTTTCTAGTCTAAAAAAACTCATTTGATGAAATGGGGGGACCTATTGTTTGAACCCCTTAGGGGCTTTTAAAAACAAAAATGTCTTTTTTTGCGCTTTATGAAACAAAGTAGCCTATATTTTGTGGATGTACAGCCACATTTCTCATGTAAATTTGCGTAGTTTTAACACAAACATTTATTTTTCATATTGCACCAGGACAGTTAATGAGCAACCTGTACTTGTGTGCTTGTTTGTTCTGCTAAAATGTTTATTTTGGAATAAAGAGGTTAGTATAAAAAATATTTTTTGTCCGATTCATCGATTAATCGAAAAAATAATCGGCCGATTCATCGATTTTTAAAATAATCGTTAGTTGCAGCCCTAAACTTACATCAACTCAAAAATATGTAAAATTCCTAAATTCTGAATATATATATTGACCTAATAAGACATAGAACTTTAATTGAACCTAATTGAATAAAATGTCACTTCATGCAGCTATCTTAATATATTTGAATCCTTTGCTCTGTTTTTTATTTCATGCTTTTCTGTGTCCCCCATGAAAACACGATGGCCCCCTCCTGGCCCCCTGGTACATTTGGTCTGGAACTGCCACTGGAGCCATACATAGTCCTGTCTTTTTTATTATGGGTGTCCTTATAAAAACATTATGTTGTCATGACGCCACTGCAGCTGATACGACCCGATGCTATATCTGCACGAATTACTCTATCACTGATTTTTAGCGTGGCGTAATAGAAAAGGCTTAATCAAGTGATATTACTCAAACAGAAAATTAGAACAACTCACCTATCTATTATTAACCAACTGTTTATTAAACTTTAAATAGAAGAAGTCTTTTTATCAGCTTGCTTAGATTGTTTGGCTGATGTCGGAATGATTTCATCCATCAATATTGAATCTAGAGCAGACAAATTAATTGCATATAAAATATACTGGGTTCAAACACCTTTTTAGTGGTGAAACTCAAGTACTTTCAATGTCAGTTTCCAAGCTTTTCCATTACCATAACCAGTTGTAAAGATCATAATGTGATAGAGCTGGAATAATGTGAGAAGCTTCAGATTCTAACCTGGCTGGTATCGGAGCTTTCGCTCCTGCTGTGGGATTCCTCCTGAGAGGCAGCAGGCCGCTCAGAGGCAGGCTGTTCATTGAAAGCGGCTGATGCGCGATGGGTATGAAAGAGGAGGCTGGCTGTGTTAGGGTCCTCCATATCCTCCTCATCCTCTTCTTCCTCCTCCTCCTCCCCATCATCTTCGTCATCCTCCTCGATGCCCCGATGACAAAGAACCAGATCGACCAGGTCGTCCTTTTCCCTGCAGGTGTCAGTGGAGATGTTGCGCAGCATCAGGTACTGACGCAGGTCCCTCACTCGTAGGCGCATGAGCCGCGGCCGGTGGAACGCTGTGGCCTTCAGCAGATGGCAGGTGGTACAAACGCGTAGGTTCTCCTGGACCACGGAGCACAGAGAGCAGAAGCTCTTCTTGCAGTCAGAGCAGTTGTACTGGAATGGAAAGAAAATGAAGACAATCTGAGGGGACGTAGACGACACAGACCTTCTGCATTCAATGGGATACAGCCTGTACATCAATACCAGGTAAAAAAAAAGAAAAAAAAAAAAAAAGAACCGGGGGGAAAGACCATTCAGCAATTTTAGAACAACTTTACCTGAACCTACTGAGGAATACAATACTTTGCAAACTTTATTGACGGTTGATGTGGTTCAACAGAATAAAGCACCGCTATATTGCTGAAGAAGAGTTTCAACACAACATAATACTGCCACCACCGAGTTAGGCAGTAGGGATGGTAGGTTCAAGATAATGATGTCAAGTGTTACTCTTCTGCCACACAAACATTTTCATGTTAAACAAACGTTACATCTCGGATCGTTCTAAACAGTGCAGAAATTTTGGTATCAACCCAAGATTTAGATCGGATCCGAGAAATTTTGTGCATGTCGACGTAGCTAGTGAAATGAGAAAAATAGTCGGGTAGTTATTATATTCCAATGTCTATATTAGAAAAATCCAAATTTGAAGAAAGAGAAGATAAAACATCCTGATTTTATTTAAAATGGGTAATAACTTTGATCTAAAATTCAAAATTTACTCTGTTTACTTCTTAAAATGGTTTAATGTCGTAGGGAAGCGGCTGTTCCAACCGTTGCAGTTCCAAATTCTCCCGAGTGGTGCCCGACTTTACAAGAGTGAATAAAGTGAATGTCATTGGTCATTTATCAAGGGGGTGGGAGGTTGCCAAGCATTTTGATTATAGCCAGTTTGTCGGAAGCATCTTGCTAACCAGTTAGCAACTTAGTGCTAGTAGGTTCCCAATGGGAAATTACATTGGGACCAAGTAGCACTAAATTGCTGACTTAGCAACGACACTGTGAAGGAACGCTATGGACAGCAGAAATATGCAAGAGGAGCAGAGTTTAGTGTCGGAGGCAGTAGATGTGTCTCATCCGTTCTACATTTTTTATTAAAAGGAGGAAAGTGGGGACGAAGATGTTGTGGAAAAGGATGCCAGGGTGGCAGAAGCTTGGTTTGGTGTAGAAGGCTTACAGCCGTACATGTTTGAGCCCTTGCCTCGCAACGCTGCCACATCTGTTAGCTCTACGCCTGCCGGAGACACAGACGTCTGGGATGGAACTCCATGGGAAAGGAAATTATTCGTATTTCTTTTTTCAACCGTTGCGTATATTAGCTGCGACATATGAATCAAGATGCTATGACCGAAAAAATAGACCGACAGATGACCGTTGATATATGATTGGCCGAATTTAGGTTTACAGACTGACGTATAACTAACTGGTCTGCATAAAATAATGGGAAAAAAACACATATTTTAGGACAGGATTTTTTTTTTTATATGAATTTTCTAACTTTCGGGACAATATCATCTGATAAAGAGTACATTTATATACATGTTTAAGCCAGAATGATTCGACATTTAAATATGACATCCCTACGACTTTAAGCAGAGTATATTTCTGCCTGAAGTTAAATGATCTCTGTTTTGCATTTTTGGTAATAAACATTTCCATAGTAAAAGAACTTGACAGTTTTGATGCAAAAAGGGGCAGTTACAAATATATTAACAGTATTTAATATATCAAGTAAGACAAAATGATGTGTTTAATGGAGAAATCTGAAGCAACAAATCTCTTTGTCACAATTTCCAAAATTATTAATGTAGATCAAGAAAAAACAAACTACCTTTCTTACACCTATGATCTTATTTTAAGATATTTCTATTTCCTATTGAATGCTTGACAACTCTTTTTGATATATTGTATACATGTACCTAGAACCCCCCCCCCCCCCCCCCCCCCCTCCGACTCTTTAAGTTTAAAGAGTTCAGTTTTATTTTTTATATGTTGATAAAAAGTTGGAATATATCTACACCATGTCCTTAAATTAACCCAGAAGACTCACCTTCCTCCTGAAGACTGAGAAGGTCTGTCCACAAGCTTTGCAAACAAGGCTGGGGTTCCCTGAGCTGTTGGGCGGGTAGGTGGAATATCCCGCACTGGGGGCGAACCTGAAGGGCCCTGCACCTGCCCCAAACCCTGGCTGCTGGCCCCTGACGGCCCCTGTACCCATGACTTCATTCAGCAGACCACAGCATGAAGCCCACAATGAAGAAGCCTCGGCCTGAAACATGACAGCAGACTTATTATAAAGGTGTCAACTCAAGTCCACGTTGAACATAATCTTCCTAAATGTAAGCAACACCGTCAAAAATGAGCGGCTATTAAAATACGATGATTTCTAAACAGAGCAATCACAATAACAACAAAAAAGAAAATTATTATTATAAATTATAGTGACATTTTTTTTTAGTAAAACGCCAAAGATAGCCGAAACAATTGCGTATTGTTATAATAACACAACAAAAATGATAACAAGTATTAATAAAAAAAATCACCAAAAACGTATCCATAAACCAGCGAAGCATTTTAATGGCTAATATCCCGTTAGCACCATTATGTTAGCCAGGATTAGCTAGTTGTTACTATGGAAAACAGACACATTTTAAAACAATGCACCTTCATTGCAGCTCCGGTTCGGTAACAGACCCTTCACCCGGTGTTTTCATCGCAAAGAGGTATGTCACTTTTTAAGCAAAACAATCCAGCACTTTCAATGGCAGAAAACTACTCAGTACAGCTGCTATGATGCCGCTACTGCAGCTGCTTGGGGCGGCTTTAGCTGCTGTAAAACCAGCTGAGTAGCGCATTAGCGCCACCATCCGGAAGAAAGGAAACACGCAAGATTCCCTCGAATACGTTAGTTTGGAGGTCTTCAACAGGGGTCAGCGACCCCTAGGGGATCCACGGTAGTACTGCATGGGGGTCGCGAAAGTTTTGGTTGATTAGACTTTAAAAAAATATATATTTTATATTATATTTTATACATTTATATATTATAATTTTTCCACTAATTGAAATTATGGTTCAACACACTGCAGTAAACAGATAAATGGAGGAAGAAGATGTCTTTCAGTCATCAATGCAAACATTCAGCGACACACAGGAGCTCTTTTAAGCTGGACACCGTTTCATTCACAACACCTGTCCCATCAACCAGGAAACAGAACCAGAAACAGAAATACTTTAATTATCCTAGGGAGAAATTACTGTCGTTACATTACTCCATATGTAACAGAGGGACTATAGGACCAGTTTGATATAACACAATTTCATTAAATATATATAATTAGGGGTTCCCCTCTTCATCTCGCCATTAGTTTGGGGGTTCTTGGACTGGGAAACGTTGAAGACCCCTGCATAAATTGATAACCTCAGATTATTAATCCCAAGGGCTGTGGCGATTCTAGATTTACAAGAGTGGTGCAAAAATAAGGTGGCGCAAGTGTTTTTTCATAGAATAAAAGTATAAAAAACACACAAAAACAAACAAAAAAGGGCAAGAGCACATTGTTTTGAATATTAGGCAAGCCACAAAGCTAAGGTTGAGTACCCCTTTGCATCTACCAGATGACAAATGTGATCTTAATACGGTTGAATCTTAAAGTTGACTGTAATTTAAAAATAACTGATAATGTAAATTATAAAGGCCAAATATTGCATTGCTCCAAGGGACAATCTGTTATGGTTCCCTCTGTCAGCCCATGTCATTATAAAATTGATTTAGCATTAGACTGCAAAAACTGATCCAGGTAAGTAAAACATTTTTTGAAATAAGTGCCGTTAATTTGAGTAGGGAAATACAATGATCTGACCAAGGGATGAGTTTGTGTGTTTGTCCATCTGTCTGTGTACAAGATAACTTCAAAAAGTTAACGATTTTAATGAAATCTTTACCAGAGGTGCGCTTCATGCCAAGAAACAATCTATGACATTTAGGTGAGAGTCCAGTTTATAATCTGGATAAAGGACTTTTTAAAATGAATTTTTACCATTGAGATGGTGATTTAATGAGGAAACAAGCAGGTCCCTCTAAACCAGAGGGTGGCAGCAGTGATTATTGATAGCTTGTGTCAGTGAAGTTTTTTTAATTTTTTTTATCTTAATCATACATCAGCTTTTCCATTGGAAAGTTGCCTTACCCAGTAACTCAGATCAAGGGAAAATAGACTCAACTATAAAGAAAATTATTTACTTACATTTCAATTTTTGTCTGGAACTGCCCCTGCCTATGCAGGGTGAAAACCAAAACAAACCCTAAAGAGTATGGCGATATTTACAAAAATGTATAACAGGAAATGTAGAAAACAATGAAGAGGTTCCTCCCATCCCTTTTTAAACACCCCTGACAGACTAGCATGGTATGAATGGTTGGAGAATACAGGTCAATAAAAAAAAAAAAAAAAAACATTTTACTTAGAAGACCTTTAAAAGCTAAAGTAGCAGAGTCCAAATAATGTGAAATCTCTTGCTGACGTCATATCATGTGAGACATCTCCTCTCTAATCAAAAGAAACGCATCACTAGTATGAATTTAAGGCTTAACTGTATATTTCAGTTATATGTATAGTTTATTTGTATCCTTATATCTTACACTATATTGCCAAAAGTATTTGCTCACCTGCCTTGACTCACATATGAGCTTAAGTGACATCCCGTTCCTAATCCATAGGGTTCAATATGACGTCGGTCCACCCTTTGCAGCTAGAACAGCTTCAACTCTTCTGGGAAGGCTGTCCACAAGGTTTAGGAGTGTGTTTATGGGAATTTTTGACCATTCTTCCAGAAGCGCATTTGTGAGGTCGCACACTGATGTTGGACGAGAAGGCCTGGCTCTCAGTCTCCGCTCTAATTCATCCCAAAGGTGTTCTATCGGGTTGAGGTCAGGACTCTGTGCAGGCCAGTCAAGTTCATCCACACCAGACTCTGTCATCCATGTCTTTATGGACCTTGCTTTGTGCACTGGTGCACAGTCATGTTGGAAGAGGAAGGGGCCAGCTCCAAACTGTTCCCACAAAGTTGGGAGCATGGAATTGTCCAAAATGTCTTGGTATGCTGAAGCATTCAGAGTTCCTTTCACTGGAACTAAGGGGCCAAGCCCAGCTCCTGAAAAACAACCCCACACCATAATCCCCCCTCCACCAAACTTTACACTTGGCACAATGCAGTCAGACAAGTACCGTTCTCCTGGCAACCGCCAAACCCAGACCCGTCCATCAGATTGCCAGATGGAGAAGCGCGATTCGTCACTCCAGAGAACGCGTCTCCACTGCTCTAGAGTCCAGTGGCGGCGTGCTTTACACCACCGCATCCGACGCTTTGCATTGCACTTGGTGATGTATGGCTTGGATGCAGCTGCTCGACCATGGAAACCCATTCCATGAAGCTCTCTGCGCACTGTTCTTGAGCTAATCTGAAGGCCACATGAAGTTTGGAGGTCTGTAGTGATTGACTCTGCAGAAAGTTGGCGACCTCTTCGCACTATGCGCGTCAGCATCCGCTGACCCCGCTCCGTCAGTTTACGTGGCCTACCACTTCGTGGCTGAGTTGCTGTCGTTCCCAAACACTTCCATTTTCTTATAATACAGCTGACAGTTGACTGTGGAATATTTAGGAGCGAGGAAATTTCACGACTGGATTTGTTGCACAGGTGGCATCCTATCACAGTTCCACGCTGGGATTCACTGAGCTCCTGAGAGCGACCCATTCTTTCACAAATGTTTGTAAAAACAGTCTGCATGCCTAGGTGCTTGAATTTATACACCTGTGGCCATGGAAGTGATTGGAACACCTGATTCCAATAATTTGGATGGGTGAGCAAATACTTTTGGCAATATAGTGTATTTTACACTGCTTATATTTGAAGGGTTTAATTGTACTATGTGGGTTGTAATTTTATTTATTTTATTCAGTCATATTTTATTTTTGCTCTATTGTATGTATAATCTTATTTTCACCTCTCTTCTGTTAACAGTTGCACTGCAAGAAAATAATTTCCTGCAAAGGATTAATAAAATTATTCTGATTCAGGCAGATTCTTGTGCAACTCTTATACAGGGAATGGAATTAATTTATATACCTTAAGTTGTGTAATTTATGGCTTCATGCAACATGTTGATTTTAGGTAGACCCTTTTTCTTCAGGGTGTTTCCTTTTATTGCCTTTCACAGACCCCTCTTAACTAACACAATAAGGAAAAAAATACTTTTAACAGAAAGACGTACCGGTATTAGTCAGTTTTAATAGAGTAACACACCAGAAATAAGTTTTAAACCAAATTTTTTTAATGAACTAATACAGTATCATATCTTTCAGTAAACTCAATATAATCAGACTATAAATTAAAAAACAGATTTTACTTTATGCGCACAGGGAATGTGACAGAAAGAAAGAATTTTAAAATAAAAAGTCAAACATTCTCCTTATCTCTCAAAATGAAAATAATAAATACCTTTTGAACAATACCGCTGGCTGTAAAGTCACAAAAAAAATTGGAACAGGCAAATAGTCCCAAAGAAAGTTTACAGTATATCAGCTGGGAGTGGGCTCAATGTTCTCCTTCAGGCGTTAAGGATTTCTTTCAGGTGTGGAACAGCAGCATTGGCCATGGAAGGAAAAACAATAAGCTTTCTTTAAATCCTCTGTGTGTGAAAAATAAATATCGGCTCTTTATGAACAGCCATGACCCTGTAATCCTTCTCACAGCAGTCCAGCCTGCGGATCCTTCTGTTGAAGCTTGAGAATCAGTTCAAGCAGGTTCATCTGCATCGTCAGCTCCTGCATTACACAATTGATTAAAGAGCAGTTAGAGAGGATAGATCTGTGAATCTGATGAATGACTGACTCCTTAAAAAGTAATGTTTTCCATTGTGGCCTGTAAAGATGAATAGACATGAGAACATTAACCTGAGGATTAGTGGTGATGTAAAAGCCTGGAACGCCTGCCTTCTCCAACGTGTTCTGCTGGTCAGTCACTTTTTGATCGATTTCTGATACAATCTTCTTGTCCATCATCTTTTGCTCCTCGCGAACCCGAGCTTCCAAAGCCTGCAACACACCAGCAATGAAGGCAGCCCGACTTCCCTCTGTGTAAACATCCTAAAAAGAGGTGATATTTCTTACCTCAACTTCAGATTGCTGGGTTGATTTGAGAAGTGCAAGGTTGTGCGACTTGCATGACTGTATAGCCTCCTTGTGTTTTCGGACCAGATCTTGCTTTAGAGCTAAAGAATACAAAGAATGATATTTCATTGGTAATGCTAAATTCTAAGCACTAAGCTTCATTTAAGAAGAGCGCAGATCTTTATAAACACACAGGCATGAAGACGATTCATATGCAGATTCGAGGATATTCTGTTTTTAGGTAGGACTGCCACAGACCTTGATGTTCGCAGTGCAGCTTCTGCCTTTGGTTGTATAGATTTTTTTCCGTGAGATGTTGAATATCCAGAAGGCCCTGCACAATTTCATAGACTGTCCCATCAATGAGGGCCAACGCCAGGTCGCTCAGCGTGTTGTAGGACAGGCGCTGCTGGAAGGAGCTGATCGTGGAAACAAAAAGAGCAAATAAGAAAAACAAACAACCTGATAACTGATATTCAATTTTAAACATGAGGAGCTTTAAAGAAACGTAGCTGTCATATTTTCTACTATTGATAAATGTGATCTGTTAATAGTACAAAAGTTATTAACAGATTTGCAGCTTTCACAAAAAAAGAGTGTTTAAAACTAGTGTTGCGCCAATGCCATTTTTTGGCCCCTATACCTGGCTATGCAGTATCGTCCGATACCATCTGTTTGAAATTGATGTGTGTGTATATATGAAGAACTGCATACTACTTGGAAGTAAAATAATTACCATCATGGCTTTGTCAAGCTGCTGCCTACCTTTGTGAAGGTGGATCAGGCCCTGCCCGATACTGCTATCAGTGCAACACTATTTAATACAAGTTTTCAATTCCAACTGGCTTTCTCAATCTAAATTCTTCAATAGGAATTCATGTTTAAAGATGCTGATCAGGAAAATTGTGCCGTGGGAGAGTAAATTTAAAATTAGTTGGATGTGCCCAACAAATTAAAACATTGCTGCAGACTATATATCTACTATCTCAGCTTGCATTTACTACTTTGCACAGCTTTCTCCCTTGTTATAAGACACTTCTATTGCATTATCTTCTGCATGTAGACAGTTATGTTTATATTTCACTGGTATTTTTAATGTTGTTGCTGCAGCTTTAAGGAATGCAAACAGTTTGAATTTAAGTCAAAGGTAACACATGTATAAACAAAATAAAAAAAAACTATATGGAAATTACTGATGTGCTTACTTATAAATGACCATTTCCAATGTGATTGAATGAACAATATGTGAAAGTAACAAAGAACACTATATCAGCTGTTGACATGACTCAGAAGTGAGGAAGAGATGTTCTGAAGGGGTGACCATACCTCGGCAAGTCTTTGACTAAAGTTTGCAGTTCAGATAGGAGGTAATAATGTCTTTCCTGCAGTTTTGTTGGATCACTGTCGGTGACTCCGGGATAATCGTCCATGTCTCCCACTGAAAGTGTCACCCCCGGTGTCAGATGTTGGTCAAAACATTCAGTTACCAAACGTTACATATTCAGTTAGCCTCATTTAACTGAGTTAGTCTTAATTTTTTTTTTTTAAAGAAACGTCGCTGAGGGAATTTAAGCAACGTTTAAAACGAATTATTAATTTCTTACGTGACCAAAATTGAACACTTGCTATAAAACCCATAAAACTAAACACCACAACAGACTGATAGCTTTACCCGGGGATTCGTTCGTGTTCTGCTCAAGCTAAAAGGACCCCAAAGTAGCGGACTAATAACCTGCCTGTCTGTAATGTTGAGATTTTCTTCTTCTGTGTTTTTAAAGCCAGTTGACAAAAAACCTAAAGGTGCATTACCGTCACCTATTGACTGGAGTACTGATCAGGATTTAAGTTATAAATTTTATTACTTTAAAAATTCTAGTTATAATAAGAAAACTTAAATATATGTATTTAAACACAAACTATATCTCTATAAAATCTTTAAAGTAATACATTTTTTCCTATAACTATAAATAAAACATATTCTTACTGTATCCATATTGGTATATTCTAAAAAAGATATGCACAAATGTTTCCTGTCGTTATTTTATTTGGGTGTACTATTTAACCCCATATGAAAAAAAACTCAAATTTAAAATGTTTTCTTGTTTCTTTATTATATTATATTTATTAATATATTGTATTATATATTTACCCTTTTTACTTTAGATACTTTTATATTTAACTTTGCATTCCCGCGTTTTCCTATTTCTCTCACCATTTCGTAACCTAAAGCTTAACTCTCTGCCCACTCTTAACTTCAGTTTTACAAACTTTTACATTTAATTCCACATCAATGCTTTTTACTACATTTTTTCTGATCTATAAACCTAATGTGAAATAAAACCTGACCCATACTAGTTTATTTTAATTGAAAGAAAAAAACAAAAGCAGAAGAAACAATGGTAGTCTTATGATACTTTATGATATTTTATAAGAGAGATGCGGTGTACATGGATAAGGCAAAAGATACCTATGTACGATCTAGAGTCAGTCGGATTGAAGAGCAGAGGAAATATGGCTTTCTTTTGTACATTAGAAAAACCTAGAAAGGATTGGGATTCAATGGACTTAAATTTACAAAAGATGTATTCAAATTTAACAATCCTCTTTACATATCTCCACAGATAGAGAAAAAAATTATAATTTTTTTTAGATTAGAAAAAAAAAAACAGAGGAAAAGTTAAGAATTACTGACTTTGCAGTGAGAAATGAGGTGTGTGAAAGCTCACCTGGGTTGAATGTATGAAAAGCTCACTTCTATAGATATTTCAGGTGGATTTATGACCTAAACATGTTACCAGGAAGGAAACATGAAACTAGGGCTGCAACTAACGATTATTTTGCAAATCGATTAATCTGCGGATTGTTTTTTCAAATAATAATTGGATAGCAAAATGTTCTCTAAAGAACATTCTTTTTGCAAAATGAAACCAGGTGAAAATAAATCTTTTCCACTTGGGGAGTTCTGGATAGAGCGTATTGACAGAAGAAAAAGATTTTTATCTTAAATGCAAAATGTTTGCATATCTTTTTTTACAACTTTGGTATAATTGCTGCTCAAGGTGGATTTATTCTGTCAGCTAAAGGCATGTTTTAGAGTCTCTAAACTCGAGTTAACGATTAATCGATTACGTAATTAGTTGACCACTATTTCAATTACAATTAATCACTATTAATCCAATTAATTGTTTCAACCCTAAATTAAACAAGGCCTTATAAAACTAATCCAAAACCTAGAAAGTATTAGAAAAACCTTAACTTCAGATGTATTACACTTTCGAAATACAAACTTCAAGATCCTCCCAACAGTTTTGGCAAAAATGTTCAAATCTGGCTCTTCTTAACTGATTATTTCCACACAATCTGTGTTTTTTAACAGGGACTTCCATCCATAACAAAGATTAAAGGTTAAGGGCCTTCATGATTAAAGCCATCTAAGACAGAATGCTGGCATTATTTCATTTTTTAGATTTTCATAACTCATTTAATACTGCAAAACAAATATGTACTTTCCACTCATGAGACATTTTGGATTTGGTAAAAGGTTTCTTGATATGATTACAATTTTGATGAAGACAATGAATAAAAAGTTTCTAAAATACTGACATTGTTTGTTAAAAACGGAATCTTTATCCAGGCTGACATATCCTGCCAATCACTAGCTGCCCCTAAGAGATGTTGAGGAGATTAACAAGATCTATTTAAATCTCATTTGGAAAAATTAGCTTCACTATATTTGGAAAAAAGTTTTATTTAAAAAAAATTATAGAAGTGGTATCAAGGCAATCGGTTTTCAAAATAAGGAATGGAATATAGAAAATTTGATGGCTCCAGTCCCTTTTAAGAAATGTTGATCTTACTTATTAGTAATGTCCATATTTATCAAAGTTGAAGGTAATGAGTTTATAGTAAAATGTCTAAACTAATAGTTGTATTATGACAGTATAGAATTAAAGATTTATGGTGAATCCTACACATCTTGTATCATCCAAATCTATTAATGTTGATCCTTTTTCTCTTTTATTTATTATTATTATTATTTTTTTAACCTATTTGACCGCTTCATTTATGGCATATTTAGAATTTCTAGTCAGGAGCAGAACCAGGCCCAGTTAAACGACCTTCTGCACAGGTCGACTCAGGGTTCAAGGAGACAGAAGAAGACATAGAGAGGGAACATAGAAGCACTGATCTATAAAACCTTTCTATGCTAGAACATGTAACGATAAACTAGAATAGTAAACTAGATAAACTCTGAGTTGGTTTCCATGTCAAAGAGATGAAAGTGAGCACTTACAGAAATATTTCATTCAAATTTTAAGATTTATGTAAATTTATTACATAACAAATTAAATTTTTTTAGAAGATTTAAACTCAAACCTATTAAATAAACCTTATATGATGCATATTTATTTGTATAATAAAGCTTATGTATTTAAAAAATAGTATCATCAGGTTTATGTATTCAGTACTAATAAAACATGTTTACTCAAAAGTAATACTATAGTTTGTATTTATTTTAAATTTATTGTTTGAATTGGATAGAATTAACTTGATTATTATGCAATTCAAACAAATAAACTCTATATATTTGAAATAAGTAACTAATCATTATTAATTTTGACTAAGTATAGGCTACTTTATTTATTCTAAATACATATCCTGACAGTTGTATGTATTTTAAATAGATAAACCATATCAAATGAATACATTTGCATCGTGTAAGGTTTATAAAATAAGTGTGTGTTAAAATGTTGGAAAAAAGGTAAAAGGGAATTTGTGAATTATGGTACATACATCTTGAAATTAGGAAGAAATATATTTGTGAGTGTAGTCACAGTAAATTATTACACTATAGGATAAAGAGTATCTATACATTTAAGCTGAAGAAAAGTCACATTTTCTTACTACAGCTTCCAAGATATGGGACCATTTATATTTCATTTTTGCTGGCTTCCTAACAGTGCACTTTAGCAGTTAAAGATACTTTTGTCTGCTTTGGTACTTAATACATATCACAGACAGATGGCGCTGTATACCAAAATAAGGGAGTGACAAAATGAAACATCTATAACAGGAGTTTTCAATGTTTTCCAGGGCAAGGACCCCCAAACTGATAGCCAAATGGAGTGGGGCCCCCCTAATTATATATATTGTTTAAAATTATTTTATATCAAACTGGTCCTATAGTCACTGTATTATAGATGGAATAATAACGAAAGTCATTTCTCCCTGGGATTATTAAAGTATTTCTGATTCTGATTCCTGGTTGATGGGACACGTGTTGTGAATGAAACGGTGTCCAGCTTGAAAGAGCTCCTGTGTGTCGCTGAATGTGTGCATTGATGACTGAAAGACATCTTCTGCCTCCTTTTATCTGTTTACTACAGTGTGTTGAATTCATGTTCATGTATACCGGTATTTAAAGACATTTCAATAAGTGGAAAAATTGAAGGGGGGAATATATAAAAAAATATTTTAGGTTACACCTATCCTATACCTGTTTGACATCTTTTCTCTGGCTAATTTGTCATTTATGTTGAAGACTATCTGAAAATATAACATATTTTTTTAGAACTTTAAACAATGTTATATTGTTCATTCATATTTCCAAAAAGAAGAAAAAAACTTTTTAAGATTAGATATTTTATGCTTCAAATCTTGATATTCTTTCTTTGAAATTTTGAAGAACTAAAAAAATCTAGTCAGTTTCTGTTCTTACTATTAAACTTATTGGAACAACAATGACAAGAAATGTTTTTTTATATCTTCTCATTTCCACTCTTGTCAGATTTTTGACTTATATTTGCTCAGAAACACAGATCTGCATTGATGACTGAAAGACATCTTCTGCCTCAATTTATCTTACTACAGTGTGTTGAATTCATGTTAATGTGTATTTAAAGACATTTCACTTAGTGGAAAAAAAAAGATTGCAGGGGGGAATATATATAAAAAAAAGTCTAATCAACCATCCAGCACCTCCTTGGACCCCCCAGTGGTCACAGACTCCCTGTTGAAGACCTCTGATCTATACTACTACAAGTGTTTTCTCAATAAAGCTACATTTCTATTCAGAAGACATTAAATAGTTTTTAAATTGAAAAAGACGAAGAACCTAGCATTGTTGTTTTGTAAACATGCAGCCATTACAGTTTAATTTATTGTTTTTTTTATCTTTATTTTTTCCCTCCTCATCAACATTAAATTAAAAACCAAACAAGAAAGATGGTTAGAGTGTTTACCCTTTTGAGACGAAATGATTTGGTATAAAACAAGTGTTTGTAGAGGCGACCATATGATGGTGTGTTTACATTGGGCCAGTGGCGGAGCTAGATGGGGGGCCAGGGGTGGCCATGGCCACTCTTGGGCACTTATTGGCCATCCCATTGCCACCCCTACCATTTTCTTCCCTCTGATACAGATGGTGGCAGCAGTACTACTCTCAAGTGGAATATTCAGACATTTAAATTTTCACATATCAACAGTTACTTGACAACAAAAACTCTGTGGTTAATTAAAGATGATAAGTACAGAAATCATGCTATTTTTGTCACAGTCTTGGTTTTCCATTTGTTGTCCTCTGCTGCCCTCTTGTGTCCTCTTTTCCCTAGCTCTGTTTTCTGCTCTGCCCTCAACTGTTTTCAATCCCCTCGTTAGCCCTCTCTTTGTCTCTGTCCCCTTTAAAAGCCTCCCTCTTCAGTTCCTGTTTGCTGGATCCTCGTCTAACATCTGTCTGCGTACCTCGTCTCTCCCTGGCTCCTAGAGTTTGGTTTTCCCCTGATGTCTCTCTGGTTCTGGTTCGTCTGTTATTTCTGTTGGATTTTTGATTCCTGCCTCAGTTCCTGTAAACCTCATTAAACCCACCTATATTCACCTCTACCTACTTGCCTCTGCATTTGGGTCCTCAATCCAACACCAAATCCTGACAATTTTCAGAACTAGATTTTGTGTTGTATGGGGTAAAGAGAAAATTATGTCTCTGTAAGTCATCCAGGATCTTCAGTGAAATCATAGATAAAAACTATTTTGATAAAAACTTATTAAATAATCAATTTATGTAGATATTAGTGCTTTTAAATATCAATAATATGCAGAATGATTGTTGATAAAAGTAGGTGGGTAATGACAATGGAAAAGATGTTCGCCCCAGAACTCAAACCTTAAAGAATTATTTCCACTATACCTTTTATCTAGAAAGCACGGATGTTTAGATATATGCCTTTATTTGTTAGCAAGGCTGTAGGAAAGTGTAGGTGGTCTTTATTTAGAAAATATGGATATTGTGTTGTTAATTTCCCTGTAGGAACAGCATAGGTTGACCCTGAGGTTCTGGCACCTATGCGCTTTCGGACACCCCTCAGTGTACATTGGTTATTGCCTGGCCACCCTTCTAAAAATGTTCTGGCTACGCCTCTGCATTGGGCTCGCGGCTTTAACGCGCTCCGCTCCGCTCCGCTGACTGGACTGTGACGCGCGCCTGGGTCGCGCGCTGCTGGTGGGCAGAGCGCCGTCACGAGCTGAAGGTGTAATGAAACGGAGAAAACTCACTCCCAGGAAAGCAGAGGGCTATTTATACCAGCTCGCATGGCAACATAACAGACACCCGCTGGATAAATAAATGATTGTCGCGAAAATGGCCCAAAACACGTCTCTTTATTTTCGGATTGTCGAGGGTAGGAACCTCCCGGCCAAAGACGTGTAAGTAATTTCTGAATGGCATGCGCTTCTGTGTTGCAGCCCCACCTGATAACAACCTGCGTCTGATATCTGCCTTTATTTTTAACTCTATTTTTGTTTCTCATTTGAATAATTCTAAATCCACGTGAGAAACCTGCAGGAACTGAGCCCAACATCATCATAAAAAAAGAAGGAAATAGGCTATATTTCAATAAATTAACATGTCTTTATTCTACCATATTTTATTCTCCAATTTTTAGGTCTGGGACGAGTGATCCTTACTGCATCGTTAAAGTTGACAATGAAGTTGTAGTCAGGTGAGTTATGTTTTTTTCAATCAGTATTTAAATCATTGAGGGTTACAAACAGCAGCAACCTAGTCCAGATGTTCAGTTTATTAGAGATAGGCTCTGATTATTATACAGTATTCTACACATCTGGAAGGTGTGCTCAAACGCCCACATCATGGCCCCCTCAACACCAAGAACCTGATACTGGTCTGGCATTTAAACACCCTCAGGTAACCATGGTGAACATGCATCAATTATTGCAGGGAGCACCTGTAAGAAAAGAGCTTTCTAGTGAGGTGAGGAGAATTATATCTGTTCATAGATGTCTCTGAGGTTGATTGCTCTCAAAATCTTAAAAGATGAATACATAAAAAAAAATGCAGAAATCTTAGAAAGAATAAAGGAAGTATGAGTTGAGTTGTTCCATCTGGAGTGTGTAAAACTGCTTAGTGTTTCACTGCAGGCACTCTCACTGTTTTACTCCTCACTTGCTGTGTTATTGTCAGTTGCCTTTTGAGTGTGATGTTCATGGATGATGATGAGTCTGATCGGTTGTGCTGAGAAATTATGAGTACACAAGGCTTTTAATGCACTCATCATGACAGAGTCAGGGGATGACATTTCTGTTAACCCTTTGTATTGTTTTGTGTTTATTTATTGGGGATTAACAATGATAATATATCAAAAACTACTATATTTGATCCCTTTGCATTAAATATAAATAAGATGTTTAAAACATTGAAGTTAATGAAATTGTTGTCAATAAACAATAGACGCAATCAGAGTAAAGTTAAATTCTAAAAACTGAAATCCTGACAATCAAACTAAAATAATTAAGTCTGAAATTTTGAGGCCATTAAAACACATGCTTTTTATTTTCTTTATCTGTGAAAGCATAACCCTCACCACTGGACAAATTACGTTACCCTAGATACGGCAGTAAATCCAAGGCCCAGTTATCCCCAAACACAGAGCTATATTGTAGAAATATATTTTACTCTATATTTTTTATCCTCATGTCACCTTATTTTGGGAAATGTCTCTATTATTTTAAGTTTAAGTATTTAATAGGGCATTATATTATTAATTTGTGCATTTTGCAATTTAATGGTATATTTAATATTCAAATGTGTTAGACAAATAAATAAAAAGATGTTACATCTATTTATTTCATAGTGCATTCATTTATTTAATGGGCCCTTTTACAAGATATATTTTTGCTCACCGTATATGTCAGAGATCACATTTCCTGTCAAGGCTCAGAACAGGGGACCAAGTATTCAAGACAGACAGTCAGATGATTCAAAAGCGTTTATTTAAAAAACACTGGATCTGCAATAACAGCGAGGGCTTCTAAGGCAGGAACCTCTCCAGGAGGAAAAGTCAGGTTAGTGACCACGTTAATCTGACAGAGGATGATTTTGAACGTGAGTCACTAACCTGGTTTTATAGTTCAGTCTGCGCCAAGATCATAATATTTCAATGATTGTGAAAACCATATTGTAACTCCCCCATTCGCAGAGGGGCTACTGACCACTACTGTGGGAACCCTGGTTTAAACTTACCGTATTGGAAAATTCAGCTGCAAAAGACAGTTTTGAACCCATACTGGGCAGCACTAAGACAATTATAGGTTGATTATTGTGGAATTAAACAGGTTTACATGAATTACACTGTTTGCAGAGTAGCAGATTGCTTTCATAGTGATAGATGACCTCTTGTATTAAAAAAATAAAATAAATAAATAAGCTGCATAGTTATGCTGTAGACTGCACGGTGATGTGATCGTTAGCACCATTACTGAGCAGAAAGAAGGTGCTGGGCTATAATCTGAAGCTGTGGTTTTTCTGCAAGGACGTTGCAGGTTTCCCTCCACATAATTCAGCTTTTTACCACAGTCCAAAACTATTTAGTGTCGCAAAAATCTGTCTCTCTGTATCACCTTCAGGTCTTTAAGGTTGTGGATGGCTGTTTGTCCTGTGTGTCTCTGTAATGGTGATAAACACCAGCCCCTTAAACCATCCCCCCTACCACCACACACTCAGGGGGCATATTTGACTGATAGAAGAAAAATAGATACTTCTTTTTATATACTCTACTTGGAAACCTGAAATTACCTTTTGGTCTAATTAAATATAGCCTTCGTTCATGCGTGTCTATCAAACTGCAGATATGCAGCAATGTGTCTTACAGAGACATTTGTCAGCCTCTAAAAAGCATCTGAAACTGCTTCTTTGAACATACTAGATCACCTCTTTATGCATGCCTCAGTGCGCTCTCAATCATGTTTGGGAGGTTATTTTGAAAGCTGTTTATATATCTGGGCTCCCACTCATACATTTTCATAATTAGTATAAAAAATGCACAGAAGATCACATAATATTGTTGATCTAGACTTAAAATATGATACATGTATATGTATTGCTGTCATAAATAACTATTGTAATTTTTATATATATATCTGTTCCACATTACCAGGTAACATTTAAAAATAAATATTCATAACTTGAGAAATGTTGTACGTTATATCAAATTATTCAAAATTGCATAGTATTATGTTGGGATTCTTACTACAGACCACCAAGCAGCATTGAAAGGACATTTTTCTTTCATTTGCCATCAGTATATAGCCTGGGTGCCATTCCCAACTTAGTCCCGCCCACAAGGTTTGAGGTCGGGAAGTTCGGTCTGGCTCTGCTCCATAGTAGCGCGAGTATTATCGCCCACTGTCAGGCGATCCAATCAAATTGTCAGGGCGGGCTTTATACTATGATGGACAGATGATCAACAGTAACATAATCAACCACGTGACCAATGCGCGCTTGGGTGACAACAACAATGGCTGCCGCCGGAGAGTTGAGGTGAGTAGATTCTGCTATTAGGTCTGTTCTAGAAGATATCGACAGCAATTTAATTTTAAAAGAGGAACAGAGAAACGCGATCAAGGCTCATCTTCTTATTCTAGGCGTGAAACTGCACGCTTTGATTTTTGTTGACAACAACTATGCGTTGCTTAACATACGTCACGCACTCCGTTGCTCTTATTGGTTGTATGTCTGTCCAATTGAGTGCAGAGGCATTTTTTTTCCTGGTTTGTTCAAAACACGCCCCATAATCACAGCTCTATGGAGCAGCATCAGACTCATATTCTGACTAGAATTGAGTAGGACTACGTCAGGCTAATCAGTATATGCCACACCTCCTCACCTCCACAACCCATTATTAAATCCAGTGTATTTATCTGCCTTCAGAAGGGAAACAATTTGACAAATTTATTAATTAATTTTTGGGGTGTACCAAAACATTTTCCTTTATCTGACACAATGCCAGGATTTGAATATTTACTTATATTAACATTTACGTGATAAAATATATACGCAAAAATCATTATTATTTTAAATTCCTATTTTGCACAGTGTAATATTAGGAAAGGCTTGTTTTTAGGTAGCATTGGTTAAACACAGAACCATAGTTGGCAACAATAGGTATAAGAACAACTGAGCCATTTATTAGTAACCAGTGGTTTACTTAGACATTTAGTTCATTAAGCTAAACGTCTAAGTATTCTTACACATAATATTATATACATATTACATACATATTACATATTACATATTATATATTTAAACTAAATTATAAATAAAAAAACTGGAACCTTGTGTTTGATGAGTTTTTGCAGTCAGCTGCTGTTGCTGTGACCACTTGAGCTCTATGTGAGGGAAAAGTGGATTAAATGTTGGATTGAAGTGATTCTATCAGTGTGCTTAAAGCAGGGATTTTAGACTGGTAATCATTTTTAGCTGTTTTCAAAAATATTTCTCATACCAACATGGCATCAGAATATCTCTAGTAATAAATAGACCTGTGTTTAATTTAGTCTCAGTACGGATGTAGTTGGTCTCAAAGGTTTATTAGGGAAAATTGACAAAAAAAATGTAATCAGCATTATTGAGACCAAGGAACACAGCAGAGAGATGACTCTCCATTGGCCTGGTAATTGGTTATTTTGTTCTTTTGATTTGTGATTTTGTCGCTTTGGGAATTCCATATTTAGTCCCTTTTTGGAAATTTTTTCATTTCATTTTCATGCATTTGAATTTGGTTCTTAGCTGCAATCTTCAGGTGCCGTTTTTAGTGTGCAGGCTTTAAAAAAATGTATTTTATAGAGAAAATCAATCTTTCATTGAGGTCTGTGTTCTGTTTGCTTTATGTTGTTCCTGTTTTTTTTTTTTTTTTTTTTTTTTTTACAACCCACTAGTTGTACAGTATTTAGTTTCATTATGTTTTGTTCTGTTTTCAGTTTGTAGACTTTCCCTGCATCTGTAACTTTTCTTCCCTAGATCCTTATATATTTATTGTGTTTATAATTCAGTGTCTCTCAGCCAGTAATTTTTTTGCTTCTCACACCTCCCACATGGTTCTTATTCTGCAAAGACTCCTGTCTATACTCTTAAGTGCTCTTTGTCAGATCATTCCATCCAGCTTTGTCAAGTTCCTGCTTGCGGCTGATTTTAACCTGTTATTTCATCTTTAACGGGATATTGTGTTTCTTGAAATTGTTACTTCAGTTCTCTCGTAAAGCCTTTTTTGTATTTTTCCTCTACATAATTTCTGCTGTTGGCTTCTCTTGGATCATTATTATGTCAGGGTTTGGCTAAAAAAACAATATTCTTAACTTTGAAAATCTCATGATAGAGCGTTGTTCAATCTATCATCTGATAAATGAAAAAATGGAGTGCAAATATACCAAGACATGACCTTTAACCTGAACTGAAAGGCTCAGTAAAGAGAACATTACTCAGAGAAGTAGCCAAGAGGTCGTGGGTAAGTCTGAAGAAACTGTAGAGATCTACAGCTTAAGCTGATGACAGCAAAACTAATTTTGAAGTGTGGCCTAAACAAAGAGCTTTTTCAAAGAAAGCTAGGAGAGATCTAGTGTGCTGTTTGCTACAAGCTATGTGGAGGACACTGAAAACATGTTTAAAAATTACTCTGGTCAGATGAGAATATTATTTAACTTCACATCCTAAATGGTCTGTATGGTGTATAAATAACACTGTACATTAACCTGAACATACTCACTCCCCAGTGAAACATGGTGGTGGCAGCATCATGCTGTCACTGCATGGATGCTTTTCTTCAATATATAAGGAAGTTGGTAAGAGTTGAGCTGCACAGAGAGCAATCTTGAAAGACAAGCTTATATAGGTTCAAGAAGACATAAGACTAAGATGGAGGTTCTCTTTTTTATGGAATGGAGGAAATCTAATATCCATATTCTTTTATCTAAACCGGGGGTCTGCAACCTTTAAAATCCAAACATCCATTTTGCCCCATGTCTGGCTGAGAAAAGGTCATTTAGAGCTGAAATCTGTTGCCGTTTCAAACAAGCAACAGGTTTTGTATTTTAAGCTAAAGAAAAACATAAAATATTTAATAAAGATGAAGCATACATTTTCTTCCATAGGATATTATTTGATGTAAAAAAAAAAATAACGAAAAAATAAAAGAATAATTTCTAAGCTAATGATAAAAAAGTGGATACAAAAAACATTTCTATTGTTCTTTAAATTCCATCAAATACACATTAAAAAAACTACTCAAAAGCTTCTAAAAGTGATATTTGTCACTATTAAGAGCCATTCTTGAAGCTACATAGACAATATATGATTTAATTATCAATTGTACAGTTTGATGGTATAAATTATTTAAAAATAATATGCTAAATAAATTATTATTACATCTACTTTTAGTTCCTCTAAGATTTAAACGACAAAGTCTTGATCTAAAACCAGCTGAGAAAATGTGCCTTGGAACTTGATGTCCTCAGATCCTCTCCATCAAATCCTCAAAATCTTAGTAATGATTATATAATTTTTTTAATAATTGGCAAATAAATTAAGCTCTAAATGTGAAAATTTGCAAATGATCCAAATGACTTGTAGCTGCAATCACAGCCCAAGAAAGCTAGGTTGCAGATTTCATTTTTGTAAAGCATAGAAGGCCATATGTTATTTTCCTTCTGCTTCAACAATACAATCAAATACATCCAAGATCGTGGTTTAAGGAATGTGAATATATTTGAACAGTACTTTAGAAGTTAGAGTTACAATATTCAGACATTAATGTAAAAGATTTCAGTGTTAATTTCTCAGCAGATGTTTTGAACCTCTCTTTGCAGGACGGCAACAGTGTGGAAGAATCTCAATCCTTTCTGGGGTGAAGAGTACACGTTGCACCTCCCAATGGGCTTTCATTCACTGTCGTTTCTTGTAATGGACGAAGACACTATTGGGTAACAGCTTTAGATATAGTTCATTCTTAAGTATCCTCATGTCAGGCAGGGTTTAATCATGAAATGCAAGTTTAGATAAACTTCTGAATGATTAAACATCAGGCAAAGGTTTTGTAGATCAAGCTTATGTTTTTGTAATCATTTCTTTTGGACTATTAGGGCTGGGATTTTTATTTACCTTACAGCTTTGATTAATTGTAATTTTATTTCATTATGTAATTTTTATTCCTGCTTTGCAGACACGATGATGTTATTGGAAAAATCACACTGAGCAAAGAAGCTATCGGATCTCAAGCTAAAGGTATGACTGATAACATAATAAGCCTCATCCTGGAATCAGTGTAGAACATGATTAGAGGTCAAAGGTTAAACATACATGGATTTCCCAAGATACTGAGGAGTCAAATGTCGGTTTTTAGTCTGGGAATGTTTATTGGTGTACCCTCCCACAGTTAATTTCATTTATTCATGTTGATTAATCACTCTAATATATGGCCTCTGCAGCCGTTGGGTTTTATTTATTTTTTTGCATCATAAACCAATAGACCAGCAATTGCATTCAAACCGCCTTATGCCGTAAAAGGCCTGGTTCCCTGTCAGAAAATCTTCCCTTTGAAGTCCCAGGGTTTACCCAGCGTCAACTCTTGCACCTTCTGTAACGTCTTGGCTAACCATATGGCATATAAACATGAAACCCTTTGATAGCGCAGTAGTTTCTCTGTAATGCTTTAGTTTATCATGTTATGTTTGCTGCATACAGAAACGGTGCTGTTGAGAGCCACCTGGCATGGCCTTCGTTCCAGTGAGTCATTGCTACATGGCGGCTGTGAGTCACTGACTCCCTCGCTGGATTTTTCTCACAGCCTGGCCTTGATTTCATTGGTTTTTCTCTTGTTTTTATGTTTCCGAATAATTGAAAATCAATCTCAACACAACCAACTAACCTGACAGGTGATAGGGTAGCTGCTAGAGCCGCTTCATAATTTTGTTTCCATCCATCACCCCACAAACATCAATCAGGCGAAGCATTATGACCACTGACAGGTGAAACCAATGTGAACAAAGATGTATCAGAAGCAAGGAAATGAGGAAGTTGGTAGAATTTGAGTCAGCATGATGGCCACTGTTGGTATATCACTATTTATTCATGCATCACCTGCTTTATACAAAATAAATGAAGAAAAGTAAAGACAAGGCATGCATAGACAGTTTGAATTTTTTTTTTATATTCTGCAGCAGTTGGTGTCTGTCTTAGTTGTTCTTTAAGGATCAATGATAAACCTACAGTGTCATGGTTTCCCTGATGCACGGTATGGAGCAAATTCCAAGATTTTCCGAAAAAGTTAAAAAACAATCCACAGGACTTTCTTTCCAACTTTGAAAACGCTATCATTGCAACCCCCACCTTTTTTTTTTCTTTTATAACCTAATTTATACAACATTCAGCAGTCTAATGGCAGCAGGGAAGAAACTATTCTGGAATCTGCTGGACCTGCATCGGATGCTTTGAAGTTTCTTCCCTGAAGGCAGCAGGGAGAACAGTCCATAGTGGGGGGTGAGGGGTCATTGATGATGTTAACGGCTCGGAATACGCAGTGATGGGATGAAATGTCTTTAATGGAGGGAAGAGGAGCCCCCATGATCCTCTCTGCTGTTCTCACCACTCTTCTCACCTTCTTCCAGTCTGAGGCGCTACAGCCTCCACACCACACAGTGAGACAGCTGGTCAGAAAGCTCTCTATGGTGCTTCTGTAGAAGGTGGTGAGGATGGGTGGGGGCAGGTGGGCTCTCCTCATCCTCCGCAGGAAGTAGATGAGCTTCTGTGCCCTTTTCAGTGAGGAGGTGTTTACAGTCCAGTCGAGGGTGTCAGTTCAACTTCAGTATAAAAATACCATTGTTTCAAAACTGGCTATACTTCCAGTAGACGGATAGATAGTTGGCATCAACAGTTGTTCAGAGATGTCCCCACAAGCCTTTTCAATTTTTGTAATCCAACAGGCTACAAACCTTAGACAGAAGCATTGTGTTTTTATCAGTCTGCCAATATTGGAGCTTTTAGGGCAAGACTGATATATTTCGATATTCCTTTTTTGCCTGATATCAGACTGATATCTGATATTGAAATCAGATTCAAACATCCCTAATTATATTTCTATTAAGGTTTTTTTCTGCACACTTTGAGGAAAAACATTCGAAAATGTTGATTAAAATGGCAGATGTTAAATAACTTCCTTAATAAAGTCTTTATACTAGCTTAAGGTGGATTTTTTTGTCTTGTTTTGCTCTTCCAAAAAATAGTTAAAGCTTGAAATGGGACATGGAAACAGAAGTCGCGAAGGTGTTCCTGAAATGCCTAATAAACTGTTTCCGCTGTCAGCATATTTCTTGATATTCTGTATGTCTCCTGACACCATGCAACATTGCTAGTGCTAGTTGAAATGACAAAACATTTAACAATGCACATTCCTGAAAACCTCTCTCAGTTTTTCCCAGATGTCCTAATAATGCTTGTTTTCAACCTGTGCTTCCAGTTTATTCCTCCCATGTGCAAACGCAACTTCTGAAGGGATTACGGTTTGCGTAGCTTAGTTTATTCACTTAAACAACAGTAGATTGGAAAGGCCCTATTTTTTTTCTTTTAAAAACATTTTAAAAGTTTGCTCAAAATTAGCATGACAGCTGTATAGAAACTTACCATTTGTTTGCAACAAACACGGTAGAATGACATTGATAATGTGGAGTCAAGCATGTGGCGATATTCACCAACATCATTACTTAAAGCAGCTCCAGTCTGGAATTTATAGTTCGCAGGTAGATAACAGACTGAAAGGAAAATAGAGATCTGATACCAAAAACATAGCTCATGGTGCTACAGTGGCAGAAAAAACACACAATTTTAAGATAAGGTACAAAAATGAATGCAAACAATGTCTAGACAAACAACAAGAACAAAGCAAGGTCTTAAAACACACTACTGGAATAATGAAACAATATATTTTATTTTACAGATGTAGTAAATGGAGCCTAGCTAAGATGTAAAGAAACAAGCAAAGCAGTAAAAGGGGACCTGGCTCTGCAACAGGAAGTGGGAAGTACTATACAGAAGAAAGTTGCTTCCTTTAAACCCCATGACGTGAAAATGAAGGCATGTCAGTTTGTGAAAATGTTTTTTCATTCTAACACTAGTTTTGTTTAGGCCAGAAGGCATTTGTTTGTTTTCACAGTGAAACACAGACTAGTGCTCTGTCGGGGAAGTTCTTTTATCTCTTGGTCTGGCTGATGTCCCAGATATGGCTCTCTGAGGAAACATGTAAAACAAGTTCTGGAACAAGATTTTGTGCCAGAATGAAACATTGTTTTTATGAAACTTGCATTTAAAATGAAAACAAATGAAAAGCAGAAGAAAATAAAATAAAAAATATATATATATGTATGTATGTATGTGTGTGTGTGTGTGTGTGTGTGTGTGTGTGTGTGTGTGTGTGTATGAGATGCTACAGGATCATAGTTCTATTATCAGACCTGTCAACAGCTCAACAAAACAGAAAGCAATGTAATGTAACCTCCACCAGTGACTTTATTTCCTCATATCTAAAATACTTGATCTGCTTTGGACAATACCTAAATAGTGATAAGTTCAGCATCAAAAGTTAAGGTACTTTTTTGTAATTTGGAATACAAGTCTAAGGATTGCATTGAATGTTAGTTTGCAATATTTCGGATGAAGCTGCTGTTGTGAGCATTTAGTGAGGATAATTTCAGCTGTTTAGAGCTTAACCTCCTAAGCTGTTACTCCTTCCTGAGCTGTTTTGCAGACTGGGATTGGAGGGGAAGCTGATAAAATCAGCATTTCCAGGTTTTATAATACATTAACGTAAATCATACTTAAACTTTTTTTTGTTTTAATGTTTTAAATCTTTTCTTTTTTTTTACTTTGTGCAACAATTTTTGTATGTTAAGCCTATTATAAATATTATACTTTATTATTAGTTTTGTTTGTAATGATCATAATTAGCTCCAACTCCTTGGCTTCAAACAACAGTTTTCTTTTTTAGCAACACTGCTCCTCCAAACTGCCAGTAGAACGCGCAATTTCCTCATTCAACCGGGTCAATCCGGTTGTGCATGTTTTAACCACTATAGATCACCTACAACACACCTGCTGATTGTACATGCCATGTTTGCTATTTGCAAGCTATTCTGTTTACAAAATCTTAATTTGGAATTGTTAAAGGTATACATACACCATATGGGGCAGGATATGATTCCCCATGAGACACATTCCCCACTGTAAAACATAGTGAGAGCAGTGTGATCCTGTGGTAATACTTCTGTACAACAATTACAGTGAAGTTTTAGCTGTTTTGTTAAAGAGGGGCAACAGTTATGTCTCTAGATCTTCAAGGCTTGAAAGGAAGAAATTGCTTAAGACTAATGATATAATATTAACGAGCAAACATTTTCTTTCCTTTGTTCAAATTTAGACCTAATTGTACATTACTCTGTGTTGCTCTGGCATATCAATTTCCTGTGTAGCTGTAACATATTTAAAAAGTATTCATACTTTTGCAAAAGACTTTATGGATATTTTTTTACATCCGTCTGCTGCCTTGCTGCAGATTTCTGTAAAAATCAGCATCTGTCTGTTTGCTCTTTTCAGGGCTCGATAGTTGGATGAACCTGACGAGGGTTGATCCCGATGAGGAAGTTCAAGGAGAGATCCACCTGAGTCTAGAGCTCCTCAGGGACACTAAGAAGAGCAGCTTACGGTGCCAGGTCATCGAAGCCAGGTAAAATAAAAACTATTAATTGTGAGGATGCTAATGTCAGCAGAAGGATCTCAATTGACAAAATGTAACTTTATGCAATAATTTGTAAAAGAAAAGCCATATAATCTTCACCATAGTTGGTTTCTGGGGCAAAGTGTCTTGCTAAAGCACCACTCATCTTGTGATAAAACCTTCTCACCATCACACTCACTTCATTCTGAATCACTCTGCCACCATCACCCCACTCACTGCCCCATCTGCGTCCCAATCTCTCAGACGCTAATAAATCTGTCAATCAGGATTTGACACTGGTTTTCCACCAAGCTCAGATACAGTAGCTCTTAGTGTAGTCTGAAAAAACAACTTACCACTAAATGAACCAAGATGATTAGAATAAAAAAGGATAATTGGTTTAGATTGAGAGTTTTCTTCACTAGTGCTGTTCTGGTATGCTGATATCCACAGAGACTTGGCTCCAAGAGACATTTCTGGAACATCGGATCCTTTTGGAAGAGTTATATTCAACAACCACAGTGCAGAGACCTCGGTGAGCTCATCATCTGCCATGAACATGAAACATGAAATTCACTAAACCAAAAGGTTTTATATCGGGTTAATAATCCATTAGAAATTTTATTTTTACATGGTAAAGGATCACATGACACACTTTTATACATGATTAAAGTTATAGATAAAGGATCAACAGCAGACCCCTTTGAACAAGTAGTTGCCTTATTACAGTTGTCACCAGTTTTTCACAATAATAAGATGGATAATCAATCACATTTAAATGTTTAACAGAGAAATTCTCACATCTATGGAAGCAAATGCGTCCTAGTTTTTTTCTTATCAAAATTGATTGATATTTTTTTTTTATATTCAGTTAAAGCTTGATTTTTGACTTTTCAATAATATTGAAAATAAACCTGTCAAACTACATTTTCTTTTCCAAACTTGCTCAATTAGTAAATTTTTTAAATGTTAAATTAAATAAAGTTTAACATTGTAGTTTTGAGAGAGATCTCAGCTGCATCTTTTGACTCATGAATAAAATTACTATTAGATCTCCAAGACTGTTTTTTCTTTTACTTTAGTAAAAGCTTCTGAAATCAATTTTGCAATGTCAGATTTCTACATTAAAAGCATTCACAAAAATACTTTAATTTAAAAGTCAGAACTGGATTTTTTGACATAACATTAAGGACCTGAGGTTGCTCATTTTGTTGCTATATAGATATAGTGGAGGATGTTCTTTTTCTGGGTGAATCATCAAAATAAGTGGTCCTCCTAATTGTCAATCATTCTGGTGATATGTTTACGTCAGGCCGTCCTACGTGCTCATACCCATTTTCACTAAGTCTGGAGAGTCTGACATGGTGGAAAATGTTAAATGTGTTGGGGGGGAAAGTAAGCTTTTATGAGTGATGTAAACAGCAACTATTAAACAGAGTGTGCACGAGGAGAAATGGGTACAGGGTTGTGAATGTGCATTTAATTTAAGTTATAAATAAAATTACGTTTAACGTTTTATTTTCAAATTATTTACTTAAGTTAATTTGAACATTTATAATCCAGAATTAAGAAGACTGGGCAAAAATGGTGTCTAAAAGCATGAAAAACAACAACTGCAGATCATGATGATTCTTTCAACATTTAAGAAATTGTTATGAACTGAAAAGACAGAAGCAGAACTTTGGTTAATATCTTGTCCCTTACAAAAAAAAAAATAGGATTTAAAAAATACCCCCATCATATTCAAGATGAAACATGTTGGTGGTAGTGTGATGGTCAAGGGGCTGCTTTGCTGCTTCAGGACTTTGCTGTAAGAAAATGGAACAAAAAAATCTGCTCTCTGTCAGAAAAATTAAAATTAAAATATCTACTGATACAAACAGTTTGTTGAAATTTGTCATTTCAATTTTGTAGATTTTCTCCTATCAACCTCCACGCTGGGATTTCTTACAGTTTTTCCAAATCCTGGTTATAGATTATCAAGAAGACCCGTTTCCCTCACTGGGGAGAAACCTTGGAGCTGGAGCTGGATGCAGAGGAGCTGAGTGAGGAGGGGACTGTGACTGTGGAGGTCTGGGACTGGGACATGGTGGGAAAAAATGACTTTCTGGGAAAGGTTAGGATATGTTGATTTTTAAAAAAAATCCACTATGTCACTAAATCCATTACGGCTGAACCTTATTACATTTTTAGGTATTACAACCACAAATCTCAGTGTGTTGTAATATATTTTTTTGGATTAGACCAAGAAAAAAGAATGCATACTTGTATAATGGAAGAAAATGAATATATCACACATATAGTTTTATTCTTTTACCCTACACTTCATGCTGTTTTATTTGTGGTGCATGCTTACCATTGTTTCCTGGCAACATGTTTATTAAAGTTTGGTGTTATATCTTGAGCAATGGGAGCTCAATGAGTCAAGACAGCCTCTGTGCATCGTCTGACTCATCTTCATCACTCAAAATAGGTTTTTCTTCAGGTCTGTATCACCAAAGCTCTGGAGGACTCTAGGAGCAAAATTAAACTATGTTACCTTGTAAGGCTGACTCTGTGCTACATGATTTAACCAAAAGCACCATGAATTTGTTTGCTGCATTCAACTTCTGCAAACATCAACACTACCGTCTGCTACGTTGGATAATAGGATATGTTTTGTCATTTATGTGAGGGCTGTGTAGTTTACTGGTTCACCCAGCCAGAGTGGTAACAGAAATATTAAATTATTTTGCCCGCTGCTTGGGTTTTGCAGGCTTTCAGGTGTCTGTTTCACAAAACAGGTTTATTGAAAACTCAGTTTTTTAAACCTGAAATCAGGTAAACTCTGAGTTTTCAGTTTTTCCAAGGGAGTTTCTTCAACCTGTTTCTGTTACCATAGTAACATTCTCCCCCAAGATAACAGTTTCTTTCAGTAAACTCAGAGTACCGGTCATAACTTGTATTATTTTATTTAGGAAGAAATGTATTTCAGATATCATACATTAGTAGCCATTCAAAATTTCCCCACTCTCCTTGATGGACCCTTGGCTGGTCCCCTACAATTCATTTTTAAACATCAATCTTTGTAATAAAATATTCTTTCAGTCATGATTTGTGGATATTAAGATCTAAAGAGAAGCGTCATCTCCTGGTCAGACCCTGTAATTCAATGAAAGGGTCCAGTCAGAGTGAAAAAAAATGCACGGCAAGGAGAAGACCAGTGGCTAGAAGTTGGAGGGGATTTTGCTGGGAGTCGCAGGGAAGTGGGCTGCCATTCTGGTAGCATTTGACTGGGAAGGGCCATTTAAATAATAAATTATTCCATAAACAGTCAAGCTGATAAATGTCAAAATGGCCACTTAAAATATGTAAACATTTCTACATATATAAAACTTAATTCTTACTAATAGAATGTTGTCTTTTACTTTCTGAAATTCAGTTTTTCCGGGAAAAATCTAGTTTAGAAAATCTTTTATCACAGTTCTGACAAGCAGTGAGTACACTTACCAAAAATGGTAAGACTATCAAGACTTCATCAGATGTTTACTCAGGTAAAAGTAAAAAGTAACATTTGAAGAAATTACAAAAGTAAGAACAAAAACCTAATAAAAAGCTACTAAAGTAACTGATCTACTCATAACCATGATCATAAAAAGTGATTTTATATTTTTTTAGTTATAAAACTTAAAAAAATCAGTAATTGTAATATGTAACAAAAGGGATACTGTTTACTGTATTTTCACTTAAGCTCCACATAACAGCAGATTCAGAAGATGAAATAAAAAACAAACAAATCATTAAGCCTTTAGTACAAAATAATAGGAACATCTGTCCTTTAATGGTGCATATTTATTTAGAACAAGCTTGTTTTCATTAACTAAAGTTACTGCCAATGGATGGGGTAGCCAGAAATTTTACTGATATTTTATCAAGTAAGAGTTAAAAGTACAAGGGTGTAAAACTACTCCTAAAAGTATTTTTTTTTTTCAAAGTAACTCAACAAATGTAACTGAATTAATGTAATTATTAACTATCCACCTCTAGTTCTGACTACGAATGTCATTTTGACCAGAAATAATTCCTTTTAAGTGATCTACAAATGGAACAACAGGGAGGAGAGTGCTTTTAATAAATGTAAAAACGGCCTGCCATAGTAAACTTCATATAAACCTACAATATTCTTCTTCGCCATCTTCCTCTCCTTTGCAGCTGTAGCACTGTTGCTTGTTCTTTTTAACACATTCCCCATTTATTTTTTCATTTTTGCACTAAAACCTCTAGTTCTAGTGGTTGGAAATTGCAAATTTCTGTTGCCATGGTGACTAATTGAATTGGTGCTCCACTGATAATGGCTTTTCATACTTGTTACGCAGGTGTTCACCTCTGAGTGGACCTACTCACAGTTGATTAAACTAACTTATAGCAGCTTTTGTGAAATCGAAAACTCAGAGTTCCCGACTTTAGGCTAAACCAATTCAGAGTTGAAGATTTGAGTCTGAGTTTGTTAAACCTGCTTTATGAAACGGACCCCAGCTTGACATATCTGCTCTAAAATGTCTACTTTTTAGCTCTCTCCCTCTTCCCATTGACCAACTCAATGTCCATGTTCAAATAAGCATCTCCACAGCAAAATGCTGTTATCGCCATGTTTCACAATGGGTAGGTTTTTACAAAATGGACTGTGTAAAGCTTTATTTGACTAAAAGCTTTCTACTTGCCACTTTGCTTTTATAATCAGAATTATATAGTGAGTCTTGTGGGTGCGCTCCCATCTGATTCCTTCAGTTCTCAATCCCTGCAGCTGCTTCATTATTCACTAGGACCAAAGAGTCACTTCTCTAAATAATGTTTTCCTTGCCTAATCTGTTAGTTTTGGAACAAGGTCATGTCTTAATGGGTTTGCAGCTGTTTCATGTGCTTTTTTTTCTTTTCTCATTGGCTCTAAAATATGTGAATCAGATTTTGCAGCTTATAGTCACATTTTGCTTGAAGTACTCCACATCCTCTTGGGTCAGTATTTTGTTGTATTTTTTTGATTAAAACTTTTTAATCAAAAGACTTTTTAAAATATTCTTTTCCTCCCACTACAGTATGCACTTCTATTGGTCTGTCGATCCCACACTGAAGTTTGTCTTTGTAACGTGTCAAATCTTAGAAATTTCTCATCACAACACTGCAACCTGTGTTCTAGGCAGAAGTCGCATCCCTGTTTGTTCTCTCTCTCTTCACAGGTGGAAATCCCTTTTGCTTGTTTGCACAAGACACCTCTGCTGGAGGGCTGGTTTCGTTTGCTGCCCCTGGGAAACAATGAGGCTGATGCTGGGTGAGAATTATGGGCGTGTTTTATTGCAATGAGGCTATTTTATGTGTGCACACCTAAAGTATTTAGCTTTTAGTATGCTTTTTTTTTTATTTTACATGCACAGAAGGACAGATGGTTGCTCACTTCCATGCTTTCTTTCATGCATTTAAATGAAGAGTCACAGGCGGAGGGTCAGGTCTCGGACAGCATGTGTTCCTTAAGATCATTTAAGAACAAAGGGCGTAATAAAATGCAGAAGAGATGTCACATTAGGTGAAATTTGCAGACTTATTAAGAGTTGTCTCATGATTTCTTTGGCTTTGTTTAGGGTGTCTTACGGTTCTCTGTACAGGTATGATAAAAGGAAAATTCATCTACGAATTTAAATATATTCAATAAAGAGACTTGATTTAGTTTGGGGTAAGTGCAAGAGATTATTCCCAGTTGTTGAGTTAAATCTTTTGCTCTCATTTGTTCTCAGCGGCAAGCTGGGAGCGCTGCGCCTGAAGGTGCGTCTGGTGGAGGACCGGATCCTGCCGTCTACATACTACCAGCCACTCATTGAACTGCTGGTTGAGTCGGTAATCTCCCCCACAGAGGTCAGCATCGCAGCTCGTCCTCATCACGGATATTCATTCGTTCACCCCCATCATGACCAAAGACACTTCTCCATGCGTTGCATTTCGTTCCTCCGTCTGTTTTTTTCCCCCCAAAGGTGTGTTTCTCAGTGTTTAATGAAGGTTTTCCTTTCATCAGGTGGAAGACAGTAGTGCCCTGACCATGCTGGAGGAGGTGACCACTGTGGAGAGCAGGCAGGATGTCGCAATGACTCTGGTGAAGATCTACCTTGGACAAGGACTGGTGGTGCCGTTCCTTGATTATCTAAATACCAGAGAGGTCAACCATACGAGTAAGGACAAACTGGTTGAAAACATCTCATAGTCAGGGATATGTTTTCAGGGAAATAGCACAAACAAACACTATTAATGGGTTATATTTTATACATCCTCAGCTTTGACTCATTTTTGGAAAAATCTTTGGATGAGTCAGTCTTTTGATTGTTGTTTTATGGTTGAACTGTATTTTCAGACATACATATTTAGGCTTTAGACACATAACATGTACTGGTCACATTTATTTGTTCCTCAAGCCAATATATACATACATTTTTTTTAGCGGCAAAAAAATATTACACAAGAACAAATTTCAACTAATTTAGAAAGGAAAGAAACATGTTAAATGTTTTTAAATGACCACTAGCAGAATTTTGGAACCTCTAAGACTTTAATTGATGTAAATAAAGCATTTTTTCCCTGTTTACTCTGGATTGTAGTTTCTAGACACTTCTGCGTAGTGATCCATGTCTTTCTTTTTTTTTTTCTGTTGTAAAAATATGCAGTAAACAGAGGCCCACTTTGCTTTTATCCAAATGCCACTAGGCTGGATTTGGGGTGCCAAGTGAATTTTACCATGAAGAATGAGCAGAATGTCTAGTAGAGGTAAAATTTAATCTAGAAAATGTCACTTTTAAAGGAGAAGTAATTGGTAATATACTTATACAGTCCTTCTGAAATTTTCTTTGAAATGATAATAAATGATTTTTAGAAGAAAAATCAACTATATAAAGATCATTCTGACCCCTTTTCATAGTTCTTTTTTTTCTCCTATGTGTACACTCAAGAATTTGACATGTTTATTTGCACATTCACGTGGCTGTAGCTTTAGCAACATTAGCAGTTGGCCGTGGTTCATTTACCATTGGTTCCTGGTGTCTTAAAAAAAGGTAAAAGTTACACAAGCAGCAACACTTACTGACGGCCTGCAGGAGCCTAACATGAAAAACGGAGTTAAAAAATAACAGTCACTGAATACATAAAGTAGCTTTACAGAAAAAGTGTCACAAAATAATACTCCATTATGAGATAAATGATGAAATAAAGAATTAAATTATGTAATTAATTAATCTTTGAATTAATAAAATTATTTGAAATATAATATACCGGTAATTAAAATAAGATAAAAACAATTTAACATTTTTATTTTGTTTTATTTAATGGGGATATTTATTTATGTAATAAAATATTTATTAGCAAATTTTTCAACAGCAGTATTTATTTATTTATTTTTGAATGATAGATGGAATCGCCTCTTTTGGTGGAAAAGAGGAAGGAAAAATGAGGTGGGCTTTTACAAACGACGTGTAAAGGGCGACGATGATAGTGCTTTGGGAAGAGCTCACTCTTGTTGGCTTTTCTAGTTCGGGCAAAAAACACACCTGAAAAAAAGATAATTTTCACACCGGATTTCCCAGCAGCTTTTAGTTTTAGCTAAATCCCAACACACACGTTTTAACATAAAAGGTCAGATTTCTGGGCAATGGCTTCTTTATAGAAAAAAAGCGCAGCAAAGAGTACCATCAGTTTCCATAAAAACCATTAGAAGTGCCAGGATAATCAGGAACTAACATTTTGTTTGTTAGTGAACTAGACTGACAGCAGAGCTTGATATAATTTAGATCATCTTAAGTTTTTATAAACTTTCCTTGTAATCTATGGTGTATTGTACATTGTTCAGATGTTAATGTCGGATTATTAGTTCTTGTGCTCCGTTCTTAGATCATTGGTTCAGATTCTTCTTTAGCTTCAGTCATTAGCTTTTGTCTAATACTGTTCCCCTGGTGTCCTGTCTAGATCCCTGTGTGTTCATTTCTTTCTTAATTAGTGATGTTCCCTCAGGTCCTGACTTCAGGTCCTCACCCAGCTGCAATGCTCTTTATTATTTGAGTTCCTGTGTCGTTGATCGCCTACCCAGCAGTTTTAAGCCAATCAGTTTTCTCCAACATCCATCTGTTCCCTTGGTTACTCACCGTGTCACTTTGTCCTCTTGTCCCTCACCCTTTTCCTTTCACTTTATCCCTGCTGTTCCTTTCTGATATCCTCCAGTTTTTTCTGCCTGTTTTCTATAGTCGTATTTTTTAATTAAATAAGCATAGCAAACAACAACTGGCAGACACACTCAGGCCCTCAGCCAAACTTAAAAAGAGAAACCTGACACTTGACAGACGCACTAACCTGCTGGATGGGAGTGATGGCGGGAATAGAGCCTGTCCTTTGCTACCATCACATTAATGTAAACATGTTGAGTTTATCTTTTTTTTTTTTTTCTGGGACTCAACGCTTTCTTCAGATGAAGTGAACATTTAACAAACACACAAGGTTAATTTTGCATTAAAGATAAGTGTTACCATGGCAGGAAATTCCACTTTAAAGGGACCTAATCACATGCTATGACTATGAAAAAAACACACAAGATAGATTCGCTGTTAAGTCTCTTGGCTATTCTAGTCTAGGAGATATTAGGGAAAAACGAGGTGCAAAACATATTAATAAAGTACAATTTGTCAAAAGGGCGCAATAATTTAATAAGTGAACTACTGATTAAAAAAATTATAAGGTCAAAATAGGTGATTAGGCCCTTGTAAGTATGATGGAGGGTCTGTGATTTGGTGAGCCTGTTGCTTTTCCAAAAGCATTGGGCACCTTGCTGAAGAGCAGGGTGTTATAAACTTTCTGAAATACCAGGTGATTTAGAAAAGAAATGTATTGAACAACCGGTATTCTGAAACTCAGTTCTCATTTTTTCACCCTCTGTGCTTCTGTTTATGTATTTAATAGAAGCAAGTATATACATTTAACATGTCAAAGACTATTTGTAGCTGTTGCTAATTTGAAATGCTCGTCCCTAGAAGGGCCTTTAACATTATGGGAAAAGACTAAACTAAAAGTAGTTGTGTTTAAAGGATTTATTATTTTTTAATGTTTAATGCAACTAAGATAAAAGATGATTTCATTGTGAGGTTTTTTTCCCATGGTGCCAAGAAACGAGCTTGGCACTGTATCTCAACGATGCTCCTCCAAATTGTTGTTCTAAATGTATTTCATTTTCGGTCACAGACTGAAAAATGTGTTTTTACTGTTAGTGCTTCTCGCTCCTCAGACTCTCTAAAGGCTGCTCCGGTTGACATCAAGGTCTCTGAACAACACAGTTATTGTCTGCGTGTGGGCGGTAAAAAGCCCACCAGCACTATATTTACCACCCTGATGGCAATCATTTACACACCCCAACAGTCTTTTGGTGGCTTGTCCAACGTCTGGTTTAGTCATGTTTTCGCCTCCGCACTGTAAACCCCAGAGATATTTTCACACAGAGTTGTGTTCTGGATTTCAAGCTCTGCCAGTGTAGTTCAAGATAATAAGTGTAGTACCCAAGTTTCCATAGCAACTGCACATGATTCAATTGGCCACTGCTTGATCCGGAATAGATGCTGCAAACAGGCAGACATTAAAATTAGGGGCAAAGTGAGAAAGGCATATTTTATACCTCTTTGGTGTGGGAATAAATTCAGTGCTGCCATTCTTGTAGGTTCAAATGTTTTATACGACCACACACACTCCAGTCACTCCTGTTTTACTACTGCAGCTTAAAAAGATTTACAGAGATGAAGCAGCAAAGTCAGGCTGCTGTCCTTCATTACACCATGCTGTTTTCTTTGTTTGCCAATTAATGAATGAGGAGGTTTTATTTCTACAGAAACATTTAGAAATGACATGCAATTTGCTGTGCTCTTGATTTAATTTTTTTTATTTTTGATGGTTTTATTTCAGCTCTATCATGTTCCTGTTGAAAGATTGTGCAGCTATTACTTGCACTATGGTCCCTCAATGTATCACTGAACACCTGATTTTCTTTTTATACGGACACAATTTCGAGTTTGCAAAAATACAAGCCAATAGCTAAAACATGATTTGTATAAAAAGGTGAATGATGAGGAAAAGAGAAACAAAAATCAAATCTAACCTTTGTTAATTTTTTTAGGCTCAAATCAACTGCTTCATTAACTGTCCAACATACTTTCTATTTTTGCTTTAGTAATTTCCTTTCTGTTTTGTTTTGACAGCTGATCCAAACACCCTGTTTCGCTCCAACTCACTTGCCTCCAAAGCCATGGAACAATTCATGAAGGTGTGAAAAACCTTTTTTTTTATTTATGCAAAAGTTTTTCTTTTGTATTTTGTTTGGAATGCAATATTTGTGTTTGATTAATGACAACAACACTATAGTCCCTGTTTGCAGTTTTGGTATTTATTATCTAAATTGCAGTGCCCTTTTAAAGTCTTAATAACACCTTAAAACTTTCAAAATGAGAAAAATCAGAACTGCATCAGAACTGCAATGAGACCATGTTTTCTCTCCATTGTTCATCCATCCAAAGCTGAATAAGTTTGCATAATGTTTATTTAGATTTGGAAGTTGGTAAAAATTCTGTCCATTGATGCGGAATGTACATAACCTGAAAAAACATATTTGCATTGGTCTATCTACCACATACATAAAAATATATATATATATATAGATATATATAGATATATATCTATATATATATCTATATATATATAATATATATAGATATATATAGATATTTTTTTGTTTGTTTTGTTTTGTGACCATAAAAAAAAAGCTTAAGGTGTTTTAATGCTCTTGCTGGGCTCTGCAATGTAATTGCACATTTATTGCATCCCAATGTATGCTGTTAACTTTCTGCACTTTGGAGAATCTGTAGGACTTCCTCATAGTTAGAACGAACCCTGTTCCAGTGATATAAATGTAAAGCGCTGAGTAAATTATACTGTCTTGCTGCCAGGCCGTTGGCATGCTGTATCTGCATGAAGTGTTGAAACCCATCATCAATCGCATCTTTGATGAAAGGAAGTACATTGAGCTGGACCCATGTAAGATTGACCTGAACCGCACAAGGTAAACAGATCTACTGTAAAACATTATACTGGATCACACTGTTAATGCCAAAATCTAATTGTGGAACTGATTCATAGGGCCAAACGTCTGTTTAAAAGGTTGTTTTTAATGAGTAAGATGTATAAATTAAAGTTAAAATACATTAAATTAAAAAAAGAACTTTATAAACAGGGAGGGATTGTTGCTTGGCAACAGCCATGATCCCCCAGAGATGTCTCTCTATTTCTGATTTGAAGAGAGAGAGAGAGAGAGAGATATCCAGGATGTAACATCTTCTGTGGCTGCATTGAATGCCTACCCTAATCTTTTTTTCCCATTTTCCATCCTGATTTATATCCTGTTTAACATTTTCCGTGTGACACAAACTAGCTGTGTTCCTGAATCTTTCTAATATCTGCTGCTTTCATCTGTTGAAATTATCCAGAACTAGGAGGTCATCTGTTTTGTGTACAGAGGGGATACAGGCCTTTAGTTCCTTTGTGTTGCAACCAACTCTAATAAAAAATAAATCTGTCTGTTTTCTGTAACAAATCTTTTTGGTCTGAAGACGGATTTCATTTAAGAGTGGAGTGTCAGAAGCAGAGGTTCGGGACTACAGCGTCGAGATGCTGCAGACCTATTTAAGCAGCATCATCGAATCGATCGTCAACTCCGTCGATCAGTGTCCTTCGGTCATGAGAGTGGCCTTCAAACAACTTCACAAGAGAGTCGAGGAACAATTCACAGAGCCTGAAAATGAGGTCAGTGTGGAGCCAAGCATTGAAACGCTGGGAGAGATCCTCTGGGAAATCATTCTCACTACATGTTTTCTTCTAAACCCAGGATGTAAAATACCTGGCCATCAGCGGGTTCTTCTTCCTGCGTTTCTTTGCTCCTGCTATCCTGACGCCAAAGCTGTTCCAGCTGAGAGACCAGCACGCTGACACACGCACAAGCAGAACGTTGTTACTACTCGCCAAGGTAGGAGTGCGAGCACTGACATATGGACGGACATGAATATTTTGTAGCATATTTAGAATATATCCAGACATCACACTTAAGTGAGAAAAAAGCAAACAGTAAAGTGTTGGTTTCCTAGACGTCTGCAGGGAGGAGAGGCTAAAAAATGCACATTATCTGGAGTAGTATCACTTTTTAACTTTTTAACTGAGAGACACGAGAGCCATTCTTTTAGAAAAGTATTCATATCAATCAAACATTTTCCCATTTTCTCACAATAAAATCACAAAATGAATGTATTTTATTGGAAATTTATGTTATAGACCAACAACAAGCCTGGGCAGTGAAAGTAAAATGGTGAAAATAGTCCTTCTTTTTCGGGCGGCTCAGTGGCGCAGTGGTTAGCACTGCTGCCTTGCTGCAAGAAGGTTCCGGGTTCGATCGGTCTTTCTGCATGGAGTTTGCATGTTCTCCTTGAGCATGCATGGGTTCTTTCCAGGTACTCTGGCTTCCTCCCACAGTCCAAAAACATGACTGTTAGGTTAATTGGCTTCTCTAAATTCTCCTTAGGTGTGAGTGTGTGTGTGAATGGTTGTTTGTCCTGTTTGTCTCTCTGTTGCACTGCGATGGACTGCAGACCTGTCCAGGGTGTACCCCGCCTCTCACCCGTAGACAGCGGAGGAGAAAGGCACCAGCACCCCTCATGACCCTGCTTGGGATAAGCTTCACAGAAAATGAATTTGATGGATTGATTCCTAAAAAAAAAAAAACCAAACGCGTTTTTATTAATCCGCTTCACTCCGATACAACAAGCTAAATTCCAAAAGCACACTTCTTTTTTTGGTCATCTGTCAACCATGACCCCAAGAATATTTATTGTAGTTCTGGACTATAATATGAAAAAAGTTGGAAAAATTTAAAGGAGTGAGAATACTACAGATAAGACAGCAGTGGTTTAAATAAAGCAGCGTCGCATCATGCTTTGTTAATAGATTTTGTGACAAACCCCCAGCCGTAGAAAACCATTAGCAGACTGTGAGAGTGAGCTAACCACACCTTTAAATGAAGGAGACCAACCAGCGTCGCTTTACTCAACACCCACCATATCTTTAAAAATAGGGACCCCCTGTCAAGATCACTTGTTAGTTGTTGAAACCTCATGTTCTCTCCGACATGGGCTAATGTGGTTGCTGTCCGTGGTGCTGAAGTGCTGTTGCCATGAGTCTGCTACAGAGAGCTATATTTACCTCCAACCAGTCTGCGACCAACCAGTCTGCGGTTCAAAGCCGAGCATCAGAGGGGGCCTTAGAGAGGGGCTTCCTTGTGGCCCCAGGCAAGGTGTGGGCCACACAAAGGGCCTCACAGCATGTTGGGCCTCAGGGACCCTTTTGATCTTTGACTTTGAGACCTGCTGCCAGTGGGCAGGTTTCTGATGGGATGAAAGATATTGGTAGAAAGCAGATTGAATGTGTTTATGGTCCTCAGGCACTGCAGAGTATGGGCAACCTGGGCCTTCAGCTGGGTCATGGGAAGGAGCAGTGGATGGCACCTCTTCATCCGATCATCCTCCGCAGCGTGGCCTCCGTCAAGGACTTTCTGGATAAGCTGATCGACATCGATCATGATATCGGTAATGAAGGCCTAACTGAGTGTCACACTATGCCTGTAACCAACCAGCAGCAGGCCAGCTGTCAGATGTGCATCTCACATCTGATATGACCATTATACTGTTGCTCTGTTGTCGTGAAATATTTATCACTGGCTGGAAGTCTGGAAAGGGTATATTACCTGTATACACAATTCTCGATACCTGCCAGGTCTTGGCTGCTCTTTGCCAAGCGGTAAGGTTGTTGTTACAGTTATGCTACAGGAAAGTTATTTTTCACAGCTCCTCTTTTTCTTCCAGTGCCAGTTTGACTTTTAATGCTCCTTAGGTGGAGATGTGGAGATATAACAGATGGAAGTGCTCACTCCTTTTATGAGGTTATCCTTTTTGTAGACGTTAACATTCACCAGGCAATCCGATTCTTATCTGTTTAATGACTTAGCACCACCTTGTGTCCGTCGAGTTGAGCATGTTGTTTCTCTCTCCTCTCCACAGTGTCTGCAGTGCCTCAGAGGGCTGTGTTCATGCCCTCAGTGACAGTGAAGGAGGGATATCTACACAAACACAAAGCAGAGGGGCCACAGCTGCTGTCCCGCTTTGCCTTCAAGAAACGCTACTTCTGGCTGACCAGCGAGACCCTGTCCTACGCCAAGACATCTGATTGGCAGGTTGGTGAAATCTATCAACATACACTGACTGCAAATGTATCCATTATTACCAATCTTGTCCTGTTCAACTCCTAAATTAAAAAGGATGTCCTAACTTTCAATGTTCTGCATTAAAACCAACATAAAGTAGCCATTAATTGTGAAAGGGAAGGATATAAAAAAAAGCATTCTGAAAAGATGGTGTAGATATGTTATTCAAGCCTGTTTAGTTGGATGACTTTAAATAAAGGTCACTATAATCAAAAACCTTAGTTTGACAGAGAACATTAGTGAACAAACAGCATCATGAAGACCAATAAACAGGATAGTCAGGGATAAAGTTGTGGAGAAGTTTAAAGCTGAAAGACTGTAAAGTCTAAAGGGATGATTCAATTCCTAAATCCATTATTTATCCTAAAGGGAAATTAAATGTTGGAGTAACTCATTGGAATTTTTTCTACATATTGTTGTATATTCTGATCGTTCTAAGCAGGGAGGATCTTCTGTAGTATCTGTATTGTACTGAGTCTGGAGAAACCTCTGACAGAACACACTGTTGTTTAACAGGCTTCTGAAGAAGATGCTCAGGGTATTTTGAAACATTTACTTTATGAAAACTCTTCTTTGTTAAATCATCTCCAGAGTTTCAAGAGGTCTTTCTAGAACAGAACAACTTCTTTCAGGAGTTTGTCCTGCCTCTCTGATGGCAGAAGAGCTCAAACTCTCCTCAATAGACTTATAAAAGATATGCAGACTTTTGCTACAAACACTGAATCTTCTTCAGGAAGTGAAGTCTACTCTGTCCTTTCTTGTAGACAGGCTTTACAGTGAGCCAAAGACCATATAGGGAACAAAGAAAACATTTGGAAGGTCATCCTCTGAACAGATTAAATTAATAATACAAACTTTAGTTTGTGCTGAAACACTTGAACCCTGAAAATACTGTCCTAAAACAGAGACTTGGTGGTGGGAGCATCATACTGTGGACGTGCATTTTTTCAGGGACATGGGTCAGAATTGATGGGACAGCAGAGCGAACTGCTGGACAAGTTGATAAAAGCTTATAAGACTTTGCCAAAGACTGGAGGCTGTGATTAACCTTCAAACAAAAAGTGTATCATATTTGATACAAGAGTTCTTTAGACTTCTAAATCATGAGTGAGTAAGGATATTCTTTTGAGGACCAGAATGTTCACATTCTGGATAAAGAAAATAGGTGGTTTGAGAGGGGCGTGAAGGAAGCCATCTATGTTAAGAGAGAAAAACCAACTTTAAACAGAGGAGGTGGACTCAGATTCCAGCTTCCAAAAACATACAATTCAATCATAGACATGATCCCTTCCAGATATCACCAAACCCCCCACCCCATCACAGAGGAACGAGGGACCTACCCGCTCCAGCCGGTGAACAATAACGACCGACTCTTAACAATCATAGACAGGTTTCAGACAATCCCCCCCTTAACGGCAACCCCCCCCCCCCCCCCCCCCCTTTTAACGACCGACCCCTAGAATCATAGACAGGTTTCAGATATTACAGGCTGACGATGGAACCAAACGACCCATTCATCGTTTACCATTTGCATGTTTCCAAACGATACAAGGCTTTGTCTATATAAGACTCAATCTCAGAGAAAGCTTCCTGGAGAGGTGGCGAAACGTCTTCAAATCTTGGAAACCAAGTCCAGTGGATATTTTTTGAATTTTTACAGAATAAATCATGAGTGATATTTTTGCTCTTGGAAAGGACTCTGTAATATCCAGAAAAATATATGACAAATTGTACAGAAATGCCAAATGTATCATAAATGATGCAGATCACTTACCTAATTTAACTAACTATTGACACATTTTCAATGAAAACTCTAGTTTAAAAGAAATTAATGTTCAGCCAATTACTTTGTGATCTAGGCTCTAAAGAGTTAACCTAACATAAAGCTAACAGCTGGATTTAGATCAAAGTAAATATTTATATGTTGGCTTAGTCATAGTTGCTGAGAATATGTGTCTGGACTTAAAAATAGATGTCCATAGATGATCTTCATCTACTAGCACTGAATCTGAGCTATTTTACAGAAAAAAAAACATTGGGAAAATGTTTAATCTCTAGATGTGCAAAACTGAAAGAGACTTACCCCAAAGCACTTGCAGATATATTAGCAAAGATAGGAGGTTCTACAAAATGTTGATCAAAATGAGCAGAGTACAAATTGACACCATATACTTTTTGTAACAGATTTGTAATTTGCTAAGAAAAATGTGGCAGTAAATATATATAAAAAATGGCAATAAGTTTCATAAAAAAATGTAAAGACAAGTTTTATATTGTAACGTGATAAATTGGGGAAAGGTTGAAAGGGTATGAATACTTCTGTTAGACTATATGGGTTAAACAATAGGCGATTGTGTTGCTGACTGTTTTTGAATCCAACCATAGGCTGTTATTTTCCCTTTGTTTTCTGTTGAAGGGTTTCCCTTCAGGGACACCCTGAACAGCAGCTGGAATAGAGAACAGTTTCTTCAAGTTTCTAACTGTGACACTTTGATGAATTAGCAATGAAAAAACTGTTATTCATCGGCCAGATCAAAGTCAAGCGAGACTGAGTAATTGATTTCAGAAGCTGGCTCGCTGTCTTATCATCAAATGCTTTCAGGTTGTAGCTTTGAACGCAAATTTATCAGTATTGAGGAAACGAGAAAATGAAGAAACCTTTTAGTCATTCCCTTCGTGTTTTGATGTTTTAGTGAGATCATCATCAGAGTAATTACCATGCAGAGTCTAATCTTGCAATAATGATCTCCTCTTATTTATTATCCACAGGCTATAAGAGAGAGAGGGAAACATGGCTGGGGAGAACCCGGCCTGCCTCCTTAAAAGCCCTCTCTTTGAGCCAGTTCCTGCTTTGTGTGATCGGAATAAAAGGCGAGGGTTAATTGAAGGCTCTGGATATTCATGCTAACATTGCAAATCAGATTGCAGACAATGTCCTAGCTCCTTTCCTCCATGGTTGGAGCACTCCATTCGCAGTGAGCTGAGCTCCCGCTGGAAATGGCTGATTTACACTTAAAAGTAGCCTTCGCTTTTACGCCAATCTCGTCTTCACGGCCTTCCTCTGAGCTTTTCTGCTCTCCAAAACACAACCGATTCTAGGTTTTTTTTTTTTTTATCATACAAAAAGCAAAAAAAAAAAAAAAATGTGAAGAAGAGTGACACGTTATTATTGGCATGTGTTGATTGTTGCAGTGGTGTTGTTGCTGAACTGTTGCAGGTGCGCTCCTCAATACCTATTCAGCGTGTGTGTGCCGTGGAGAGGGTGGATGAAAATGCCTTTCAGCAGCAGAATGTAATGCAGGTCATTACACAGGACAACGAAGGAAAGATGAACACCATGTACATCCAGTGCAAGGTGCGCTAGTGATTGTTCACCCCTTCCAGTTCATCACCTTTTATATGTTTTTTAACCTCAGTGATCCACTTATTAGTTGACAGTTCAAATATTAATCAGCCTTGTTCTATAGCATAAAGGAATTTAAGTCAATCTGTTTCTTTTTACTGAGAGATGGCTTTTCCTTGTGTTAACAGAATGTGAATGAGCTGAACCAGTGGCTGTCTGCCATAAGGAAAGTCAGCATCTACAATGAGAGGATGCTGCCTTCTTTTCACCCGGGCGTTCATCGCAGCAGCAAGTGGACCTGCTGCCTGCAGGCGGACCGCGCTGGTGAATCCCAATATTTCAATTCCTATTGCTGTCAAAGGATTCATACTACTTTAGCCGTTTTCACATTTGTTCACATTACAACCACAGAACTTCATTTATTTTATTAGGATTATAATAAGTAACCTTATTTTGAGGTGGATTCAAAATGATATATGGTCAAGGATATAGTGCATATATATATATATATATATATATATATATATATATATATATATATATATATATGCACTATATCTTTGACCATTTATCATTTTTAATACATACATATATGTATACGTAGGGTTGGGAATTGAAAAGATTTTCACGATTCCGATTCCCTTTTCGATTCTATGAAACGATTCGATTCTTTATCGATTCTTTTTTCGATTCCAATTTGGGGAAAAAAGGAGAACAAACAGTTTGATTATCAGAATCAACTTTGTTTACTTAACTATTGCACAATCTTACAAAATCAACAAGATCAAGATGTCCACAGGAAATGTGAAACTGGAGTAACATCCGTGTTTAAATGAAAAATGAATACAAGAACAAACTTAATAACCAACAATGTCTAATAACAAATGATGGGATGATAACCTATTTTAAATAACAAAAAATACTAATTATAAAACAGTAGTAGGGAAAATTAACAGTTATTTTGCAGAAAGATGAGCATATCTGCTTTTTCTGGAAGGATACAGGATCTTTCAGGGCTTATGGTGTCTCCAGCCATGGAGGACACCCTCTCAGATGGGGTGGAGGAAGCCTGCACACAGAGGTAGTTTTCAGCCAGTCCAGATAGCAAGGGCAGCGTATCTTGCTTGTTCCACCACCACAGTGTGGCGCTATCCCTGCAGGGGATGGAGGGCAAGCTTTTATAGAGCTGGATTTCCTGATCTACCCTCTGGGCTAAGGAAAGACGGGGCTTTGATTCACAAAGTGACCGCAGCTCGTTGTCTTCCTCCTCGAATAGTTCTTCCAACTTGCGTAACTTGCGTAACTTGCGTAACTTACGTAACTTACGTGACGTACCTAAAAAACGTGACGTAAGTCGTGCTCCCCAGAGCCGGCGCTCTAGGCTCTGGTGCTGCGGGAATCGAAAAAAGAATCGTTCAGCGAGCTGCCAAACGATGCCATGGAATCGGAAAATACGGAACCGGTTCTGAACAGGAACCGGTTTTCGATTCCCATCCCTATGTATACGTATTATATATGCTATATAAAACCATTTATAATCATTTATAAAGCAAAATAAAGTTTTTTTTCTCTATATTTTAAATATTTGTTTTACTAAAACTACTTTTTAGATTAATTATTAAATAAATAAAAAAATAAATTACTTAAAATAACCTGAATAGCTTAAATAACCTAAAAATAACTTTGCTGTGGGCTCTTTCTGTGACTTCCCTTTAGCAATTGCTTTCTCCTTCTTGTTACCTTTCAATTCACACTGAATATGCGTTCACTACTAGTTCTCCTTCTGTTTTTGAGCTGAGGATCTCCAGCTCTCCTCTTGCCATTGTCTTCCAACTTCCTGATGATGGGTTGACTAGTGCTCTCTGGGAAATCCAAAGCTTGCAGGATTATTGTCTATCCTAACTCTGCTTTAAGATTCTGGAGTTTTGTTTGCTTTAGTTTTCGCGAAAGCTGTCACATAACAGAACAAATCACACACAAGTCTTTCAAATTATGTTACTCGTTTTGTAAAAAAAAAACAAAAAAACAAAACATCTAATTAAGAATACCATCTATAATTTTAAGCTGTTTATTTTATAAAAGATAATACTGATAAAAGATTTCCCTCCACTTTTACATTTATACACCTTGTGTTGAACTTAAACCCCCAATTTATGCTTGTAGTAATATAAGGTTGAAAAGGCGAAGGAGTAAGAATACTACGGAAAGCTCTGTATCACCCACTGTCAGGAAATGACATGTTCTGTCTTTGGTAATTTTGGTGAAAGGTAAAATCCATTTTCACTTACTCCCTGAGGTCAGTGAGTTTTGTATTTACTAAATCAGTCATCTCAACTTATAGCCTTTGTGGTTTTGCTGCTTAATTCTTGAGCTATTTCTGGCAGCGTTTTTGTCACATGACCTGTTAGTGTCTGTTACCTGCCTGTTAACTCTACATAGATATGCTCAGATCTATTAACGGACATTTAAAAGCGCTTCACAAAATTAAAGCCACGTCATCAACTCTCCTACAGGTTATTTTCACCACGATGAACTGCTGGTTAGATTTCTTGCTGAGAAGCTGCTCTTTAATAAAAGGCGGCATTTTAGTTACAGGCTGCAGCAGAACCCACTCGGCCGTAACTCTGGGCGACTGGAGCGACCCGCTGGACCCAGATGTGGAGACTCAGATGATATTCAAGCAGCTTCTCCAGGGCAGAGACAAACTCAGGTCAGTTTCTTCAGCATGGATGCAGCTCATATTCCGGTCACTAGAGGTCTATGTTGCAACACAGGATTGCACTGCTCAGCCTCTGCTGACTGTATTGAGATTAGCAGGGAGATGTCTGTCTGTCCAAGAATATCAGAACTTTACAGAGGTGAAAATAAGGTAACACAACTCCATTATTTTGCAGGAAAAAATACCTGGAGCAGGAAGAAGCAGATCAGACATCAAGCAATAAGGAAAAGAGGATAAACCCTGATATTCACCCAGGTAACATTAGACTTGAATGACAAAAGAATGATTAGAGATGAGTGTTTCGATAGTTTATTTTCACTGTTTTTATAGAAAAAAATCTATATTTAGCTTTTTGAGTTTTTTTATTTTTGCATTCTTAAGGAAGGCTAATTGCATTACTTTCCATCTCCTAGATGGTGCTGAATGCAACGCTCAGCAGATGAAGCCTGGTCAGAGTGTCGCTGCTCGGCTGCTGGTGGTGATAGAGGATCTGGAGCAAGCTCATGCCACCTTCCAACTGAGAGAAAAAGAGGACGCCACTAGAGTCATCCTCAATCCCTAGGCTGCACGCGGCCTCTGATCTATTAACGCCTGAAAGGAGTGTAGGGCGGGTGGAGGAGGAGGAGGAAGTTTTAGCTAAACACTCTCCAGACTGTCGCAGAGGAGAAGCCGCGGCCCTGTCCAGCTTTTTCCCGGCTATAAGGAGCAGTGGAGAGTCTTACGCTTTTTAATCGTCTGTTCTGTCTCAAGGTCACAGATGAGGAAGATGAAGCCACACGATAATAAACAGGAGGGGGACTTTGCAGCATGATCTAATGTGATATTGTTTCTATAGATAAGAAGCACTCTGTTGCATGGCTTGCCCCCTACTTGTGAAATATGGAAAACTTTATATTTCCAGATATTGTACAGGACTTTTTATTTTTATGCAAAAGGCTCATTATAGTGTAATGTACAGTACCTAAATGTAAGGTGATTTATGTCTTGTGTTTTGTACACTGACTGAGGGATTCATCGCCGAGGCAACTCTGTAGCAGTTAATTTACAATCACAGGTCATTCCACTACAAGATTATTTTATTTTTGAGTCTAAAGGGAGCAGGATAAGTACTGCTTTCATGTTACCTTGGACCCATTTTACAAAACAACAAGCTTTTGTTTGGTGCTGTAGCCATTTAATGATATAAATTGAGCCGTGATGTATTTTTTTTTATTTGCATTTTTAGTTTCTTGTCCGTACATTTGATGTAGCCATTTTGAAATTTACATGAGTTATAATTGAAGTGACAAGGCTCAGACATGTTAGAGATGCCAAATTGGGTTTGACAAACCTGAACCGCTTAACTGAGAAAAAGATTTCTGCAGATTTACTGTTTGAGGAGCAGCCATGATCAGATATTTGATTGGGAAAAAAACTCACCAGGTTTTAGAAAATTTACAATTTGATTTGATTTTCTGCCAAACAGGTGGTACCATGTCTGAGTTTTTATATCCTTATATATTGAAGTTTCTGGTTATACCAAGAAAAAAATGTAGAAAAGAAATTTTCCCTCATTACAAGCACAAACCTTATTGTTTTTGATTGTGATTCTCTTAGGCTGAACAACACGTTGACTCATGATTGCCAGCCCCCAGAATCTCTGCTTTTATTAGCTTTATATTGACACAAACATTTTTGTTCATTCTTTGCAAAAAGCCTTTAAGCTCTGTGGGAATAATGTGTGAACATCAGATTTAGAATCTATTCTCATATTTTCAGTTGTTTTCAGGTCTGGACTGTCACTGGGGCATTTTACCACACAGTCATGCTTTGATTTAAACCACTCCATTGTACCTCTGGTTACGTTTTTTGAGCTGCTTTCCTGCTGGAAGGTCAACCTCCATCTGTCTCAAACTCTTTGCAAGCTTTTATTGATTTTCTTTCACAAAAGTCAAGGATTTAACTCCATTTTGCCAAACACTCTAAGAAGCTTTTCTTTCATTGATTAAGAATAGCATCGCCTGCAGCATCATGCTGCCATTGCCATGTTTCAGTAAGCAATTGGCGTCTTTTAAAAAGAGGTGATATGCAGGGTTGGCTTTCTGGATAACATTGCATTTTGAAATCTGTTCTCCTTCGTTTTCCCCCTGAATTTTGTGTTCTTTATGTGGCAAAATGGGACTTAATTTGGCTATTAAATTAAAACTTTGTTAGATTGCCAACTAATAGCTGTCCTGTCAACAGATTCGCACATCTAAACTGTGAATCTCTGCTGCTCTTTAACACCATGGAGCTCTTGGATGCTTCTTTGATCCTTGTCTGACCTGTCAGTTTAGATGGCCATGTCTCTGTAGGTTGGCAGACGTGCCAAACTCTCAATATTCCTGTTCCTTTTTTTGACAAATCTCTAAGGCCTTCAAAAATAACTGGCTTTAAACTGAGAATAGATTGTCTTTTGTTGCAATGAAGCCTATTTCCAGAATCCAAGTTGCTATCTAGTTTGTGGTTTTAAGGTTACAATTGACAATGAAGTTTGTGGTTTTACTGTGATAAAAATGTGGAAAGGTTTTTGGGCACGAATGTTTTTGCAGGACATCATGCGTACACTGTCATATTTCCAAGAGTGCATAAAATGTTCTAGGTCACGTTATCTAAAACAATAAGAAAAATAGAGGTTATGTGACATTTTAAGATTTTTTAAAGATAATTATTTTATTTTGCATTTGAACACAGAGAGAGCCGAGTATCATAAATAAAGTATTACTTGGATTTTTTTAAAGTCTGTCCATTGGGAAATGGATTTAACAAGATTTTCAGATTTGCATATCATAAAAAGCCATATTTTCAAAGAAATTCAAGCACATATGCCGAGGTTTTTATTCCTGTGGCTGGAGAGTAGAAAAGAACTTAAAATGACATAAACATGATGCCTTTTGATGATCAGTTGATTGTCTTTTCTTAACGAATAAACATAACAGACCTTTTTTCTTTCCGTTTTTTTATTTATCCTGCTTTGACTGAATCGTCTGCCTTTGTAAAAATGAAAGTATTTATTTGCCACTTGATGCTTTTTAAAAAAAATAAACCATAATAAAACATTACTGGAAGGACAAAACACCTAGCTTGATATGTTTTTTTTTTTTTTTTTTGAAGCACGCAGTACTGATTCATGCTAGGTGAATTTGTAACTATGACACTTTTATTTAATCACTTCGCCCATTGTGATACAAAAGAAATAAAGCGGCCCCTGAAATTAGTCCACAGGCTACTGATCTAATTAAATGTAACCACATCTATTCATCTGTGAATTAACAAATAATGTGAAGTTGCTGCCGTAATGCTAACCCATGAATGCTTTATTTATAGATTCCACACTTCTCCACCAGTTAAAACCATGAACCAGGGAGGAGCTGATCCAGAAGCTTCTGGGTCTGTGCTAATGAAAGCCGGTGTTGGATGGGTGGGTTGAATGAATCCAGACACCAGCAGATCCCAGAGCTCAGTTTTATTTCCCCCAACCACAGCTCCAACAGTCGGTAACAAAAATGACCATAAAGCAGATTTACTGCCAGTGAAAAGCCTCCGTGCAGCTCCCCCGAAGCTCATTTTGATCCATGGAACGAGGAGCAGAGCAGAGAGCTGTCTGTGGAGCAGTACAAACAAGAGCACCTCACACCTCCCAGTGGTAATTCAGAAATGGGGGGAAAAAATGAGGCAGAGTCGAGGTGAGAAAATCCCCAGAGCCCCAAAGGGCACATTTATTTATTTTTTTCCACAAGGAACACACAAACATGCAACAAGGTCATCACGATTCAATAAAGACTGTTTGATTAAGAAGCCCTTTATAGTTTAATCAGTGTCTCTCTATAGCTTGCATTTTGTTATTGTCACACTGCTTAAAGTTTATTTAAACCACAATTAAGAGTCATCCAAAAATATTTAGTACAATGGCGCACATAAATGCCTTACGAAAATCTGATGTTTTATGGGGTTTGTAGAGTGGAGAAGTGAATGTCAATGCTGTCTCAGCATCTCAATAAATCAATAAATCACTATTACTTGTAATAAAATCCAAGAGTAAAATCCTTAGCTTGCATTGAACAGAAAATCTTAGGTTTTGGCCCATAGAGTCATGGATAAGCAACTGATATTAGAAAATCAGTGACACATTTCAAATGAAAGAGGTTATTGTTCAGAATGTACTGTAGTAAAGCATTTTAATGGAAAGTTTGGTGGAAGGAAAAAAAAACAGCAACAACAAGAAAACGGAAGAGGGATAATTGGTAAAGACGCTTTTCAAAGAGTGCAGTGTGAAAGTATTTTGTTGGAAAGTTAAATGGAAGGAAAACTGTAAAAGAAAGGTTCATAAGCAACAAAACTATAACATAAGCTAAGGAAAGCTAATGGAAAGTTAGGGGAAAAAACCTGTAAAGTGCATAAGCAACAGATCATTGCTATAGATGCTGCCTGTTTACAATGTGAGCTAATGTAGAGTTGAAAGGACATAAAAAGTGGGATGATTACACTGAGCTTTTTGTGTGTTAAAGACAACCTGCTGGACAACCGTAAAACAAGCAGTCCGCTCCATGACTGTGTAGGCCAGAACCTGTTTTATTTCTATACGAAATACCATTTCTAATTGGGTCTTGTGTAATATTTACTCTCTGAGAAATCAAATGTGACATTTTCATCCATTATAAGCTAAAATGATGAAAAAGTAACAGAGATATTCACACTCAAAATATACCAGACAGAGTGCAATGAAACAATATATGTGTTTAACTTGCTAATAAAATAAAATGTAATTTTAATAACATTTCAATCTAAAATAAATACTAATATGGGCTATAGGATCTTTCTAAATAAAGAAATTAATCACCAGAAAAAAAAGTGGTATTCTTTCAAAATACACGATGTTTTCATACAAAGAGTGCTATGCATGCACCTCTAGAAGAACATTACTGCATCTTGACATGAACCTAAGCTTTGTCCACTGGTCATCCTCATACACTCACATCTCTCTCATACACACACAAACCCTCACATCACATACATAGAAAGACTGAAACTATATCTCAACAGTTTGCAGCAGACACTACAAGAGAGTACAGCTGTAAATATATATCATAGCAAATAGATTTGATCACTTATCCCAGCTCTAGACAAAAGCAGAACGATGTAATGGAAAAACAGCATGAAGCAGTAATGTTACATCTTTTCTTTTCAAAGACAATCATTAAAAATACATAAAAATATACGTTTTCAAATACATAGCATATTAACATCCTCAAACTGCACCCCCCCTCTGCTCGTTAACAAGGAGGTAGGCGAACTATAACGGAAACATCTACCGTCATAAAAAAAAAACAACAAACAAAAAAAAAAAATCTGCCTTCCTGCTACAAACAAGCCATGTACGAGAGCTTCAAAATAGGAAATTGCATAAAAGCCTTCTCTTTCTTCTTTATTCACTTTTCTACCTGAAACTTTATCCAACATTAAAAAAGAAAATCCCTGATTCAAAGTTTTGTCCACCGCCGTCCCATTTTTAAAAGCGGATGTCAGAAAGGTGAAAATCACACCTGGATCGGACGCAGTGGTGACTGTATTTAACGCTTGGGTAAGACATTACATGTTAATCATTTGGAAGTTATTTTAACCATTTCTGTCAAGAATAATTAGAGAAAAACAGATAACACCAAATATGATAAGACAGTTTAGTAAAATAGTGACTGAAGGGAAATAAATGTTTGATGGTTAATGTTTTTGGTTTGATTGCAGGACCTATAGATTATGTGATCTCTAGGAGCCCGTATGCATGTTTTCTAGCTAATAACTTGGAAGAGGGATCTTTATCCTGCTGTATCTGCACACAGGAGCATAACTTTAAACTTAAGCAACTGTCTCAGCTCCTGCTTATGACCACATTAGAGGTGTGTTGTACAGTCACTGCTAGGAATTCACTGATAATTGACGCCTAATGCTGCAGATTTAGGGGTACCGCGATAACAACAAGGCTCCTGTTTTAGATGGCTAATAAATAATTCATGGAAATGTCATTAATTTATCTCTAAACACTTTAGAATGAATTTATTAGTGTTTATTATGCATTCGACATATGCATGCTAAAACAATGTTTATGAATGATTATTCTGCTCACATGGGAACTTAATCTGAAATGTTGAATATAAGCAATGCTAAATAAAATACATAGATGAACCGATTAGGACCACTATTTTGCAAAAAAAGAAATAAGTTTTGTCTTTTGCTTGCCCCTAATTAACACAAAACAAAGTGTTTCCAGATTAATCACTTAAACTTATTAAAAGCAATTTTAAGGGAGTCTTATTGTACGGAAAACTGACAGAGGATTGCAGCTGCTGTGTATTTTTGTTCTGTTCTGTAATTTGAAGGTTATTTTGTTTTATTTATTATTAGGTCCTGCACGATGACAGGGAAAATATTAGGTGCAAAATGACCAAACCTCTTGTCATGCAGATAAAAAAATCCCAACATTTACAGCAACACTGTAACTTTAGCCACTAGGTGCTACCTGTAGGCAACACAGCAATTACACAGTCTCCATCCATGTTTTGGATAAATGACAATTTTGGATCAGCAGATTAAAAAATCATGGAGTTAATTGTAAATTCAAAGCCACATTTACTCAACCAGATTAAATCCTGCATAAGAAAACCAAAAAGATGCCTGATCAGGTATCATGCCTGTTTTCCTAAAAGCAACTCCAATCTTAATTGGCTCCCATCTTTTAGCCAAGGCTGCTGTAAAGTAGCATTCTGGGTCACATGACTCCTTCATGAATGGAGCCAATTCTCTCAGGTTACATAGGCGAACTTTTGAGTAGAACAACCTGCATTGAGCACTGATGCTCTGATGCACTGATGCTCAATGCAGGTGCAAAAGTTTTTCAGTGCTGCTTGAAACTTTTGCAGAGAAGTTGCAACTTTGCATTACTTGCATTAAAAAGTACCCACCATTTGTGTCACTGAAGAACCCTACCAACTCACTGGAGACCTTGGTAAAGTTACATCTTTGATTAATTTCAGAATGAGTAAATTTCAAAAATGTAAATTTGAAGAAAAACACATACGCAAACCTTTTGTCAAATTATCCACTGCTAACATTTACCAAAGTGGGAGCCTGCAGAGGGAAGGATCATTTACCACTCCACTTTGCACAAGGTTCCCATCATTTAGATCTAGTGAGTGAAACTGACATGGAAGATGATTTTATTTGTATTATATTACTTTGGTGCATCACTGATCCAAATGAGATTCATTGTCTAATTTCTATCAGTGTCAATTACTTTTTCATTTAAAATTTCCTGGTATGTCATCAGCATCATGATGAGATGCACACTAACAGGGTTCCCATTATCTTTGAAATGTAAATGGAAAAAAAAAAATCTGACAAACTGCTGCATTAATGAAATGGCGTGTTCTAATTAGAAAAGTGGCTTGGTCTCTGTGTCACAACAGGAAAACAAGAGGTCAAGGATTACAATAGGTCTTAGGCATTAAAGTTAGCTTAACATCTGCAAGGAGTGCCAATAACTGTAATACAAAAACAGTTCCTAAACAGTTTTATATCAGCTAAAAGAAAAAAATAATAATATTATGCGGTATGCATATGCAAAAAAAAAAAAAAAAAAAAAAAAAATAGAAATTACTGACTTCATAATTCGCTTTTTACCCCATTAACATTTGTTTGGTTATTTCAGTATTATTTTAAACTATGAAAATATTACTGCTTCCATGCAAAGATTTCTATATTTATTTCTGTCTTAACACAACCTGATATATTGAGTTGTAACATATACAATAGGCATGTTTTATCGAAGTTATCCTTTTGGATTATAGGTGTTTTTAGAAGCATTTCATTTCCTTATCACTTTAATGCATATAATGACAGATAAAAGTGGTGATATATTTTTGAATGGTATCTAATTAAGTTTTGGTATTGAATCTACCTATGTTATATTTTCCCTTGCTAAAAAAAAAAAAGAAAAAGAAAGAAAGAAAAGAACTCTTCAATATAGACCTGGAATCTAGTTTAACCCAGGATTTTTTTTTTTACTTTTAAACTTCACAAAGGGTGTTATCAAGTTTTGGACAGATGGTTAAAAATAAAATAAAATAGAAATTGGCCTATATGCTTGAAAGAAGACTCATTTCCATGCTGCTACTTTTCCGTCACCCATAACAAAAATCCATTTAGCAAAATTACTGATGTCCAACAGGCAATTGGAAACGCAGATTCTATACGAGGGTAAACATAGCCTCACCTCAACAATACTTGTAATATACAAAAAAAAAAAAAAAAAGTAATATACAACATTCATGACACGTCACACGTTCAGTCCCTGACTAACTTTGCCAGAATCCATGTTGACATGTGCCTCTGTATAAATATGCAGGACAATCTTTTTTTGTATATTATATGTATATATAATATAGAAGAGTATAAAAATAAACTAAACTCACACCACCGACTCAAATTCAGCTTAAAGTTAAAGGTATATAACATCTGCAATTATATATCATATATACCTATATATTTTTTTTAAAGCATTGCAAGCCAGTTTATAAACATCAACATAAAAAAGACAATTAATAGCAAGTGTTGACATCTTCTAGAAAAAATAAACAGACTCAACAGAACAGAAAAGTTGCCTCAAGGTGCTATGGAAGACTATGATTCAGCCCACAGCTTGATGCACCTCACTCCAAACCCCCCTCTTAAAAAAACTCTTACTAGTGGCCCCACTCATTAAAATTGATCAGATGTAGTCACGGTATTCATCAACCAATAGGCTGAGGGAAAGCTTTAAAGGACCTTGAAAATCTCAAGCTCACAGAATTTAAATCTGAGGAAAAAATGCCTTTTCTGCCAATATTCAAGATGAAATGTTGCTCCTCTCTTTGAATAAAGCACTACAGCTGAGAGGAAGTGAGGCCATTTGTCAGGATCAGGCTCAAGAACTCTGTAGGAGCCCAATCAGGAGATAAAATGTTTCACTGCTCACTGTACAGGCTGATGAGCTACGTAAGCTGCCCAACAGCAAACAGGGTTCACAAGTGCTGGAAAAAAAATAAATAAATTGGTGTCAGAGACAGAAATGTCCATCTGGGCACTCAGCTGTTCCTTTCTGAGACTTAAAACTAGCCCTGCAACACCTCAAGCAAGGGATCAGGCACTCGCTCCTGCATGGTTGGTATGATGGATTGAGCCAAAGGCTTAGAAACTTTCAACAGTGGAGAATAATAAAGCAGGCTTTCTGTTCGCAGAGGTCAGTCTGGTCGACATGCCAACAAAACGAATGAGTTTAACCTTCGAGCAAATCCTGCTGCTCCCTCTCAGCTTCTGGGCTCCCAGCCCCCTTTCTGCGTCACCCTTCCGCCCAAAATCAACATCCAAAATATACATTCAAGTCTTTAGTTGGTGGGAATCTAAATAATTGCTGGATTCTTACCAATTAGAGAATACAAGTAAAATTAAAGCCACAAGTGGCATTGTGCGGCCCTCGCAGCTCGCACCGCCTGGTATGTTGCGATCGCTGGAACCAAGCGACCTCCACCTCCATGCTCCTTCCCAGCCTGTGCTCCTGCTCTTCAGCCTATACCTGCTGCTGCTTCTCTTTATCCTCCCCCTCCTTCTTATTCTGCTGCTGCCACTGTTTCTCCTCCACCTGCAGCCTCTCCTCCTCTTACTCATCCTCCTGCTAATGCAGCTTCTCCTCATCATCCTCCTGCCGCTGCTTATCTTGCTGCGTCTCCTTCTCCTCCTCCTGCTGTTGCTCTTGCTGTATCTCCTTCTCCTCATCCTGCTGCTGCTCTTGCTGCATCTCCTTCTCCTCATCCTGCTGCTGCTGTTTCTCTTCATCCCCTGCCTGCTGCTGCTTCTCCTGATCCTCTTCATCCTCCTTATCCTGCTTCTTTTCATCCTCCCCCATTCTCCTTCTGCTGTTTCTCTTCCTTACCACCCTCCTCCTCCTTGTGTTGCTCATTCTCCTCATCCTCCTGTTGCTCCTGCCTATCTTCATCCTTCCCCTCCTTCTGCTGCTTTTCTAAATCCTCCCCTTCCTTCTACTTCTCCTTATTATCATCCTAATCATCCTCCTCCCCCTGTGCTCCTTCTCTTCATATTCCTCTTCCTGCTGCTGCTCTCACTGTGTCTCCTACTGCTGTTTGTTTCTCATCCTCATCATCCTTCTCCTCCTCCTAAAAGCATGGCTTTGTATGACTGGAGTTAACAGTTTGATGCTTAGCCACGCCCACATGCTTCCATGTAGAATAATAATTTTGATAACTTTTAAACTGCTATGACTATAGTCCATGTAAAGTTAATTTGAAGTCTCTAACTAAAAAAAAACCAAGAGCCCTTCACTCAGATATGTCATGACTTAAAAAAAGAAAATGGTAACTTTGATCCAAAATGGCTGACTTCTTGTTGGGTGTGGACCATGGCTTTAATTGACTTTTTTGAGCATCCTGTTGCGTTATACAGATTTAA